>NC_133663.1:13892602-14492602 GCF_037893015.1 Macrotis lagotis | reverse complement strand
ATAAAGCATCTACTATGTCCCAGTCACTGAGATAAAAGAAAATTCCAGTAAAAATTCTTTCCCTTTTGGAATTCACATTCTCATGGGCAATTATAATTTTTCTATTTTATAACCTAAACTAAAAGTCATTATTCTAAAGCCTCCCCAGACTGTCAAAGCAGTTCGTTAAACATTAAAAAGGAAGAGTGCCTAATCTTAGAGATAACACAGGAGTTGGGTAAAAGGAGCTATTCATCAGTTTATTACTTTCTTTTGAGCTATATACTTTTGCTTACCCAGTCTAAAGCAGTTTCGTTATAGGTAGAACAGGGAAAACATTACAATGTGGAAAGTGCAGGATAAAAGTCCAGGTTTCATCTCATGGATGTGAAGACATGAGCAAAATTGGAAAATGAATATTTGGCTCTTGAAATTCTTATATCAAAATGGACATTGCAAACCCCCACATAACTGGTCCCTCATCATTATCATTATTCTACTTCTGTGTCAGGTTATAGACTTCTAGATAGCTTGCCTTGTTTCTTTCCTCTGAGGCATAGTAATATTTAGAAGTATATTGTTCTGAGTATAACCATTCTCATTTTTCTATTCTTGTCTTCATATACTCAGTTCTCTTAGTACTAGGGAAGTCTCAGGGAGCCATTAAAGTGGTTCTTTAATGTCTGTTAGTGATATATAATATAATTGAACCCAGCAATACAACTACTCTATATCTCAAAGAGAACAAAGAAAAAGAAAATGGACCAAATGGAGAGAAATATATATGGTAGGTAACAAAGAATTGGAAATTGAGGTAATCCTCATCAATTGGGAATGACTGAATAAAGTGTGGTATGTGATTATGATGGAATATTATTGTATACAAACAATGATGAGGGGGATGGTTTTAGAAAAAAATGGAAAGATCTATATGAACAGATGCAAAGTGAAATGAATAGAAACAGGAGTTAATTGTAAGCAATAATAGAAATGTTGTAATGATGATGAATTGTAAAAGATTTAGCTGAACAAGATGCTGAACAAGAGAATTCTGAAGAATTCATTATGACAAATGTTCTCTACCTCTAGAGAGAGAAAAATGATAATTTCTGGCTTTTGACTACAAATTCAGTATAATTTTTGAACTTTATTTTTATTGCTTTTTTTCTACATGGGTAATATAGAAATATATTTTCCATTATTTCCCATGTATAACTGATAGCATATAACCTGCCTTCCCAGTAAGTAGGAGATGGATTGGAGGGAAAAAAAAGAATTTGGAACTAAAAATAAGGTTAAAATGTAAAGATTACCAGACTTCCTTCTGTGTGAGATGGGGGAGGGAAGGCAGGGTGGAAGAAAGATTGTAAAATTCAAAACCTTACAGAAAATGATGGGTAGAAACTACTTTTGTGAATAATTGGAAAACAAATAAAATATCAATTTAAACAATAAATAAAAAGGTTGAAAATAAATAATAATTATCATTTTTTAAAAAAATAAATTGACTACTTCAAGGAGCTAAGATAGGAGACTAAGCAGTAAATTGCTGTAACTCTTATATTCACCTCCAAGCAATGATAAAATAGCACCCCCCAAAAATCCTGGGACAACCGAATACTGGGGTGAAACAATATTTGAGCCCTAGTAACTTGGAAGATCAGCTGTAAAGGTAAAAGGAGAGCAAAGTTCAGAAAAGGAGGTGCCCCAGAAAGCCAATAGCAAATCCTACCTCAGAAAACCAAAAGTTGATCCTGAGCCTCAGTTCAGTGGAGCAGGCAAACACCAATACTAGAACCCTCCAATGCATCAGCATGACTAGGAGAATGGGAAGACTCCAGATCCACATTCCTTGGCAAACAGGAAATCACCAGTAGTCAGACCTCCATGTGCTTCAGGATATTCCTTGGAAAAGGCAGCAATATCCCACTGGTCTCAGTATACATCAGATACCATCACTAGGATCCCGATTCAACCCCAGGTAAACTTTCATATACCTATGACCTCCAGCTGCACCAGTCATCTCTCAAACCAACCCCTCAGAGTAGCACCAGATATGAGGGCATGCTGTGGGTCTGAGGGCAACATCAATGCTCCACCAGGTCAATAATCAAGAGTCTGCATCCGCTAGCATAGGAAGTCTGATGCAGTGCCCCTTTCACATGATAAGTAAAGTTTAAATTTAAGAGAAAGAAAAAAGCCCCCCAAAAGTTGAGCAAAAACAATAAAAAAGAATCTGACCATAAAAAGCATTTATGGTGACAGGAAAGATCAAGACACAACTCATAAGAAGACAATAATATCAAAACACCTATGGGATAAATTCCAACTAAAAATGGAAATAGTCACAAGGAGTCCTTCCAAACCCCTTTTATGACACAAATATGGTGTTACTGCTGCTGCTGTTTTTGTCATTTGTTCTCAGAGAAGACCAAGACATCAGGGAGGTAATGCCATGAGATGCAATGAATAGGATTTGAATGAGGGAGTGGTAAAGTCACCAACCTCACTTTCTCCTCTGGAGCCACCCCCTTCTAGGGGCCAGATATGGATCAAGATGACCAGGGAAGACCTTGGATGCAAGGCAATCAGGGTTAAATGACTTGACCAAGGTCACATCATGAGTATCAGGTGTCTGAGGTCAAATTTGAATTCAGGTCCTTCTGACTCCAGACCTGGTGCACTATCTAGCTGTCTCCTAGTAGCATAGCACCCTCTAAGGTAGCTGATCCCTAAACTGGGAAGAGCTTAAACAGAGAAAGAAAATTATAGACCAATTGCAAGGTGATTACAGCAACACATCACAAGGATTAGATGCTATGACCAGGTGGGATTTATACCAGTTGTCCAGGGTTGGTTCAATATTATGAAAACTATCAACATAATTGACCTGATCAATTTAAAAAATGGTTGCCTCAATAGATGTTGAAAAAGCTTTTGACAAAATACAGAACCCATTACTATTTAAGTAATAGTAATTTGTACTATTGCAAAAATAGTAATAGGCACTAGAGAACATAGGAATAAATGGCGATTTTCTTAAAATGATAAGTAGTTGCTATCTAAAACTACCAACTAGCATTATATATATTGGAGATATGCTAGAAACATTCCCAATAAGATTAGGGATGAAATAAGAATACTCATTATCACCACTATTATTCAACCTAGTACTAGAGATATTGGCCTTAGCAATTGGGAAGAGAAAGAAATTAAAGGAATCAGAATAGTCAGTGAGGAAACAAAAATCTCATACTTTGCAGATGATATAATGGTATACTTGGCAAACCCAAGAATCAACTTAAAAACTACTTGAAGGTAGAGCCAAGATGGCAGCATGAAGGCAGGAATTCCCAGAAACTCATCCCCCCCCAAAAAACCTCCAAAAACCATCAAATTATGACTCTAGCCAAAATATAGAGGGGCAGACCCCACAGAAAGACTGAGTAATACAATTTCACAGTCCAAGACAACTCAGAAGTTTCATAGGAAAGGCCTGTTTCTTGGGGGATGGGGGGAAGGGCTGGGGGGGATGGAAAGAGCCCCAGATACAGCTCAGCACAGCCACAGCACAGTCAGGCTGGGTGCCTGGGTCCATGGCAGAGGGGGAAGTTTCCAAACCTCTTGGCTCAGGGATTACCAGGGACAGCTGGAAGGGGCAGTACAAGAAATCTGCTTCACCAGAATGTGTACAGAGCAGAACATGAGCCACAGAGCAGCCCAGAGGTGAGAGCCTACAGTGCTGGTAAATCAGTAGAGCCACCCAGAACTTCCAGACCTCTCATCCCATAGATAGTAAGGGGGTCTGGGGAGACTGCAGGCATCTCTCTGCTCTCCCTGGGGCAGGACTCTGCTGTTTGCCCACACTCAGATCCAGGTTGCAGTCTGGGTCCCCACAACACCATCATAGCTGAGCAGGGACCCTCCTCACAGCTCCAGGGCAGAGGGGAGGGCCTGTGGTCATCCACATCCCAGAGCACAGGTAAGAGAGCAGTCAGAGTCTCCCATAAGACCTTGGGGGAATTAAGGTCCAAGTGGGGTGTCCCAAAAAGCCCCTGAAGCCTTGGAAGTGTGGTAAATCAGTCATAGCCTGAGGAAATAAGCAAACAAAAGCAAAAAAAAAAGAAAAATATAACCATAGAAAATTCCTTTGGTCCCATGGAGGACCAAAATACATACTCAGCAGATAACAAAGTTGAAGCTCCTGTATCCAAAAACCTCCAAGAGAAATAGAAAATGGGCTCAGACTATGGATGAGCTCAAAAAAGACTTTGAAAAGGAATTAAGGGAGATAGAGGAAAAGTTGGAAGGAGAAATGGGAGTTATGCAGATAAATTATGAAAACAAAGTCAACAGCTTGGTGAAAGAAATACAAAATATACCGAAGAAAATAATATGTTAAAAGCCAATTTAGGCCAAATGGAAAACAAAAGGCAAATGAGGTGAAGACTACCTTAAAAAGCAGAATTGGCCAGCTGGAAAAGGAGATAAAAAAACTCTCTGAGGAAAATAACTCCTTCAAATGTAAAATGAAACTAAAGGAAGCTGATGACTTTGAAAGAAATCAGCAAAAAATAAAACTACCAAAAAAATTAGAAGAAAATGTGAAATATCTCATTGGATAAACAACTGACCTCGAAAACAGATGCAGAAGAGGTAATTTAAAAATTATTGGGATACCTGAAAGTCATGACCATGAAAAGTGCCTAGACTTCATTATTCAAGAAATAATACAGCAAAATTGCCCTGAGATCCTAGAAGCACAAGGTAAAATAGAGCTTGAAGAATTCACTGATCACTCCTGAAAGAGATCCAAAAAGAAAAACCAAATTCCAAAACTTCCAAGTGAAGAGAAAATTCTCTAAAAACTGTCAGAAACAAACAATTTAACTACTGGGGCTCCATAGTCAGGATTACACAGGATCTGGCTGTATCTACATTAAGGGCTCCTAGGGCTTGGAATACGATATTCCAGAAGGCAAAAGATCTTGGTTTACAACTGAGAATCAACTACCCAGCAAAACTGAACATACTCTTTCTGGGGGAAAAGATGAACTTTCAATCAAAAAGGGGACATTCAAACTTTCCTACTGAAACAACCAAAGCTGAACAGAAAGTTTGGTCTCCAAAAACAGGACTCGGGTGAATGAGGGGGTGGACAAGAAGGACTATGAGGAATTTAATGATGTTGAACTGTTTGTATTCCTTCATGGGAAGAAGATACTGATAACTCATATGAAATTTCTCATTTATAAGAGCAGTTTTGGGGCGGCTAGGTGGTGCAGTGGATAGCGCACTGGCCTTGGAGTCAGGAGTACCTTGGTTCAAATCTGATCTCAGACACTTAATAATTACCTAGCTGTGTGACCATGGGCAAGCCACTTAACCCCATTGCCTTGCAAAAACTAAAAAAAAAAAAGAGCAGTTAGAAGGAGCATATATAGACAAGGTACAGGAAGGAGCTGAATATAATGAATAATATAGTAATAAGATGAAGTCAATGGGCAATAAAGGAAAATACTGGGAGGAAAAGAAAGGAGAAGAAGAAAGGACTAAGATATTTCATGTAAGAGTCAAGAAAAAGCTTTTACAATGGAGTGGAATGGGGGGAAGGCGATGGGGAATGAGTGAGCCTACATTCTCATCATAAATGGCTCAGAGAGGAAATAACATACACACTTAATAGGGTGAGGAAATCTATCTTAACCTAGAGAAAAATGAGAAGAAAGGGATGGGATAAGGGGGAATGGAAGGAGGGAAGGGGGTAATAGTGATAGAAGAGAGGGAAGATTGTGGGAGAGGGTACTCAAATACAACACATTTCTGAGCAGGGGCAGGATTAAAGGAGAGAGAGAGAAAATGTAATAAATGAGAGTGGGGAGGAATAGAGTGGAGGGAAATACAGCTAGTGATAGCAACTATGGGAAAAATATTGAAGCAACGTGGACTTATGATAAAGAAAGCAATTCATGCCAGAGACAGAGCCATTGGAATCTGAACACACTTCTGAAGTACATTTTTTTTTCTCTCTCACTGTTCTTGAGGTTGCTCATCTTTCTGGGGGGGTATGTTTACTCTCACAAGATAATTGTAATAATATGAAATAAACCATAAATCAAAAACCAACTACTTGAAATGATTAGCAAAATTATAAGAATCAGATCTACCCATGAAAATCATCAACATTTCTTTTTATGACCAGTAAAGTACTGTGAGAGAGAAAGTCTCTGTGAGAGAGAAAAAAAGTAATTTCACTTAGAAAACTGTAAACAATATAAAATAATTGGAAGTCTACCTCAGGGAATAGATAAACAACATTACAAAAACAATTTTCACACAAATGAAATCAGTTCTAAACAACTGGAATAAGATCATTTACTTATGGGTAGGCTGAGTCAATATAAAAAATAAAACTCACAATCCTACCCAAACTAAGTTACTTATTTAGTGACATACCATTCCAACTACTAAGAAATTATTTGATCGAACTAAGAAAAAACCAATAAAACTCATCAGGAAGAACAAAAGGGCAAGAACCTCTTGGGAATTAATGAAAAATGCAGAGAAAGGGGGTCTAGTAATACCAGATCTCAAATTATATTATAAATTAGTAATTATCAAAACTATTTGATCCTGGCTAAGAAACAGAGTAGTGGATCAGTGGAATAGATTAGGTATATAAGACATAATAGTGAATGACTAGTATTTGATGACACCAGTCTTTGGGATGAGAATTCACTATTTGACAAAAACTGCTGAGGAAAACTGGAAAACAATAGGAAAAAGATGAGTTTAAGGCAACATTTCATACATATCCCAAGATAAGATCAAAATGGGTACATGATTTGGGCATAAAAGGTAATGCCATAAGCAAATTAGAAAAGCAAGGAATAATCTATCTCTCAAATCTACGGGGGAAGAAAAAAATTAATAACCAAACAAGAGATAGATTTACAAAATGAAAAAAGATAATTTTTGATTCTATTAAAATAAAAATCTCTTGTACAAAAAAATTAATGCAATCAAGATTAGAAGAAAAGCAGAAAGCTGGGAAATACTTTTTACAGCAAGTACTCAAATACATAGAGAACTGAGTCAAATTTATAAGAATGCAAATCATTCCATAATTGATAAAAAGTCAAAGGATATGAACAGAAAGCTTTTAGATGAAGAAGCTATCTTGGATGAACATGTTCTCCAAAACACTTTTGATTAGAGAAATATAAATTAAAGCAACACCTCACACCTACCTGATTGGGTATTATGGTATTATGGCAAAAAAAGATAATGTGGAAAGAATTAGAGATAATGTAGGAAAATTGGGACTCTGATGCTCTGTTGTTAGACTTGGAGGAACTGAGGCAACGGGAAATGAGTAGAAACAGAGAAACATTTTATACACTCTCAGCCACACTGTGGGATGATCAACTATGAATTATCCAGCTCCTCTTGGCCACACAATTTTCAGAAGATGGAAGGGAAAGAAGAGAGGGATTAAAATTTGAAACTCAGACTCTTGTAAAAATGAATGTTAAAAGTTGTTTTGACATGTAATTGGGAAAAAATAAAATACTACTAAAAATAAGCAGATTGGCAGGGATAATTTTGGGCTATTTGCGATGGCGAATACCATCTGTATCCAAAGAAAGAATTGTAGAATTTGAACAAAGATCAACGACTATTCCCTTCAAATTAGGAAAAAACCTGTTATTATGTAATTTTGCTATCTCTTATACTTTATGTTTCTTCCTTAAGGATATGATTTCTCTCTCATCACATTCAACTTAGATCAATGTATACCATGGAAACAATGGAAAGACTGGCAAATTACCTTCTGTGGGGCTGTGGGGAGGGAAGCAAGAAGGGGGCAGGAAATTATAAAACTCAAAATAAATAAATTCTTTCTTAAAAAATATGCAGATGGGAAAGGATAAGGCTGGGGACAAAGCAGACACCTTTATATGTGTTAAAGTGGTCTAGCCATGATGTCGCAAGGGTGCCAATTGATCTTGCCCTAGTGACTGATCTATAGCTCTAAATCTCGAAAAAACTATTAAATAAGGACAAGGTTAATCTAGAATTCCTGCTTGTGGGCTATAATGTTACTGAAGGAGACACCACCTTTGAGCTCAGAGTTGACTAAATGATCCACAGGATCCTTTACTCTTTTTTTCCCTTGTATCCTGAATTTATTTCTTATTTTTTTTATTAAAGATATTATTTGAGTTTTACAATGTTCCCCCCAATTTTACTTCCCTCCCCCACCCCCCCACCCCCCACAGAAAGCACTCTGTCAGTCTTTAATTGGTTTCCATGTTGTACAGGGATCCAAATTGGGTGTAATGAGAGAGAAATCATATCCTTAAGGAAGAGACAAGAAGTCTTAGAGATAACAAGATCAGACAATAAGATATCTATTTTTTTCTAAATTAAAGGGAATAGTCCTTGAATTTGGTTCAAACTCCACAGTTCTTTGTCTGGATACATATGGCACTCTCCTTTGCAGACAGCCCCAAATTGTTCCTGAATGATGCACTGATGGAATGAGCGAGTTCTTCAAGTTTGGTCATCACTCCCATGTTGCTGTTAGGATGTACAGTGTTTTTCTGGTTCTGCTCATCTCACTCAGCATCAGTTCACGCAAATCCCTCCAGGCTTCCCTGAAATCCCATCCCTCCTGGTTTCTAAAAGAACATTAGTGTTCCATGACATACATATACCACAGTTTGCTAAGCCATTCCCCAATTGAAGGACATTTACTTGATTTCCAATTCTTTGCCACCACAAACAGGGCTGCTGTAAATATTTTTGTACAATTGATGTTTTTACCCTTTTTCATCATCTCTTCAGGTTATAGACCCAGTAGTGGTATTTCTGGGTCAAAGGGTATGCACATTTTTGTTGCCCTTTGGGCTTAGTTCCAAATAGCTCTCCAGAAAGGTTAGATGAGTTCGCAGGTCCACCAACAGTGTAATAGTGTCCCAGATTTCCCACATCCCTTCCAACAATGATCATTATCCTTTCTGGTCATATTGGCCAATCTGAGAGGTGTGAGGTGGTACCTCAGAGAAGCTTTAATTTGCATTTCTCTAATAATTAATGATTTAGAGCAATTTTTCATATGGCTATGCATTGCTTTGATCTCATCTGTAAACAGGATCCTTTACTCTTACAGAATCTCTTATCTTAGGGATGAAGATTCTAAGGTACATCCAAGAGCTGGATATTAGACAAAACCACATGAATTATCTGGGTACCTGAAAATCCCTGAAGAATAATCTCATGTTTCATCAGAAGAAAAGGCAGCTCAGGCCCAGGAATGGACTTGACCTAATCCAGCCCTGGTTCCTGAGGGATGTTGTTTTTTCCCCACTATCCATTTGAGAAGGATCAGAAGATGGAATTACTTGCTACTACATTTTGCTGTGATTTCAGGTACATGCTTTCATCTCTCTTATTTCAATCACCAAATCAGAAATAGTCATAGCCTCCTACTTTTAAGAATTCTTGATTAATTAAACTTCACAATACTTGAAAACAGGAGCTCCATGGGTTTTTGTAGTGATTGCTTAAAGCCATTGTTTCTAGGTGAGGAGGGGAACTGCTAGGTGGCACAATGGATAGAGCACAGGACTTAGAGTCCAAAAGACTTATCTTCATGAGTTTTTAATCTGATCTTAGATCATTAATAGCTATGTGACTCTGTGCAAGTCACTTAAACTGATCTCCTTGGTTCCTCATTTGAAAATGAGCTGGATATTTTTGCAGTGGCAAAGAAATGGAAATTGAGGAGATGCCCATCAATTGGGGAATGGTCAAACAAGTTGGTATATGAATATTATGGAGTACTACTGTTCTATAAGAAGTAATGAGCATTTTGCACAAACAAAACAACTCTAACCAAGCTCAAAAGAAATGTAATAAATTGGGAAACATTTTTACAACTAGCATTTCTGAAAAAGGAATCATTTCTATACTATATAGAAAACTGAGTCAAATTTATTTAAAAAAAAAGCAAGTCATTCCTCAATTGACAAATGGTCAAAGGATATGCAAAGGCAATTTTCAGATGAGGAAATCAAAGCTTTCTATAGTCAAATGAAAAAAATGCTCTAGATCATTACTGATTAGATAAATTCAAATTAAAGCATCTCTGAGGTGCCACCTCACACCTCTCAGATTGGTCAATATGATCAGAAAGTATAATGATCAATGTTGGAAGGGATGTGGGAAATCTGGGACACTAATACATTGTTGATGGAGCTGTGAACTCATCCAACCTTTCTGGAGAGTATAATTACACCCAAACGTCAATAAAATTGTGCATACACTTTGACCTAGCAATACCATTACTGTATCTATTTCCTGAAGAGATCATGAAAAAGGGTAAAAACCCCACATGTACAAAAATATTTATAGCAGCTGTTTGTAGTGGCAAAGAGCGGATGCCCAACACCTGGGGAGTTGTTGAACAAACTGTGGCATATGTATGTGATGGAACACTTGTTCTATTAGAAATCAGGAGAGATGGGATTTCAGAGAAGCCTGGAAAGACTTGCATGAACTGATGCTGAGTGAGATGACTCATGAAGATAAGTCTTTTGGATTCCAAGTCCTGGGCTCTATCTACTGTGCCACCTAACAGTTCCCCCTCCCCACCTAGATGGTTTATGCAGAACCAGAACACTGTACACCTAATAACAACATGGGGTGATGATCAACCTTGATCACTACATCAGTGCAGTAACAGAGACAATTTTAGGGTGTCTGTGATGGAGAATACCATCTGTATCCAGAGAAGAAACCATGGAGTTTAAACAAAAACCAAAGATTATAATGTTCAATTTTTTAAAAAGTCATCTTATGTATTACATTATTTTGTTATCTCTTATAGTTTCCTTTCTTTTAAGGACCATTTTTTCCTGTCAACACATTCAATTTTGATATATGCATATCATGGAAACAAATGTAAACTAAGACTACCTTGTGTTGGGTGGATGGGGGAGGGTAAAAAGTGCAGGGGGAGGGAAAAATTGTAAAATTCAAAACCTTGCTAAGAAATGATTGGTAGAAACTACTATTGTATGTAGTTGGAAAACAAATAAAATATGTGTATTTTTAAAAAGAAGTAATGAGGAGCCAGACTTTAGAAAAGCATAGAAAGGCTTACATGAAGTGAATTTGAGTGAAGTGAGACCAAACAGAACATTATACCATTAATGGTAACATGTAAAATGGATCAGTTATGATGGATGAAGCTCTTCACAGCAGTTCAGTGATCAAAAACCATCCTGACAGGTTTTTAATGGAAGGTGATAACCACATCCAGTAAAAACAAAACACTATGAATGCAGAGTATGGCATCCATGTTCACTTTTTAAAATTTCTTTTACATCTTTTCTTTCTCATGTTTTTCCCCTTAATCCTAATCCCTCTTTCATAAAATGACTAATATGGAGTTATGTTAAACATGATTGTTCATGTACAATTTCTACTAGATTATTCACTGCCATGGGGAGGGGATAAGAGAAGGGAGGGTGGTAGGAAAATGTGGTACTCATAACCTTGCAAATGAATGAATGTTGAAAAGTAACTTTGTATGTAATTTAAAAAAATAAAATGAAGTATAAAAAAATTTTAAAGAAATTTGTTACAAAGGACTGGAGAAGAAAATGGCAAACCATCTCAGTATCTTTGCCAAGAATACCCCTAAATGGGGGCACAGAGTTGGGCATGACTAAAATGACACAACAGTAACATTGTTGCTAGACACCTTACCATCTGGTAAACATATGTCATAGAAAGGTGATGCAAATGTCACACATTTTTCATGTTACAGTGAATCAATAAATCCAAAATCCATGTTATGATTTCCCAACCCCCTTCTCTCTCTTACCTACTTATCATTTATTCTTTATTTCATATGCTTCACCTTAGGAGATCTTCAGGATTAAAATAATTTTGCTTAGTGAAGGAAAGTAGCATTTTGAATATCTTTTCAGGTAGGCTCATGATGAAATGGAAAAGTTGTTGAACTTGGGTCACAGGATGTGAATTTTAATTCTGACCCAGCTTGCTATTATTTGTGTTGCTTTGGGCAAGTTATTTAACATTTCCCAGTTTAAATTTTCTCTTCCCTAAGAAGGGGAGCTTCAACTAGATGAGTTCCACAGTTTTCTCTAGCTATAGAGCTATGTTTCTAATTCTCTCAATTGCATTTCTCTTTTCAGAGTGTTTATAATATGTAAATATACATTTATAATATATCTTTTCAGATGTATTATAGATTCCATACTGTTAGAACTAGAAGAATCCTTAGAGATTATATATACTTTTCTGTCCAGGAATTACTTTGAAAATTTAACTTTAGGGGTGGCTAGGTAGTGCAGTGGATAGAGCACCAGCCCTGCAGTCAGGAGTGCCTGAGTTCAAATCCAGACTCAAACACTTAATAATTACCTAGCTGTATGGGCTTGGGCAAGCCACTTAACCTCATTGCCTTGCAAAAACTAAAAGAAAAGGAAAAAAAGGAAAAAAAATTAACTTGAGTCAGATGACCCAGATTCAAATACCATCTTTAATACTTACTATCCATGGGACGAGACAAGTTGCTTAGACTCTTGGACCTCCATTGCTTCACCTATATAGGAAATAAGAAGGTTGGACCTCCCAAGAGTCCTTCAAACTCTAACTCCATCATCCAGCACTTTTATCCATATCTTAAAGCATATGTTTTGGAAACATATTAATATGATTCTTAGTATTAGAGCTTTCATAAGAGAAAATTGATTACTTTCAAATATATGCTTGGGTTCCATTATTTATAATCCTATTCACTTTGAACTATTCATAAGAATGGAATTAAAATAAGTTGTAGAGGATTTGCTTAGGAGTAAGATGTCCTGGGCTCTCAGTTTCTCCATTTGCTACTTACTAGACCATTTCTAAGATATTATGTCTGCTGGGGGAAAATAGCTTGGAGAGGAGGGCACAGGCAAGGTGGAACTTATCCAGAGGAGTTGGATCAAGATGGTAAAGGGATTTGAAACCATGAATGAAGATTGAAGAAATGGTTGTGTGTTAGTGAATGGGTACTGACTGTGGAGAAGACGATATTGTCAGGTGATTATTGATGAAATGAGATCCTTAGCATCTTCGTGGTGTGAGGCGCCAACCTAATGACAAAGCCTAGCAAAGGAAGAGATGATCATAAGGAGTGCTACCAAGCCAAACCAGAAAATGACCAAGGACTCCTTAGATAAAATAACATTGAAAATTCGTGATGGTAAGTAAAGGATACCTGTTGGTGAACATGGAAAGGAGAAATCCCTTCAGATTTCAAACTGATTAAAAAATGGAAAGGGTCCCTTCCAGTGACCAAAGGGAAGGGAGGATTGGCTCTTGAGCTAGAGGTAAAAAGCTAACAGTGCCTTGTGCTATTGAATTTAAAAAGAACTAAAACACATGCATTATTTAACACTCTCCATAAATCATCTCATTTGATCTTCACAGCAATTCTATGAGATGGGCACTATTTGACAGATGGTGATGCTGCAAGATGTTAAGTGATTTACCCAGGCTCAAATGGTAGCTGACACAGGATTGAAAGTCAGATGTTAGGGGCAGTTAGGTGGCGCAGTGGATAAAGCACCAGCCCTGGAGTCAGGAGTACCTGGGTTCAACTCCGGTCTCAGACACTTAATAATGATCTAGCTGTGTGGCCTTGGGCAAGCCACTTAGCCCTGTTTGCCTTGCAAAAAGGAAGTCAGATTTTCCTGACTCCAAGTTTAGGGCTCTATGGACTGTGAAGGGCTCTATTAGTTAAGAACTCTAAGATGAGGCATGACAACTTTTAATATCTATGTATTAGAAATCTGAACCTTGACAAAACTTGAGTTGTATTTACTCAAAAACTCTTCAAAATCAGTTCATTTTTGTAAGACAGAGCTTCCATTTTCAGGGTAATGAGGAGTATATAAGTGGTAGGCACGGAGAAAATGTATTAAAGAAGGAAAGCATTTATAATATTTTTAAAATACAGAGATGGAAAGAAAAACTTTTTGAAGTGGACACAAGAAAGTGGGCCAGGTTTGTTTCTACCTTGTTGAATGTAATAAACACTTTAAAAAGCAAAGTGTAAGCACAATCCAAGATTTCGAATATAATTCTCTTTTTGTTCTTTATTGAAATGTGTGATGGGTATTCGTTGAAATTGGCTAATAGTAACTATAATTTGAATAACTTTGCTTTTTGCAAACACTTTACAAAATTACAGCTTTTTATCCTCACAACAATCCTTGAAAGTATTGCTATTGTTATTTGACAGAGGAGAGAATTGAGGCTGATTAAGGTCATATAACTATTGAGTGTCTGAGGTAGGATTTGAACCCAGGTCTTCCTGAGTCCATACCCAACTCTCTACTTACTGTGTTATCTAGCTTCTTCTAATTGCTCAGGTCATTATTTAAAAAGAAAAAGAAAAAGAAAAATCAATCTGTGTATAAAAACCAAGGAGAAAACATGGGGAACTGAACTGGAAGTCAGAAGACCTTAGGCTCTAATTGTGCTTCTGCCATGAATTGCTCCTAGTGTCCAAGGTAGCCCCTGCAGACTGTAAGATCCAGACAAAACTCTGACCTGCGTGGAGAATTCCCAAGCTAAAAAAATCACATCTTATTCAAAGAAGAAAAAGTGAGTCTTGAAAAATTGTGCAATCTATTGCTTTATACACATAGCCTTTTGCTACTTCCAGATGATAAAACAAAGATATTTTAAGGGAAAGAAATAAGAATTCTTGAGCTGGAGATGAGGAAAATGCACCATTTATTCAGGTTATGTTACTATGGTAGGCATATAGCCAATAGAGAGGAGCTTTGGGACTTCCCAGAACTAATTGAGCTGGAAACCTGGTGTCCTCAGATGCGTTGCTGCTAAAATATAAATATGGGGTCACGGTTTATTAGGTGGCATTGCACAAATGGAATTACCTCAAACACATTTCAGATGATTTTTTAAAAAAATTTAATTGAAAAAGCTCCTTTTTCATAAGGTTCCTGTATGGCAAAAAGCAATTCCAATTGGGGATAATGAACCAGGTTTACTTTTAAATGCATGCAATATTATATATTCTTTCCCATACACAAACAAACCTAATAAGCCCAAACCATATTTTCCATTTGCATACTGTAGAGACAACTCCCAAAGCTGACAACTTTACTCCCCTTTTAGGCCCCTATCCATTAGCAAGAAAAAGTAAACATCCTTGCAAGGACAGACATGGACTGTCTGTGGATATTTCTCTTGGGAAGAATCCTTACCTCTTGACTCATAGAGCTATAACCCAGTCGTGATTTCCTATGGATTTGGTACATTTGTTTGACCAAAGACTAGAGTCTGAAATGAATTGATGTCACCGAGCTTTCTTTATCCCAGAGTTGGCCCAAGTTATTTTTGTATGCCCATGAGTTGGGCTAAAAACTTCTGGCTCTCTGGGATCTGCAAATAGTACCCCTGAGGGTTACTGTCTGTTGGAGGCTTTCAGCCCACGATGAAAAATAAGTGACTTTCAGCAGTGTAGACATCTGTGAACCACAGAGGGTAAACTTTTATGGCCTTAAAATTATTAATTTTTTTAAAAAGTAATTTTAAAATGCCTCTCATTGCATTTCCTCCCTAACATCTCACTAAGTGATAGACTACATTGCTTGTTTCTCTTCTCAGCTGTGGTCCAGATACAGCTAATATGACTTAGTGAAGCTATCTTGTGCAGGGTAAAATGGCTGATCCTTGATGGCATTGATGTGGAAAGACACTGATTCCAAGTGGTGATGAAGTTTACAACAGATATGGATCTCATCCTAGGAAACTGGCAAATCCACCTCAAACCTTATGCTTCCCAAACCCTAGAATGGCACCATAATTCCCTTTCTCTGGTTTCCTTACTATTGCTCTGACATTGGCTTTGGTTTCCAGAGTTATAAATTGATCCTGTTGCAGTTTCTAAAAATGACTTTGCCAGACTTCTGACAACTGGCTAAAGTTGCCCTTTGGCTTTCTCCAATTGACTCCAACCTGAACTTCTCTCCTGGAGATGGGAATTCCATAGTCTGGCACCCTTCCTGAACAAACGACTGGTATTAGTCTATGATACACTATAGAATCAGTGAATAGATTTCTAGGGGGAAAATGCATATTTTTTCTCCTTCACTAGCCTTTGTAATCTTATTTGTTTGATTGTATTCATTTAAAAACATTATTCTGAGAGGGGAGTCTATAACCTTCACCACACTGGCAGAAGGATACAGAACAGCAAAAAGGGTTGTTCAGGGCTCTGTCACAACCCATTGGTTCCATCTATGGCTCTCTGTTGCCTCCTAGTGGCCATTAGTGGATTTACCCCCACCTGTGCCCCAGGTAAACTCTTCCTCTATTTCTATCAACAATGACAGCTGAGTCTACTTCTGCCTTAAAAGAATGAGAAGCACAAATCCATGATCCATAAGATTAATTGAAAACAGAAAAAATCCTTGTTGCAATTTCAGAGAGAAAGATAATCTCCCAATTTCCCAATGGTCACTGAGGGCTAAAGTAACTTTCATAGAAGTCCCAAGAAAGCCAGCCCTGTCCAGAGCTAAAGGCTACAGAATGGCAAGAGAGCTTAGGATAACGAGTCAAGTCACTGAGCACCTATTAATAACCAGGGTCTGTATTGCCCTCTGGGACTGGGGAAGGGGGAAGGCATTTATCACACACCTACTTATATTTCAGTCACTGTGATTAGCTCTTTATAAGTATCATCTCATTGGATCCTCCCCACAGCAAAGAAAGGCAATAAATGGATAGTGGCTGTTTTATATTCAAACAATGGAGGGAACCAGAATCAATTCCAAAGATACATAGGATCGATGAGGGTGTGTTAGAATAAATTTGGAGCAGTACGATAATGAGTAAGTAAGGTGAAGATGGACACAAGGGATTTGAATCTGGGGCTGCCATTTGAGAATTCATCAGTCATTGAAACTGTTTCTGTCTACCTATCAAGCTTCCTCCCTCTGAGGGGAAGGGACCCAGCCTGATCAGACTGTATTGAAAACATTCATCTTCGCTCTTTCAGAATGCTAAGAATTGTCCTAACTTTACCCATTAGGATCAGGAATTTAGAACAGGAAATGACTTCCTTTTACAAATGAGGAAATTGAGACCCAGAGGAGTTAAATGACTTGGACACACTGGTGGTAGGTAACAGAGGCACCAGATAGTACTTGGCTAAAAAAAAAAATCTAGGACTCTTTCCACTGCAAATGACTGAGACTTACCTGATCTCATATCATACACTCTCTTTGCCATAAGCTGTTCCACAAGAAAGAGTTCAAATTAGATCAATGACCAAACATTTATTGAGTCTGATGCCCACCAAGGTGATACAAATATGAAAAGCTGGACCAATCCTCATCCTCAACTACAATGGCCAAATAATCAAGGGCAAATCACACTATTTTTGTTGCTGTGACTTCAATGACTCTCTCTCCTCACAACAATTTTCCACCTTTATTTTCTGTTCTTCACCAACACTTATTCTTTACCAAAGATTAATGCTTACTCATTTTTGCACCCTGAAGCTCCTTAATAAGCCATAGAAAAATCCATTGAAATAGAACTTTGTCCAAATGTTGATGATTATATTTTTTACTCTGAAAGGATATTAGAAATAAAGAGATAAGAAAGATAGACATTTTCCAGGGGTGAGATTTTTTGAACCACCTTTAGCTTACATGTATTGGAGAGATGATACAATTGAGGCCTTACTTGAGTACCTGATATGTCAAACCTTTATGCAACTCCCTCTGCCTCTTAAGAATTATTCATTCCTAGACCCAAAGGGCAATAAAACTGAGCATACCCTTTCTTTTTTTCTTAGGTTTTTGCAAGGCAAATGGGGTTAAGTGGCTTGCCCAAGGCTACACAGCTAGGTCATTATTAAGTGTCTGAGACCGGATTTGAACCCAGGTGCTCCTGACTCCAGGTCAGGTGCTTTATCCACTATTCCACCTAGCTGCCCCAAGAGCATACCCTTTGATCCAGAAATACAACTATTAGGTCTGTATCTCAAAGAGATCACAGAAAAGGGAGAAAAACTCTCATGAACAAAATTATTTATGGCAGCTCTTTTCATAGTGACAAAGAATTGGAAATGAAGGGGATGTCCATCAACTGGGGAAATCACTGAACAAATTGTGGTATATGAATGAGACAGAACACCATTGTTCTCTAAGAAGTCGTGAAGGATGGGACTTCAGAATAGTGTGGAGAGACTTACCTGAACTGATACTGAGTGAAGGGAGCAGGCCAGAAGAACACTGAATATACTAACAGCAATCTTGGTTGATCATTAGCTATGATGGACTTGTTCATTTCAGCAATACAATAATCAAAGACAATTCTAAAAAAAATTGTGATGGAAAGCATCATCCATATCCAGAGAAGGAACTAGGGAGTTTAAATGAAGGCCAAAGCTTATTATCTTCATTTTTTAAAAGTTGTCTTATGTTTTATTTTTTTCTCTATAATATATTTTTTCAATTTGATTTGAATCTTCTTTGCATGTATAGCCTATATTAGATTGCTTTCTAAATAGCAGAGTGGGAAGAGAAAGGAGGAAGAGAGAAAGATGTAAAACTCAAATCCTTACAAAAAATAATCATTGAAAACTACTGTTGCATGTAGCTGGAAAAATAAATAAATCAAATATATTAAAAAGAAGAATTACTCATTCCCCCCTCCCCTCTTCATCCTTCCAAAGCCATCATTTGGCTATCTGTACATATCATGTCAGATATATTTTTCAGCCTGAAATGTCAATCATTTCTAAGGCTGAGAATTCTTGGGCTTCTGGGTCCAATCCCTAGCCTTAGAGTGATCTCATTTAAAGATGTTTACATCCTGTTATGCATGCTGCCCACATTTGACATGCCTGCCTTGACATTTATGTTTTAACAGATTGGGCTTCTAGCTTAACAAGGATGTCAAAAGCCCCAGCTGCACAGGAGACATTCTAGTTCTCCAGATAAAACGCAAAAGAACAGGACAAAGAAGTATCTTCTTTTAATCATTTGCAAAACACATCCTGGATCTTTTTTTTATTGACATTTATATTGACCCAAAGGAATCGTTTTATCCCCCATTATTTTCTAAGAACCAAAAGCTTCATATAACCAATTGATCATCAGCTTCAAATTGGATTTTGCCTATTTGTTTACTTTATAAAGAACTCTACTTTGATCTATATTTGCTTTTTTCTAGTAAGAATATTTTCCTACTAACAATTGTTTCACACTAGTCTTCCCCAATCCATCCTTCCTCTGTCTGCCAAAGTAAACTTTCTAATATAATTACCTAATAGTGCCATTCCCCTGTTGAAAATCCTTTAATGGCTACTCATCACCTATTCCATGGGCCATAGTCTGCTGACCTTTGACCCCAAGATAAAATATAAATTCCTTATTGTGGCATTTAAGGCCTTCCATGGTCTGGCTCCAATCTTCCTTTCCAGCTTTATTTTTCCTTATTTATACTCCAAACAATTTCTGCTGTTATCATTCCTATACTTTTAAACTTTCAAGTTTCTGGGTATTTGCATATATCGTTCCTGATCCCTAAGATCAAATTTTCCCTAAAGATTACTCACCCTAGTATGCCCCTCCATTCCTAGAACTGGTACTTTTTCTACCCTGGAACTTCCTTACTACCTTCTCACCCTCATGAAAACTGTTCTTAACTCCAGTCTCCTTCTTCCACTTCCTGGGACATTGATTTTTGGGAGAGTTCCAGGACACCCATTCTTCATTCCTTCCTTTGTGCTTCTACACTTCAAGTCTTTGCCACCAGGACTCAGTGTCTTCTTACCTTTCAGAGAGTCTTGGGTCTCAACACTATTGACTATCCCTCCATCATGCTGATCCTTTACTTCACTGGTTGAACATCCCTCCATCACTCTTGAACATTCCTTCATCATGCTAGTCCTTTGCTTCCATTGGCTGAACATCCCTCCATCACTGTTGAACATTCCTTTATCATGCTGGTCCATTGCTTCCATTGGTGAGTTCCTCCTCCAACCTCCATTTGAGGATGACCTGGGCTCAGGGTGACCACTCTTCATTCTCCTCCAGGCTATGCATCTCACTTCCTGCAATTTTTCAATAGGCACCCATGAAGTACCTTCTTTTTCATTCCTTATTGGTTCCATTCCATTATAAGGTAAGGTCCTGGGGAGCCAGAAAAATCTATATTTGAACTTGTATTTGTTTGCCCAGTGTTTATCACAGAGTCTGGCATATAGTAAAGACTTAATAAATCCTTAGCCTAGCTTTGCTTTCCCCATCTCTCTTCATTGTTCTAAAGCCTAGTTCAGTTGTCACTGCTACCACAGTGTCCTTCTGGATGTATCATGTAGAAAATATCCCTCTATCTCCAGTCTCTCAAGCCTCTCTCCTTGTTCATTCTAAAATAGCTACCTGTGAATTTATATCTACTAAATTATTAGCTTCTCGAAGGCCAGGGCTATGTCATTTTTATTTTGGCATCTCTAAGGTCTGGAAAAGGCAAAGCAAGTTAACAGAAATTATGAGGCACTGACAGATTTAGAAAAGATCAGTCATTCATGCATATTGTAACTACTAAGGAAGTGAAGCCAATATAAACCAAAAGCCTATATACCAATGGTTCCCAAATAACTTGACCTCCTTGTCCATGAAATAGATATGAGAGGTAGAGACAAAACTGGATTAATGCACAAACTCCTTTGTGTTCTCTTACAGAGGAAGATGGTGTAAGATTATGAGCAGTATCAGCTCATAAAATAAGTTGAAAAGAAAAAAAATTACAAAAAGACGTCCAAAGAAGGAAGACCATTTCAAGGATATTAAAAGATAAAACTCAAAGAAAGACAACAAACACAAAATAGGATAAAATCTGTTGCTCATAAACAATCCCCCTATCAGTGACAGGGGACCTACCATATTTAGTATCAGAGAGTATGTGCTTCATGTGCTGCATGAAGAAGTAGAAATGATCCTAAAAAACCAAAAATGGGAAATAAAGCTATAGAAGACAAAGCATTCATAGAGAAAGTCTCCACTGGAAACAATACAATTTTGAAAACATTGAAGTATTTATTCTTAAGGTATTTTAAAAGAAGGATTGATGTAATTGGTGGGGGTGGGAATCCTATATATTATTATTACTACTACCCCAAAAGCCAATCAAGAACCCATTAGTGGGACATCCAGGTGGCATAGAGAATAGAGCACCAGCCTTGGAGTCAGGTGGACCTGAGTTCAAATCTGATCTCAGACACTTAACAATTACCTAGCTGTGTGATCTTGGGCAAGTCACTGAAACCATTGCCTTGAAAAGAATAGAAAGAAAGAAAGAAAGAAAGAAAGAAAGAAAGAAAGAAAGAAAGAAAGAAAGAGAAAGAAGAAAGACAGGAAGGAAGAAAAGAAAGAAAGAAAGAAAGAAAGAAAGAAAGAAAGAAAGAAAGAAAGAAAGAAAGAAAGTAACTACCCATATACCTATCATGGCTATATCATGAAAATCAACTCTATATATGCTGAAAATACCTTTGATGAAAGTTATGAGAATGAAACAGGAAAGCATTCAGAAAAAAAAGTCTGCTATAGACTGTCTTTACAGTCGTACCAGTCACCAAAAGGTGCAAATAGCATAAGATCCTACTGTATTTGTGTTTCATTAAATATGAAAAAGGATTTGATTCAGTAGAGCAGAAAACTACCAACACAGATTTTGCCCCAATAAGGTATTTTCCATATAAGTGTGGGTGTCTCTGTGTATGTGTGAAAATCATTCAAGAATAGGTGAAACATTAAAAACAGATTTTATGAAAATTTTATGAAAACATAAAATCATTCAAGAATAGGTGAAACCAAAACAGAGATAATGTTGATAATGATCTCTGAAATATAAATATGAAGTGAAACATTAAAAGAGATGGCCCCTTGCCCAAGGCATTTGCCAATATCAAAGAAGAAGTCCAGAACAGAATCTAATTAGGAAAGAGAGCCTCAGCAGAGAGTGATGTCCTCCATATAGTCTGCTTTGTGAAAGAAGGATGCTGTTCTGGTTTCATCAAGTCCCAGAATATTGAAGTTTCTCAAATGAGATTCCAACTGCATTTAAAAGCATTTCTTGAGTAACTCTTGCCAGGGATAAGAAGAGTACTAGGTGCACTGGGTCTATTAAGACAAAACCAGAATGATTCCTTCCCTCAAGGAGCTTGCATCCTACTACAAAACACCTAACCCCATTTTTCCTGGGGTTTTACAAACTTCTTTGAGTAGTTATTTAGATAGATGGCTAGTTGGTACAATGAATGAAGGGTGGAACTGGAAATCAGAAGGACTTGAATTCAAATCTAGCCTGAGACATTTCACAGTGTGATTCTAAGTAAGTCATTGAAGCCTGTTTCCTCATCGGTAAAATGAACTGAAAGAATGAAATGACAAACCACTCTAATTATCTTTGTCAAGGAAACCTCAAGAAGCCAAATGGGGTTCTGAACATTTGGGAATGACTACAATGACCGAATAACAACAAAGAAGAGGGGAGCAATGTTCCAAACAAGTTACCCAAACGTATAACAGGTTACCTTGTCAGATGATGGACCCCACCAAATCCCAGGGATATTCAAGCAAAATCTGAATAACTCTGTTCTATCTGCCATGTGGGGATTCTTTTACAGGTGACAGTTGCACTAACTGACTTCCAAGACACCTGCCAATTCTGAGATTCTTTGGTCAGTGATAAACTCTTATGGAAATCTCATCTGTTGAAATGTATTCATTCAAATAGTTTAAGAGATATTAAAAGAGGCTCCAACCTAATTCTCCAACTTTATTTTTCCTTACTTCCCTATATTTCAGCCAACTTCTGCTATTATCATTCCTATCATTTTAAACTATCTTTTCATGCTTCTGGGATCATTTATGATCCCTGAGATCGAATCTATGCTAGGATTACTCACCCTAATATGTCCCTCCATTCCTAGAATTGGTAGTTTTTTCTCCCTTGGAACTTCTCTTACTAATTGGAACCTTCTCACCCTCATGAAAATTTCCCCTAACTCCAAGTCTCCTTTGTCTACTTTAGGTCATTGATTTTAGAGAGAGTACCAGGCCACCCAGTTTTCATCCCCTTCTTTTTTAAAAAAATGAAATATAATTAGTTTTATTGACTGTTCACTGGGAAGAGATGTGCCTTGCTTGCCTCATACATCTCTAGGAAATCAGCTGTGGAATCCCCTAGCTAAGCTCCCTCCCAAATGAATAGGAAGCAGTAGTTGTGCAGCTAAGGTGCCCAGGAAGCCTTAGGCTGTGGCTGTGGTAGTAAGAGAATGATAATGGGACTCTCTCAGTTTGAAGGGTGGGATGGAAGGGGGAAGCAAGTTCTCTATTGAGTCAATAGGGGAACTAAATATTTTAGAATATCATAAGCTGATTTTGTTGCCATATTGCTTCAGATGGAATCCCAATAAGCAAAACAGACACAGGCAAAACTCATTAATATGCATCAGGCCTAAATTATTAGCTCTAACATATATGCTTGAGTACACAAAACTGCTCCAAGTGATTTCCATAGGGGAAGAGGTTGGTTTAGTACCAAGGAGGGAATTCTCTATTTCTACCTTATTAAAAGTCATGGGTATATTGTAAAATTCTTAAATGAGATTGGCCTCTGCAGATTAATAAATTGGGAAACAACTTATTAAATTTCTTTAGTATGTTAGAGGAAATTAAAGATGTGCTAAGTAATAGTTGGGGAAGAATCATATGCCTATGAATGTGTAATGGAAAGTTTAAGAAATGAGTGAAGCCCCTTGAGGTGTTTGATCACTCGGCAGAATGAAAAGAGAGATTCACAAGGCAAGGAACTGAGTAGCTGAAAAACAATGCAAAAATCCAAGAAACCTTCACTCTGGTATCACAAAAAAGCACAGAATTAAAGAAAATATCTTTTAAGAAGACTGGAGTAAGCAGAATAAGCAAAATGAATAGTCAGAAGGGAGAAATAGAGCTTCCAGGTCCTACTTAACATTCAGACGAGACATTGTGTAAGACTAGGTGGGGTGGGGGAGGCAAAGAGGGGACACAAAACACCTGGGGAAAGAACGTGTAATCTTCAAATAGAATGAGTAGTGGAAAGGTCCTAGGAGAAATGATTGCTCACCTTTCCATCTGGGAATAACAGAAAAGAAAACCAGAGAGGGGCTAGAACAAAAAAAAAATTAAATAATAAAACAGTGTAGACAGAGTCTACTTTAACTCATCCCTGCACAGAACTTTACAGTTGGAAAAGTATTAGAGGTCATCCCATTCAATTTCCCATCTCTGCTAATCTCCTCACAAATGGCCATACAGACTGTCCTAGACTATTTCCAGGGAGAGAGAGCTTCAAGAAACAGCATGTTCCAATGGGGGAAGAGTCTAATTTTTAAATTGATCTTTATGTCTACTCAAAATCTACTCTTTGGTGACATTTTTTACCTTTTGGCCCTAGTTTACTCTTTTTTGTTTTAGGTTTTTTTCAAGGCAAATGGGGTTAAGTGTCTTGCCCAAGGCCACACAGCTAGGTCATTATTAAGTGTCTGAGACCAGATTTGAACCCAGGTACTACTGACTCCAGGGCCGGTGCTCTATCCACTGCGCCACCTAGTCGCCCCCCTAGTTTACTCTGAAAAAGATAATAAACAGATAGATGGATAGCAAGATAGATGTATAAAGAGAGACAGAGAGAGAGAGAGAAAATGGAGATAGACAGTTGTGGACATAAATATATGTAGACATGTATAGATTTAAACATACTTAATGATCATAAGAATATATATAGATTAGATTATTAATTTATAAAGCTCTTACAATGTGATAGGTTCTGTACCAAGGCTTGGGTATAACTAGAGGTAGAGTTGGAGTTAATACACACACACACACACACACACACACACACATACATATAATATGTTAAATCCAATTGAATTGAGATAAGACATCTTTTCAAACTTAAAGTCCAGTCAGAGGTAAAAGGAGAGGAGTAGACTTAGATTTAGATGTAGATAAGAATAAAGATGTAGATACAGTATTCAGTATTGGCATAAATATAAGTATGATTATAGGTATTACATGTAAAATACACATGTCTTTTTTAAGAGTAGACTGGTCTAACGCCTCTCACCTTTCATCAGTTACTGCGGGTTAGGATCTCATTCAGTATTTTTTTTGGCACTTATATCACATGGTTGGTTCAGATCAAGGTGAATTCAATCCAGTCCTTCCTTAGTTCACTGTCTAATGAGCAACAGGTCCACTAGCCTTTATTTGAATGCATACTTTTCTTTATTTTAGACCTTATTCCTATATTTTTCAACCTAAATTGGGGACTCTGAACTTAGTGTTATTAAATTTGATTTTTTTTTTGGTTTAAGTCCGGTGTTCTAAGTTATGCAGATCATTGTGGATTTTCATTCTGTCATCCATCACACATAATAGCTAATTCAGCTTTATGCCACTTGAAAATGAGGTACACAGAGAGCTAGAGTTTCAAAAATAATCTTTTCCCTCTTGTTCTTCTAAGTTTGTTTTTGTTGACATTTGTCATATTCCCTATAATTTTTTGTTTTGTTTTGTTTTTAGGTTTTTGCAAGGTAAATGGGGTTAAGGGGCTTGCCCAAGACCAGACAGCTAGGTCATTATTAAGTGTCTGAGGCCAGATTTGAACTCAGGTATTCCTGATTCCACGGCTGGTGCTCTATCCACTGAACCACCTAGCCGCCCTCCATATAATGTTTTTAAAAAATGAAATGTAGACCTCATATATCTTTTAATGTCATTGATTCAAAAGTTGAACCAGTCAAGGTCAAGGAATGGCTGGACTTTAAGTTCAAAGAGATGTCTTATCTCAATTCAATTGGATTATATATATATATATATATATATATATATATATATATATATAGTGCATAGTGTATGAAACCACTATACTAGATGTTGTTGAAATTACAGAGACAAAAACAGTCCTTGTCTTTAAAATTCAAACAATTTCTTGGAAGAAACTCAAATCAATCAATGAACAATCAATTTTAAGTATTTCCTTCATAAGCACCAGGAATTGAACTACCTCTGAATATAGAAACCAAAAAGAAAACCTTCCACCACAAAAAAAAGAGCTGCTAAATTTTTTTAATGTTAAAAAGTTCAATTTAAAAATGAAAATGAGTTCATGTTCTATCATGGAAAACAGCAGGTAAACATATACAAATATACACAGATATGTATGCATGTATGTATTATTTGTCTATGTGTGTATATGTCAAAATTTATCTATTAATAGATGAATTAATTTATATATGATGTCTTGTGACATCAGGAAAATTCTCACAGTGGCAAGATTTTTTTGTTTCGTTTTTAGGCTTTTGCAAGGCAATGGGGTTAAGTGGCTTGCCCAAGGCCACACAGCTAGGTAATTATGAAGTGTCTGAGGCCGGATTTGAACCCAGGTCCTCCTGACTCCAGGCCGGTGCTTTATCTACTGTGCCACCTAGCCACCCACAATGGTAAGATTTGAACTGGGCTTTGAAGGGACCAGAAATTCTAAGGAGTAGAAAAGGTCATATATTCTATGATGGCATAATTGTGTCATCCTCATAGGAAATAAAAGAAGCAAGGAATAGATTGGACAAAGGAATCTGGGGTATTACAGGAGGTAGAGTATTCAAATAGAAGGGGCACAGAACAAAAGTCCTCTGAGGGAAGATTAAGGATTCTGAAAAGTGAAGACAAGGAGGGAGTCCATTCCAAGCATAGTGATGGCCTTTGCAACTTCACACATTTGGGAGGTGGTGTATCAAGTTCAGGAAATAACAAGAAATCTGACTGGGCCTGAATGCAGACTACCCAAAGAAGAAGAATATGAAATAAAGTCAGCAGGTAAGCTTGAGTTTGATTGTGGAGTTTCTTCAGAATCAAGCCAAGTTCATATTTGTTTTATGCATTGGTAACTAATTGGCAGCCGCTGAAGATGTGATACAGAGAGAATGATATCATCAAAGATTTGCTTCAGAAAGACTATTAGCAGCCCTGGGAAGGATGAGTTAAAAGGAGAGGAGTGACAAGCAGATGCATAGAGCTATTGCAATAACCTAGGTAAAAGATGTTGGAGGGCCAAAACTAGATTGGCCATGTGAGTAGAGAGAATGGATCCGAGGCTGAAAATTTAGTGTAAAACCAATTCAAAATGGCAGCTATGGGAAGGGACTAAAAAGAGAAGGAGCATGATAGATTAAAAATTCTAGATGTGAGTGGAGGCTAGGCGGCACAATGGATAGAGCACCGGCCCTGGAGTCAGGAGGACCTGACTCCAGGTTCAAATCCAGCCTTATACACTTAATAATGACCTAGCTGTGTGGCCTTGGGCAAGCCACTTAACCCCATTTGCCTTGCAAAAAGAATTCTAGATGTGAAGTTTGAGAAAAGGGATTGGATTCTATCTCTGACACTCTTTGATCTTGGGGAAATCACTTCACATCTAGACCTTGATTTCCTCATCTATAAAGTTATGAAAATGGACTAAGTGACCTCTTCGGCAGCTCCAACAGACAAATTCTGTTTCAAAAGTTCAAGAACCAACATTCCACAATCTGGCCAAGAGCTCTACTCATTATGAAACCCAACCTTTCTTTCTGATCTCTATTTTTCAGAATCTGATTTTTCTCCCTTTTAAAAAATTGGAAGAATTGCCTGTGTCCAGTCATCTGTAACTTCTGTTCACCAAAAAACTCTCAAAGGTGAGTAGTGTTAGCTCTAATAGCAAGTTCTTCAGTATCCTAAAATGTAATTCTCCTAAACTCAAGTAAAATGACTAGTAAAATTGACTCTCCTGCTAACACATTTACATTTCTGGATAGGAGGGTGAGCCTACATCTCGCTTCCAAATCACTTAGCAGATACCTCAGTTTTCCCAATTGCCTTATTAAGACTTGGGGATCCTTTTCTTGACAACATTTCAAAGAGGGGAAAAATACAAAATTAGGAGTCCAGGAACCAAGTTTCAAATTTCAATTACTCTACTTTCTATCGCTGTGACTATGGATAAGTCATTTACATTTCCTCATATTTTAAATGGGAAATTAGAATGTCTGGTCTCAATTAGTATAAAATATGAATCCACCAAATAGGTATGTAATTCTAATTCACAGGACATATCTTCATTGGGCTGAAAAAATGACCATATTTTGCATTTTAACTTTAAATAGTTCAAATTGAAATATATTTGATCACTTTAGAAGATTCATTATCCACATTACACAAAACCTCACTGTACTACTTACCTCCCAGGGATGTAAACTCTAAAGTACTCTGGAAATGAGAATTGTTACAGTCTGACTGTCTTCATCTCCTCATTGGCATATAGAACATTATGGATTCCTGAGTGCTGTTCGGTACAATAGCTTAGGTCCTGGGAGAGTCCTTGGTCCAAAGAATAGAGTCACTCACACAGCTCAAAGATTTTGGATTCAAGATTTTCTCTGATATCTCCCATATAACTCTGACCAAGTCACAAATCTTCTCCGTTTACCCTCAAACTCTCCAAGATGTCAACTGCACAGAATGTTACGATCTGCTTTAGTAGACGGAAATCCTTGCCTAGTAGTTACTGAAAGAAGGGGTTCTTAAGTCAGGGCTCCTGAATGTTTTTTTTTCATTTGGATCACTGCATTTCAATATAAAATATACATATTATTTTATATACATTTATATACATTATTATTATTTTATTCATTTAAAAATTCAATTATGAAAAGGGAGCCTTAGGCTTCAACAGTCTGTCCAAGGGTTCAAGACACAAAAAAGTTAAGAATTCCTGATCTAAACCAAGAAAATTACAGGTTTCATTTTTTTAAAAAAAGAATACCTCAGTTAATATGTTCATTTGTATGTATTTTTACCAAATGTGTTATTTCAAGATCTTGAATTGACAATACAATACCCCCATCTACCACTTGCAGAAATACAGCATGTGAGACATTTGCTCCTCAAAGAGAAGGTATTGCCCTCCTTAGGGCTGCAGAGTAACAGTATATTAAAAAGAAATTAAGGCAATATGAATCTAATGCAAGCTTCTAGGGAATTCTCCCAGAGTAATTTAAACTCTACATTTCTAGCCAATGAAGCCAGCCATGAAATTGCTTGGGGAAGTTGGTTGTGTATATTTTTTTTCCCTCCCTAGTCACTGGAATAATAAAAAGGGAGGCAAGAGTATCTTTTGTGAAATCTGGAGTAGGGAATGTCATTCAAAAGAGAAGTAATGTCTCTTGAGGCCTGTATGCTGAGATGATAAGGAGGAATGGAGAATCCTATAGGATCTCTGTTTCTTTTATCCTGAAAAAGATAAAAAAGGTCACTGTTTCTCTGCATTTTATTTTCATCTTTACCACATGATAGAAAAGTTTATTCCAAGAGTTTGAAAAAACCAAACCCTACATCACTTTGTCTGCAGGGTTATCAAATTCAACCTCTATTCAGATGACATGACTTATCCAGATGAATCTACACCACAGTCACAAATTGCATTTCAAGGGCTCCATGGAGGGGAAAGTCAATATCCCTGAGAGCTCTTTGTGTTTGAATTCATATGCACATATGTTTGTGTGTATATATATATATGTATATATATATATCTACAGACATATATGGGTATAAATACGTATATGTATATTATTTTTTCTTTCCCTCATGTTATTTTTTCTTCAAAATTATCTTTAAAGGGCACTGTCCAAATCACCGACAAAGTGTCTCATGTTTTGTCTGCTTCTTTTCTGTGGTCTAGGAAACCTAAATTGTTTTTTTACAGAAACTATGCCTGAATGGATTGGGAAAATAGGGTTATCTAATAAAAAGCATTGTTATCTGGCATTCAATATAATGTACCCTGTAGAATAAGCTTTATTAGAGCCTTTCTCTAGCTAGTGCTAGAAATAGAGCATTTTCATTTGGAAGTCTGAAAATTGGATTTAGTACTTGAGAAATAGATACAGACAGATGTATTTGGTAGGGCTCTGGTTCTCCAAAGCATTTAGAAGAAAGTTTTCAGGCCTGGTGTTCTATTGTGCAAGTTTGGTTTTAGAAACTCAAGACGGTGGATGGGACAATGGGATGTTGTGGAGGAGGAGAAGGAAAAAGAAGGAAGGGCATAAACTATGGTGCCTGGATCTGATGATGGAAGATCTCCTGTCAAAGTCATTGTAAACCTTGCTTTTACTCCTTAGACTTGAAACACTAGGAACATTTGACTTTATCTATTTTTTGCTTTGTAGTCCCAGGAGTAAAGAACATAATGGCCCTTTAAATTTGGTTAGAAAACTTCATAGGATTTAGGGGTGGAAGGGGTCATCTAGCACAATCTAGTCTTTTCCATTTGTATTTATCACAATAGTATTTAGCACAGGGCCCTGTACATTGTATTTCATTCATAAATTTCTCTCTCACATACTCTCCCCTCTTCTCTCTCTCTCTCTGTCTCTCTCTCTCTCTCCTCTCTCTTATTTCTATTTGTGTCTCTTCCCTTCATCCTTCTCTCTCCATTTCTGACTTTCTCTGTCTCTCTCTTCAATCCTATCAATTTACAGATGACAAAACTAAGGCTCAAGGATTCTTAAGTGGTCAGTCCAAGGATACTGAGGTAGTATAGTGAAAGGACCTCAGAGAAGAACATATATTGCAAGTTCAGAAAAATGTTTTTGTTACATGACTTTAAAGAGGAAAACTAGTATGATGAAAGAAAAGGCTTCAGACTCACTTCTAATGCAAACATGTACAGCAGTAAACAAATTATAAGTGGAGAGAATCATGGAATCACAAATACAGAATTGGAGGGGAGGGACAGGCAACCAGGCAACAAGGGTTTATGAAAATCAATAATTCCCTAAAGGGAATTAGGGATGGAGACAGGCCCTCAACATCCCATTCTTGGTTCATCATAATAACCTTGGTCTTCCTGCCTCAGCTGTTTGCATTCCAGGCTCCCCTTAGGCTTCTAAATTATTTTCCTGAAGTACCTATCATACTCCCTACTCAATAATCTCCAGTGGTTTCCTCTTAAAGATCCCTTTTCCCTTCTTTCCAGTCTTCTTATACATATCTCTCTACACCTACTCTATGATTCACCAAAATTGAATTTCTTCACACTCATTTTTCCTGACTCAATACCTTTTCACTGTCCTCTATTTTTTCTTTCTTTTCCTCTGCTTCCTAATTTCTTTTATTTTTTTATGACTTTTTTGGTAACTTCACCTTTTAGAGGTGATCTTTCCTAGTCCCTCATCCTTCTTCAACTCCATTGCTAATGTCTTCCCTGTATGCAGATTTTTGGTAGGTTGTTGACCTCATTAGGTGTGAACTCCCTGAGGACCATTTTTTTTTTAGGTTTTTGCAAGGCAAATGGGATTAAGTGGCTTGTCCAAGGCCACACAGCTAGGTAATTATTAAGTGTCTGAGACAGGATTTGAACCCAGGTCCTCCTGACTCCAAGGCTGGTGCTTTATCCACTGCGCCACCTAGCCACCCCCAGGACCGTGTTTTTGACATAATTTTTGGTATCTCAGAATTCATCATAGTGTTTCACTTCTTATTGTCTGTAATTCTGAAACAAATGATATGTTGATTTATGCAAAGCAGATGGGCAGGCAGAGTTCTGGAAGAAAATTGGGCATGTCTTGGAAGACTAGTAGAAAAGACTTGAGGAAAAAAGAAAAAACAAGGGGGGGGGCTTTGAATTGAACCATCAAAGGAGTTATGAAAGGAAGCCCATTTCAAGATCAGAGGACATTTTTAGCAAGTTCATGGAAATGATGGAGGACAGAATTAGGACAAAAAGCAAAATTTCATTTAGTTTGTTAGGAATAAATAATGAATGAAAGGAAGAAGTGTGAGATACTGGAAAAGTAAATTAGAAGTCTTCCATATGAGAATCAGGAGTTGGTTGTTTTAAGGTAAGTTTTTGAGGAGTTAGAGAAAAGTTATAGACAGTCCCTGAGTAGAGGAAGATGACTCAGACAGTGATGTGATGGACGGATTGGTATGAGAAGAGGTCACTTAAGGAGTTATTCCAAGAGTGAATTTTAGTCATCACTATTCAGGCTACTGCCAGACTGGCTCAATGAGCAGCTGGCGTCTATCCCTGGAATCAGTGGTAAGGAGTGACTGCAAAATCAGACTCTCTATAGTGAACAAAAATAAAACAATCTGTTGGTCATTAGGGCCTTGTGGTTATAGCATTTTTATTTAGCATTTGATTGCCATTATTATCCCTGTTAAGAGAGATCAAAATTGGCATGGAGGTGAGGGTGAGAAGAGTACTATCAGTGATCCATGAACCTGGAGTCATTGAAGATAAGTATGGTGGCATATCTCTGAGAAAACAATAAAACTATTTTAGCAATATCCCTTTGAGGAATAACGATTCTGAAACTGAGTCTGTGTTGACTGAGACTGGGCAAATGCAAACGTTCTTAATTCAGTTACATATACCAATATTCCAAACAATGAGTCACTTGACTAAAAATGTACAACCCTTTCTAAGAACCAGGAATCCAAATAAAGATGGAAGGTAGTCCTTAAGGAGCTCAGAGTCTCACAATCTAGGGGTGAAAAAACATGTACAAGATATATATATATATATATATATATATGTTTATATATACACATCTATGTTTATTTGTATGTGTATATATATATATATATATATATATACATATGATATGATATGCTGAAGATAGTCAAGATAATCAAGGTAAGGCAGGAGTAGATGGAAGGATGGGGAAAGGACTCCTGAAGAAGGTGAGTTTTAATTGATTCTCAAATCTTCTCAAAAGAAACCAGGAGGCGAAGATGACGGGGACAGCCAGTGAAAAGGTATAGCATCACCACCAAAAGGGCCACTGGGAATATTTTTGGATATGTGGAGCCTTTGCTTTTGTCTTTGATCTCCTTAGTCTATAGACTCAATAGTAGGATAGCTGCATCAACATATATGGACAGTTTCCTATTGGAGTATGATTCCAGATTCCTTGCCAAAATGGCCACAACAATGCATATCTCCACCCACAGTATATTAATAATATTAGCTTTCCTTTGGATTAGCATTTCCTATTTCCCATTTTTGTCAGTTTTGCCAATCTGATGGCTGCAAGACAGAATCTTGAAAGTATTTTAATCAGTGCATTATTAATTAACTATTAATATTCAATCATTAATATTCAATTATTAGTATGATTTAATTACTAAGTAATTATTGGATGTGGAAAGAAAAAAATGACTGCTCATTAAGAGGGAACAAATTTAAATAAATAAGAGAAATGACTTAGATTCAGGAGATGGGTATTTTATTAGAAGAATAGCAAGTTGGTCAATGTAACTGGTTTATGAAGTCCCACAGAAGGGAGTGAAGTGTAGGAAGAATGGAAGATTAGGAAGGGGTCAGGTTCTAAAAGGGTTTAAATATCAAACAGAGGCTTCGAGAAAAAATGGAATTATTTCTTATTTGTTTTCATTCTTCATTGTTTTGCATCTAGCCTATGATTCCACATTTTTAAATGTGATGTCTTTTAATGGATTCTTAAAACTTGTCTAGGGTTTAAAAGCATGGGGACCCTGAGGGTATGGAATATGTTTAGACTACATGTACATCAAGGGAATTTGGGCACAAACTGGGTAAATGAAACTTATATTCACAACAAAATCTCACTGTGCATATAGTAAATATTTTTGATATTTCATATTTTCATAGTTAATATTTTAGAAGAGAAATAAGGATGGCACTGAAATTCCCTCACAGAATACCTCCTATATTGGTATCAAGGATTTGGGTTCCATGAAACACAGTTGGGGAAATACTATCCCAGTGGATTCTGGGAACTAATATCAAAGAAGAAAAGAAATAATGAGATAATAAAAAAGTTCACCTGTATATATCATACTGGGATTATAAGATGATCAGATGATCTCCTTTCCTTTGTTCATTGTCTTTTTTTAGGTCATTGCCAAATTAGTGTTTTGGATACTAAAGGTCTTCCTCTCCAACATTGCTAGTTCCTTCATCCCCTTGAAATGCTGTGTGTGTGTGTGTGTGTGTGTGTATGTATATATTACATATATGTCCTTTATATTATCTTATATATTATATAATATTGCATTATTGTTAATATTATTAGAATGTTTACTTTATATTATAATATATTGGCACAGTATATTTTATTGAGAGTCAATTCATCTTGATGACCTGGGTTCTAAAGCCTGGCTCTGACACATTAGTTATATAACCATGGAAAAGTGCCTTAAAATCTCAGGACTTTAGTCATTCTTTAAGAATGTAAGTTGGGTACTATTGTTCTATTAGAAACCAGGAGGGATGGGAATTCAGGGAAGCCTGGAAGGATTTGCATGAACTGATGCTGAGTGAGATGAGAAGAACCAGAAAAACACTGTACACCTTAACAGCAACATGTGGGTGATCATCAACCTTAATGGAATCACCAGCGCAACAATCAGGGACAATTTGGGGGTATCTGTGATGGAGAACAATCTGTATCTAGAAAAAGAATTGTGGAGTTTGAACAAAGACCAAGGACTATTACCTTTAATTTAAAAAAACCTGTTATCTTATTATGTAATTCTGCTACCTCTTATACTTTATTTTTCTTTCTCAGGGATATGCTTTCTCTCTCATGACATTCAACTTAGATCAATGTATACCATGGAAATAATGTAAAGTCTAATAGACTGCCTTCTGTGTAGGGGCAAGGGGAGGGAGGGAAGGAAGATTGGGGGGGGGAATTGTAAAACTGAAATAAAATCTTAAAAAAAATAAAGAAGAATAGAGGACAAGACAAAAAAAGAATATAAGTTGGGGAAAAGGTGCCAATTTGTGTTGGTTGAGAAAATTTCCTCACCCAGGAATTCCTTATATCAATGAAATTGCCAGTCTAGTTCAGTCATTCAGTCTCTGTCAGTCTCTCTGTCTCTCTCTCTGTCTCTCTCTCTCTCTCTCTCGATAAGACAGATATAGATATAGATAGCCATATAGATATATATCTACACACGTATATAGAAATACATATATGTTCTGTTTGTGTGTAAACATACACTTATATTTGTATGAGTATGGACATATATGCATATTATAGGCATATTTGTACATATGTATAAACCTTTTCTTGGCCCTGGCATGATGTGTTTATTATTTAGATGGATGCATCTTTACATTTGTGTCTGTGTGTTTAATTGATCTCTATGTTCATGGGTTTCCCCCAATATTTTTGAAAGACTGTTGTTTTTGCTGAAGTCTGTCACCCCTGCTGTCTAGAGAATTATGTCACACAGGATCCTCTAAAAATTATTTAACAAATGAAGTTGAATGATTGGATGAAATGGCCAAGATTTTGTTGTTCTGTGGTAAAACTGGGGAAGTGGCTGGATTCAAGTGGGGGGGAGGCATTCTAAAAGAAAAATCTCATTTTTACAGATGAGCTGATTCTTTCTAAATTTTCAGTATCCTCTGTGCTTGCATATTCATTGATGGTATAGATAGACTTCTGTAAATCAATTCAAAGATGACCTTCCTGGCTAGTTGACTTTGTAGGAATCCTGCTGGCCACATCATCCATCAGCTGATAGGCTCAGCCCTGGGACTGCAGCAAAGTCTGCATTGTGTGAAGGCTACAGACGGTCCGAGAGAGAGGGAATTTGTGAAACCACATGTGTAAAGACTTGCTAGATGCCTAAAATGACAGAGAAAAATTTTATTGAAAAATGAGTGAAATCTGAATTTCTGGGTGATTGCTTTGCTGTCTATGGTCCAGGAGGCAAAATGCACCTATGATTCTGGGACCATTGTGCATCCTCTTCTCAAATGTATACCATGTTACTTATGCCTGAAGGTGACCCCCGAGAGGGACTAAAGGGCTTCTTATGCAAGGACTCAGGACTGAAGAGGATGTGACTTGTTTGGTAATTTAGAAAGGGATAAGGGTTTTTGTTGAATTTCATTTCTCAATTAAAAAAGCATTCATTTTCTCTCCCTCCTTTTTCCTGAAGAAGAAGAAGAAGAAGAAGAAGAAGAAGAAGAAGAAGAAGAAGAAGAAGAAGAAGAAGAAGAAGAAGAAGAAGAAGAAGAAGAAGAAGAAGAAGAAGAAGAAGAAGAAGAAGAAGAAGAAGAAGAAGAAGAAGAAGAAGAAGAAGAAGAAGAAGAAGAAGAAGAAGAAGAAGAAGAAGAAGAAGAAGAAGAAGGAAGGAAGGAAGGAAGAAAAAAGAAGTAGTAGTAGATGTAGTAGTAGTAGTAGTAGTAGTAGAAGTAGCAGTAGTAGTAGCAGTAGTAGTGGTAGTACTGGTAGTAGCGGTAGTAGCAGTAGTAGTAGTGGTAGCAGTAGTAGCAACAGAAGGAGGAGGAGGAGGAGGAGGAGGAGGAGGAGGAAGAAGAAGAAGAAGAAGAAGAAGAAGAAGAAGAAGAAGAAGAAGAAGAAGAAGAAACCACAAACCATCACAGCGCCATGGTTAATTGATGTAGCAGCACACGGAGTTTCACTCCAATGGCTTAAAATATAGTGAAGTGACTGCTAGTGGAAGCCAAGAAAGCATGCCTCTATGTCATTCAGACCCAGAAGCACATAATTCCAGAGCTGGATGGGGCTGTCTGTTCTAAAGCTTTCCTGGACAAGATTTCTCTCTTCACATTCCCAGTAAGTGCTCATCTTGATTCCACCAGAGATGGGGAACACACAATCCCCTGACAAATCCCGCATTTCACTTTGGAATAACTAATTTTGAGGAGATCTTCTCAATTTCAAACATATCTACTTTCCTGCTGCTTCCCTTCAATGGATCATTCCAAAATGCAAGTCCGACCATGTCACATCCTTATTTAGTAAGCCGCTCTTTATCACCTGCAGAATAATTTTATTTGGTGTTCAAAACCTTTTCTGCGCTGGTCCCTTATTTTTCAAGTCTTACCACATTTTCTCTTGCTTCCATGTCCCCTCACCCAGTGACAATGGCTGCCTTCACACAAGATACGCCAATGTACTTTCAGTGACTTTCCTCCGTACTTGAAATCCTCTTCTTCCTCATTTCTGACTCAGACACTCCTTGAGACACTCTTTCTCCAAGAGCCAATTAATATCCTGCCTTCTACTGGAAGTCTAGCTCAATCCTACCAAATGCCTTCCCTTTGCTGATTATCTCCAACTTACAAGGCATATATATATATTTATATACACATATATACAAGGCATATATATGTGTGCACGTATATACATGTGTATACATATATGATGTATGTGTGCTTATACACACAAAGGGAGAGATTGTTTCTACTTGTTTCATCATTTTCTACCTCATTCAACTATGACCTCCTGGAGAATAGGGACGTTTTCCCCCTTTGTATCCTAGAGCTTAATTCATGACCTAGAAAACAGTAGGCACTTAATAAATGCTTGCTGACTTGGTTGATATTCATAAGGAACAAAGGTAATCTCTTAGGATCACTTAGCACTGTGGATAGAGCATTGACCTTGGAGCCAGGAAGTTTTGTGTATTGGTACCACTTCAAATACTTACTATCTATGTGATTCTGGACAAGTTGCTGAACCTTCATCTGCCTCAGTTTCCTTAACTGGAAAATGAGTATAGTAATAGCAACTACCATCTAGGGTTGTCCTCAAGACCAAATGAGATAATACTTGTAAGGTAAGGTGTTTAGCACAGTGCTTAACATGCAGTGGGTGATCTCTGAATGCTTGGACCTTTCTGCTCTTTCTGTCTCTACTGATGTAGGTGAGCAACTCATTTGTAGCTGATGGTTTTAGACTTAGCTGGGGCTCTGATTTGACCATGTATGGACAGACTTGAAGCTCTGCTGCCACTAGGTATATCCCTAGCTAGTGGTCTTGTCCTCTGCTGAAACTTCTCCCTGCCTTCCATATAGCCTTAAGAAGCACTTTCTTCTTGCCTTAGCTCTTACCATCTCATTTCTTTATGAAACTTAACAGCTATGACACTATTTTAACAAGACCAAGATACTCTTTTATAGTTATACTCAATTGCTGTCACTGCCTTCCATTCCATACATGTGTTCACACAATCTAAATTCCCCGATGACACCCCAGGATAACCACATGCATTTCAATATTTCCTCTTCATCACAACACTTGCTCTATTTTTCCAGCATTTCATTCTTTGCAGGTTCCAATTCTACCAGATCCTCCTGATTTTGTAAAATGTTAAGGCTTCGAATCCCAGCTGTTCTTTCTTTAATACCTTTGCAGTCCATTCTTCCACTTCCAGACCAAACACCAGATTATTCTAACTGTCCTTTTTTTCTGTCACAAAATCTCTGACTGAATTGTTATCTCCCAGATTCCTTTGCTTGTAGCTCTGCAGTCAATTTTTCTTTCTTGGTCAGAATCAGATAGAGAATGACAGTTCCCTTTGTCACTTCTTCCATCTTTTGAAGGATGAAATTGTTAAACTGTCTAGGTAAGTCACAAACTCTCTGGTACTGAGATAGAGAAATAGAGAAAAACAGAGATGGGGAGAGAGAGAGAGAGAGAGAGAGAGACAGACAGACAGACAGACAGACAGACAGACAGACAGATAGACAGAAACAGACAGGGAGAGGGACAAAGAGACAGAGACTTCTAAGTATCTTGGTTGTGAAAGTCCTCCAGCACTCTAATATCATACTCCCATGCAAATTTTATGATAGTTCCCAAAATCATTGTTTACTTTCTCATTCTATTCATGTGATCCATAGTATACTCCAACAGCAGTCCAGTTTCTTTGCTCCTTTTGATCATCCTCACTGAAATTGTCTCCCCCTTTTCCACGCCTGATATTTCTGTGCCCCGGCACCTAAATTTCCTCAGATAAATATTTTATACAATCATATACTTTTGATTTAGAGATACACTCTAAATTCCCATTTCACTTATAAGTCATATTCCATCAAGCCTCACTAATATCTAGGAGATATGCAGTATTATTATGGACACAAGAATCTAATTTCCCCAATTTTTAAGCCATGTTTTACACATGTGTATGTAAATATATAAGGTTATGAATTTTGTTGCTGTCTCTCAGTCATTGACTTCCATGAATTGCTGGTCCTAACTTTTCTACATTATACATCTGTTAAATGTTACTCTCTAGAATATCAGCCCTGCCAGATCATTATCAGATTTTCTCCCTCCCCCTCCATTTGTATTGTAAACTTCATCTGTTTATATTAAAATGTTTATTTTTTTAAAAATTTCTTCTTTTTAACTTTTTTTTTGCTTTGTTTAGTTTGGTCCCTGTAAGTAACACTACCTCCCTGAACAAGTGGTGTAAATTCTACTTTGAGCTATGACCTCTAAATTGCAAAGTCAATTTTTCTACATTGTCCTCATTTTATTTCATCACTAACTTTATAATCCTCATCAATGCTTTCCAGATTGCTTTTACTGAACTCATGAGAGTCACAAGTGGTTGGCCATCATCATCATTTGAGTAACTGGCATTTTCATAGTATTTTGAGGTTTCCAAAAACCTTTGATCTTCATAACCACCCTGTGAGACAGGGCCCATAGATTTTATTATTCTGTGAAGGAAAGTGACTCTCAAAGGAGCTCCATGCTTTGCCTTTGATTAATGAACTAGTAGTTCTTGGAACCTAGTCTTCGATGTGAGCATGTTGAATTCATGTTTGGAACTATTTCTACTGGGAGACATTTTACAGATCATGGTATTGTGGGTTTCCCAGGAGTTATTGGAACCTTAGAGATCATCAACCCCTGTTCTCAAAAAAAATGAAGACATAAAATTGAGAGAGGCGAATTGGGAAAATATGAATTCTAGCATTAGAGAAAGGAAAGTTTATTTTTTTTTCTTTTTCTATTACCACATTGCATTGTCTTTTACATCTTAGATTTCTAAGGAAGTGTTAAAATTTTATGGTCAGAGAACCATAGAATTGTATGGAAGAGTCCTTAGGAATTCTCATTTTCCAAAAGAGAACACTAAGTCTCAGAGAGATTAAGAGATTTTCCCCCACTTTTATGTTCATTCTTAAACAACTTCAGTTGACCTCTTCAAAGATACGTGTGGATCACTGAAAACATTTCCAATTCTGTAACAATATGTCCAGATACCATAAAATAATCAAATTTTAATATAAAGGTTGTTTTTTTTTTAAATTAAGCACCATTTTGGTTAATGTTGGCTCATTGACTTTGCTTGTCATATCCATTCATTAGTAAATGAAGGATATACATGATTCTTAAAATAATGATCAAGGTCAAAAAGACTATTTTCCTTGTTTCTTTCTATGCATCAGGAGCTTAGGTCTCATGAGTTTGCAAGAAAATTTAGATAAAAACTTTTGCTTGTTCCTTATAAATGCTATGGCACAGTAGATAGAGTGCCAGGTCTGGGGTTCAAATCCAACTTCAGATCTTAATTGTCATGTAATTCTCTTTCCCTCAGTTGATTCAACTGCAAAATGAGATGGAGAAGAAAATAGCAAAACAAACCAAGATCTTTGGCAAGGAAACCCCAAAGAAGGTCCTGAAGAGGAACATTTGCCTGAACTGATTGATCAGCAGCAGCATTTATGCTACTATTTTGATCAGAATCCATTCTGGTTATTGAGAGAGAGGAGGTCAGTAATATTCTCCTTTTTTTCCTCTCTTTTAGTTTGATTTTTCACCCTTCCATTATAGGTGGCATTTGCTCTGGTTATTTGCTTACAATCCAAATTTGTCATAAAACATTATTATAAAAATAGCTTTTCAACCATCTGCCTTTTTCCAGCTATCTATTTTCATTCCCTGCATTTTCCTCAGTACTTCATATTATGAGGGTGACATTTTCCTGGTTTTTCATTCTTTCACTCAAAAAAATTAGAGATTTCCTGTAGCCCTTTACTGTATATATATTTTACAAGAACTCCATATGTTAGATTTTAATTTCTACGTTCGTTTTCTTTTACTTTGTATGAAATCTTTCATAGAAATCCTGTTCCTGTGCTTCATTTCCATGTGAAGGATCTTGAAGGTTATGCCAGAAGTAAATGAGCACAAGGCTCTGGCATATTTCAGCCAGATGAAAAGACTTTTGATAGCGCCCCAGTAATAGACTGCAACTACTAAGAACCAACCAAGCCAAGTACAGAGAAACAACTCACAAAATAATAATGACCTTATTAACTTTGGAAACCCATAAACCAATTAAAATGCAAAGTGTTTCCTGGACTTATATAGTCACCTTTTTTTTTTTCTGAGTTCAGAGTAGTCACATAGCAGAAAAGGGAGCAAAGAGTGCAAAAACACTACAAAATCCTACTATAAATTCTAATTTAATTTTTGGCATTGAATGTATGGCAGCCTCATCCAAAAACTTAATAGACTATTGAGGAACTGAACCACCTCCTTAGTGACCTTTGTGAAATGAATGGAAGCAAAAAGAAATCCACCAAAAGAAGAATGACTCACTCCTTTCCCTTGGAGAAACAAAAAAAATATGGTTGATTTGGCTTTATGATGGATACAAAGGCTATAAGAGTTAACGTTTCATGGGACATTGGTCCTTTCTTTTACAGTATTCATGATAATAACCTACAGAAAAATCCCACCTTGAAAATAATGGCAATAAGGTCTCCCAGCTTCTTAAAATTAAAATCAGTTCACTCCTCCAGAATCTAGATAATAGCTTTAGAGAAGAAAGGGACAAAGACAGACAGAGAGTGAGAGTGAGAGATACAGAGAGCAAGAGAGAGAGAAAGAGAGAGAGAGAGAGAGAGTGAGAGCAAGAGAGAGAGACAGGGACAGACAAACATATCCATGTTATCTCAAATGTCTTAGTGCAGCTTTAAGCTTTTAAAGTTTCTATAAAGCTTTATTAAAGTTTTGGGGACTATACATACATTCATATTAATATGCCAAATAGGTAGGGCTTAGATTGTTGATTTTAGTGAAATAATGAGCACTCTAATGAAAACCACCCTCCTTTAAGGCTAGTAAACACATTCTCTGAAAATATATAAAATATATAGTGCTGGGACAGATAGGTGGCACTGGCCCTAGAGTCAGGAGGACCTGAGTTCAAATCCAGACCCAGACACTTAATAACTGCCTAACTGTGTGACCTTGGGTATAGCCCCCCCATTGCTTAAATAAATAATCATATTATATATATATATATATATATATAGAGAGAGAGAGAGAGAGAGAGAGAGAGATCTATATCTATCTATATATCTATATCTATATCTATATCTATGTCATCTATATCTATATCTATATCTATAATGCTTTAAAAATTGCCTAAAGTATTCTGAGGCTAATAAGTTGTGTAGGATCAAATAGCAAGTATAAATAAGAGGCAGAACTAGAACCAAATCTCTATAAGACCAACTTTCTCTCTCCTACAACATAAGATTCAGGAGGAAAGGAATAGGAGCAATCCAAGATTAGTTAGCCACAGATGACTCAGACTAATAATATATCACAAAAGCATTCTTTAAGAAAAAAACCCAGAATATTATGGTTATAATATAATCATATAATATAATAATATATAATATAATAGGAACTATACTCACCACCACCCCCAATGAAATTGGCTATAACTTGCCATCTAGGAAATCTCTGGACCCTAACATGGAGTTATTTCAGAATCTACATTCTGTTTACTGAGTAGGTCATTTATTAAAGATCAAAATCAGTATCAGGTTGGAAGAAGGAAAGGACTATGCTGAGAATACCAAGCATGGGATAAAAATAAGACATACAGAAAGGGCTATTCTTTACGGGCACTTTGGAAAACAAGAGGACAGGAGAAAAGCCAGGTCTTTTCTCTGGCATAATAGGAAAGTACTTGGCTTAGAATCAAGAAGACATGAATTGAAATTGGTTGTGAGCTGTATAATGACAAAGAAGTCATTTCCCTGACTCTCGATTCCTAATGTGCAAAATGAAGATAATAACACCTGTAATGGATATTTTATATGAAGAAATGGGGAAAAAAGCTTTCATAGGTTGTTTTCTGTGGCAGAGCAAACTTACCTATATACCATTAAATGATGAATGCAGGAAATTCAGGGTCCTTCTTTGTCTATTTATTGCACAAAAAGCATTTGACTCAGTTGAGTAAAATGTCCTAGGTATATTCCACTCATTCAAACTCATATAGGATCATATGGCAAATATCATTAATGTGCCGAAGATTATCAACAGGGGGAAGAGCATACACTAGGGAAAAAATCTGCTAAGCTATTTGCTGGAATCATGAAGTATGTCTAGGACAAAGTCTGAGTCAAAGAGAGATTAGCTCTCCGTGATAAGTCTCTAAAAATGCTCCTATTTTGAGCTATTATTTGTATTAGGTTGCATTGAATCTATTCAGTGAGTTTCATGACCATTTAGGAGATTGAATTCTATTCAATAAGTATGTATTAAAGCACCTACTATGGGTCAGGTGAGAGCTGAGAGAAGAAAATAAATAAGATTTTTAAAAACAAAGAGAAAAAAATATTTAAAATTAAAAAAAATTAAAAAAAACAAAGAGAAATCCAAAGTTGGAATAAGAAAACTAGTTTGCTTCCTTTTTAACTGTTATAAAAACTTTACGAAAAATACAACTAATGAGCTCATGGAATCCTATCCAACACTTTTTTTTACATTTTAGCAAAGTTAAATGTTTTTGTTTCTTGATGACAATTTCATGATACAAAAGATTTAAAAATAATTATAAGTGTAAAGGGACAGTGCAAAGATATATAATATATTAGTAATTTAGAATCTATACCAATATGATGTTAGAAATCTATTAAGAACTCAGAATTAAGGACATGCTTATTGCAAGAGTAAGTGGATAGGTGGTAGAACAATAATGGGCTTTAATACATAAGTAGCCTATTCTCCCGGCATCTTCTGTCCTCCTCCCCTGCAAAAAAATTTACAGTAATCTGAACAAGATTACACTGTATAAATATGAGATTAAGTCCAGTCAACTAAGTGGCATAGTGGATAGATTTCTGGATTTTATTTAAGAAATATCTGAGGTTATTCTGTAAACAAATTTGTAGTCCTACCATTTGCCATTCACAAGGAACGATGAGGAAAATTGACTTTTATAATGATGACATTTTTATTAAATGAACACATCCATTTTAAAATGCTCTAAATTCAGTTTGAAGTGAGATTATTCGATGACTTTGAAAAATGAAGTATCTGCATTGAATCCTTTATTATTTTACGAGTGGGGCAATAGGGACCAAGATCTCTGATTTCCTGTCTGTGGAAAGCTCTAAGTCTGGGAAGAAGTTTGACTGATGCAGATTGGCACTTTGGCAGTAACGGTGCTTGGGCCACCAAGAGGCTAAATTACTATTGCATTCATTAATCAGCAAGTTAAGTTTTGTTTGTTAAGGGTCTCCTATCTATAGTACTGTAAATACGAAACCAAAAATCAAAACTCCTCTCAAATAACTTACACTCTCTTGGGGGTCTAAGATAGACTTTCATATGTTCATCGATAGCTGGGACTGTTTTTGCCTCATTTTCCTATCCTCAGTGTTAACCTGATATCTACTGACAAATAGTTGGTTCTTAATGATGATCATTGACAGATTATATAAAAGGATACATAGAATAAATATAAGCTAGCTTAGGATGGAAAGTACTACTATTTGGGGGAATGAGGAAAGGCTTCCTGACTTGCTGGTATTAAATCCTAAAGGAAGGAAGAGATTCTGAGAGATAGCATTGAAGAGGGAGTGAATTTTTGTCATAGAGCATGGCCAGTGCAAAGATATGGAGACACAGTATGTTATATGAAAGAGACAGTCAAAAGGGCAGTGTGAATAGAATAGCAAATAGAAAGGGGAGTAGTGTACAAGATTACAAAGATAGACTTCACAGTCTTGTGCAGGATTTTAAAAGTTAACACAGGAAGTTATAGATTGTTCTAGAGGTGCTAGGTTACGCGAGATGCTGCCATAGGATCACCTAGCATGGTATGACCGCACTGAAGAATCACAAAGGAACTGTGAGATGTGCAAAGCCAGAGACACTTCCTTCCCAAGTATTCAAATGAACTATTTGTGCTTGATCTCAAGCAGAGTCTTTCAAGCTTGTATTGGACTGATTCGAACATATTTCAAAGATATCTTGAGCCTGACCTCATGATGGCATTGATCCACTTCAGGTATGATGGATGACCAAGTTCTACCAGTGGAGATGTGCCTTGGTTAGGCTTCAACATTAGGAAAATCACTTTGGAAACTTTGTGGAGGATAGATTGATGGGCGGAGGCATGGAGGCAAGGAGACCAAGCAGGATGGTATAATGAGTCCTGGCAAATGGTGAGAAGGATCTGTACTAGGGCTGTCACTGTACCAGTCAAGAAAATAGAAGAAATTTAAGGATTGTTATGCCTATGTTCACATGGCCATTAGGGGTCAATAAACCCCCTAATCTAAGGCTAATCCTCTCTAGACACTATGTCATGCTGTCTTATAATTGTTGCAATGGGCATGGAATTATAATACAATACATATTAATTTGTGATTTCTAAAAGTGTTTATTATTGGAACATAAGCTAATTATGAATAGTGGAAGGTCATAAAATGAAAAGGAGTTTTGCATGCTGCCAAAAATTTGCATTTTTTTTACCAGTGTCACAGAGAAATTAGCAAATTGAGTGGTATATTCCATAAAAGCTATTAGTCCTTTAAATAGAGAATGGCAGATTTGGCCTTGGGTGTTTGCCACACCTAGCAAAATAAATAGAAAACAGCCATCAGAACACATCTGTGAATTCTAGTGGGCATCCTAATGACAATAGAACCAATTAGTGCAGCTGTGCCTTGGCAAGGAGTGATGGTGATTGAATACAATTAATATTCAGATATTTTCCATTTTTCATCTTATAGTTAGTTCTCCCTTGTTCCACACCCACTTCCCAAAAGTAACTCATAACACAATACAGCACATGTACATAGTTATTTAAATGATACATAAACATATTAAATAATATAGAAAAAGACCACCAAGAATTGACTCACCAATAATAGGTCATATTTTTACCAATGATAAATTCAAGTGGTTTATCTCCTCTTTTTTCTGGGAAGTAAACCATCCCATGCAAATTCTCTCCCTCTCCCATCTCCTTTCTCCTTTGGTTCAGAGCAAGGAGAGAGGAAGGTGGAAATCAAATATGTAAACCCAAGTTATCAATAGAAAGATGTAAAAAACACTGAGTCGGAGTTCAAATTCCACCTACAATGATTACTGCATGACCTTGGACAAGTCATTTAATCTCCACAAGCCTTAATTTCCTCATCTGTAAAATGAAAGAGCTGAACTGGAAGACCCCTGTTGTTTATTCTAAGTCTTACTCTATGATTCTATGATTCTCTGGTGATTAAACCTATTGAGGGTTTGGGGAGAGGGGATCATCTTAGATCATCAGACTTAGATCACTCTCTTCATTATTCTCTTATCCCCTATCTTGAGTTCTTGAATAACTGCATGCAGTTCTATAAATAAGCAGACATGCATATCCCTATCAACATATCTCATATATATGTGTGTGTGTCTGTGTGTGTGTATGTGTGTGTGTACACAGAGATCAAGACTGACATACATATATCCATGGTGTCCCAAAAGTCTTAATGTAATTTAAAGCTTTGATAGTTTAAAACTGCACTAAAACTTTTGGGACAGCCTGCATATGGATGAAAAATCAGTAATGACAAGAAACTATTACAATGCAGTTTCCATGTCAAGAGTATTATGTATGGACTTCAAATAATAATTATTGCCATCTTTTTTTTTAGGGTTTTTTTTTTGGCAAGGTAAATGGGGTTAAAGGGCTTGCCCAAGGCCACACAGCTAGGTAATTATTAAGTGTCTGAGACCAGATTTGAACCCAGGGACTCCTGACTCCAGGGCTGGTGCTTTATCCACTACACCACCTAGCCACCCCTAAATCAAGTTTCTTTTTTATTTTTAGGTTTTTTTGCAAGGCAAATGGGGTTAAGTAGCTTGCCCAAGAATTATTGCCATCCTAATCATTATACAATGGATACTGAGTACTTGCTTTATGCAGGATTCAGTAAACCAATGAGGTAGAAGCACATTTCTGTCTCATTCTGGCTCCTGGAACCAGTAGATAATAAAATGTATGACACACTGCCTGGCCCAGATTGGAAAAGGACTAGAGATCATTTTCCATATCATCAAATGGACATCCACAAGATGATGATTTGGGAAGCTACTAAAAATAAGAAAATTGGCCTAAACTATGACTATTTACTCAGGAAACTTTCAAATGAGACAGAAGCTACCTTCCATTCTTCAATCTTCTTATTTCCTTCACCTTCATCTCCACCTTTAGTGTAATCAGGGCGTAATCAGTAAGAAACTAATCTCTTCAGAATCCAGTGCATTCTCTACTCAGGTCTACTTCTGATTCTCCTTAGAAAACCGTTCTTGGTTCTCTATGATCACTAATCCACCCATTGTGTTCTTTGCTCAGTAATAGTTTATATACATTGATATAATAGTTATTTTAGCCATTTGTACATAGCTTGAAGGATTTTGTTGCTCAGTTGTGTTCAGCCTTGTTCAACATTTTTTGTGATCTCATTTGAGGTTCTCTTGACAGAGGTCCTGGAATAGTTTTCAGTTTCCTTCTAAAGTTCATTTTATAGATGAGGAAACTGAAGTGGTTTGGCCAGGGCCACACAGCTAGTAAATGTCCAAGAATCAGGAGAGAGAAGTATCATAAAAATGGGAAGAATGTTTATCCAAGAGAAGGTGAACAGCAGTGTCAAATGTATGAGAAGGTGATCTGAGTCTCCTGTCTCCTACTGAGACATTCTTTCCTGCTCTACTGTAGGATATTAGGATTTATTGGATCATTTTGGATTCTAATGTAGAAGAAAGCAATATGAGAATGAGACAAGTATTGTCCTTGTACTCAGAGGATCTGATTCCAATGCTTCCAATACTTCCAATGCTTATAGCATATGTGACCTTGAGCAAGTCACAGCTTCAGGTATCTTGGGTATAAAATGAAGGGGATTTGATGAAATTGTTTCTGAGACACCTCTAGCAATATGATCCTAGGAATAGCATACTGTCATCTCATTTTATTTCATTTTTTTTTTCTTTTTGAAGTAACAGGAAGAGAAAGATCTTATCAAATGTCCCACCCACTTCAATCCATTCAAAGAAGTGCTACATCCCCTGGTATCATCTTCCTAAATTCAAGCCATTTTTTTGGTAGAAATGTCTAACATATGCATCAAAGTCCTTGTAAAAGTCATTTGAACCAGGGAAAAAATTAAAAATTCTTACATGATTTATGATGAATGACACAAGAATAGCAGGTTAGGTTTGAATTGGCCAATGGATGCTACACTGGCCTCAGAGCAGAAATGGACCATCTTGAAAATGCTTTTCTGTCTCATATTAAAGTCTAACACCAAGGAACTTCATTAGCTGTATAGTCGGTCAACATGGAAATACTGACTGGCTTTGAGAAAATGGTTCCATCAATCTGATAAAAAGCTGGAAACTTGTCTACGATGTGTAAATTCCACGAGGAATATTGACGGCCAGAAGCAGTTACTGATGAATCATTGGTATTTGACGTAGAGAGGAAATGTGATGGGAGAAAATTTGCTCCCATAGGCCTCTATTCAAGAATAAATATACAGCTACATTTCCTACAGACCTAAGGCAAGAACAAATAAGCTTCCATCATAAAAACTCCTGCAAAAACCCCTGTGAAAGGAAATTTTCAGAGCTGTTTGCTGATGAATAAGCAAAAGAATTAAATATTTAGAAATCAGCCTCATTGAAATATGGAATGAAGAGAAAAATATAGCTTAAAGGCTACATGTTTTTCCTATGTCTGAAGCTGACGGCCTTAGAGATTCAAAAAAAGGCAGCATTGGAGAGGTTAAAGAAAATACCTACCTGCTAAGGAACAACAGCTCCATATGATGAGAGCCCCCTAGCTATGTGTGTTTATGATTATTTCCTTTTCAAATGGAGAATGAAAAATAGTACTGCCCTGTACAAATGCAGGAAATTTCATTATGCTACTATAACACAGACTCAATTCCAGTAAATAATTCATGCCCTTCAAGTTCCAAGCTTGGTAGTCAACCTTTGGAGTTATGATAATGTGTAATGGAAAGGCTACCAGCTTTGGAGTCAGAGGAACTGAGGCTGATTCATGTTCCTGTTTCTAGCTATGTGACCTTGGACAAATAGCTTAGCCTCTTTGGACTTCAGTCTCTGAATTGATAAAACAAAAGGGTTGATTATTGAAAGATAGAGACTAAAAATACACTGTTGTTGGAACTGTGGGAAAAAACATTTTGGAAAATAATTTGAAATTATGCCAAGAAAGCAACTGGAATGCCCATATCCTTTGGCCTAGCCATCTGGGACTCTAGCCTAGTGCTCATCACTATATTATGCTTTTGTTCTCTAAGACTCTGAGAGTCAATAGACCATTCCTTCATAACAATATTTAGTACATTCTCATCCGAGTCTCTGTAAATCACAAGAATTAGAATCATAATTTTAGAATTTAAGGGGACCTTTGAGATCACATAATCCAAATACTAACTTTTATAGGAGAGAAAACTGTGACCCATTGAGGCCAAGGGACTTGATCAAGGGCACCAAAGAGAAAGGGAACTGAGGGACTATTTAAACCATGATGATTCGGTCTTTCCTAAAGAAAACATCCATAAGCTGGAAATCTTATTATAAAAGTTCAGGCATTGGGGGGACCTCTCCAGTCATTCTGATCTATATCTGGCCACTGGACCTAGCTTCCTCTGGAAGAGAAAGTGAGGCTCGGGATTTTGCACAGGACTCTCTCACTTAAATCCAGGTCACTTGCCTATCATAGCATCATCTCCCTGATGTCATTGTCCTCTTCAAGAATTAGGGATATACAGCAGCAACAATGTTAAGGGGTTAGGGTTTCATTTAGTTAGGTCTCATTTCTAGTAGATGACTAACCCAGTTAATTTGCAGAAACAATTATCAGTCATTTCTTTGTCTCTGAGAGAGTGAACTCGGGGTTAGATTCACAAATCCTAAGGTTAAAAGGTAAAACATCACCATTTTAAATTCATGAATAAATAATAAAAGTGAAATAAGGGGATTATTTGTTAAAAATATCAACATTGGGAGACAGAGCACTGACCCTGGAGTCAGAAGTACCTGAGTTCAAATCCGGCCTCAGACACTTAATAATAACCTAGCTGTGTGGCCTTGGGCAAGACATTTAACCCCATTGCTTTGAAAAAAAACTTTAAAAAAGGGAAAAAACATATCACCATCACTTGATAACTAATGGACAGTCTTCATGCTCCAAAGGTATTAGTGACCATTTAGTAATGTCAAGAAATCCAGAAAAAGACCTTGAAAATATTGGGTAGCATCTCACCACTGTGGAATGTTGATGGAAACATTTGGAAAAACATAACACAGTATGAGGAGCAAATGATTTTCAATCTACCATATTGACAGGAATTCATATATCACTGAGCTCACAACATCACTGAAAATAAATAAAATTTTATAAGCAAAATCATTGGGGTGTGTCCCATAAAATGCTTCCTAACAAAATTTTGGAGTATGAATATTTCATAATCTATTAAAAGTATGTCCTGAGTTCTTATATTATAGCATAAATTTCATTCAACTAAAATCTCCAAAGTTCTCTATCATAAATTAGCCAACCATTTCCCAGAGTATGATAATGAGATACTCAATTCCTGCAAATCGCACTTGAAGACAAGAATGCCTACTTCAAATTTTCACTTCCTTCTCCACATTGGGTTTCTTCCCAAATCAATTTTATCTGATTCTCAATTTCTTGGATATAAAAATGCATATAAAATCTTGAACTTTTCTTTTGTGAAATTTCTCAAAGTATCCTTAGAAATGTGAAAATGGTCCTATCAGACTATTTCCAAGATTCCTCTGTAGGACAGAATTTATATCCATTAAGCCCTTAACTTTAGGAAAATTTTTTAAATGTTTTAAAATGTTTTAAAAATGTATTAAATCACCTGTTGATCACATCAATTAGTAAAGGATTATTATTGTGCTTATTAAAATACAAGAGAAGTTATTTTGTTAGGTTAACATGTTTATTCAGTCATCTTGTCAACAGCCCCTTACAGTGATACTCTTCTTCTGCTCTGAGACTGAATGTTTTCAAGTGTGAGCCACCTCTACTTTGGTGGTTGCCTTGTGACTGTGCTGTCCTGAGTGGCGCAGAAGTGAATGAAAACTCACTTAATCCACCATATCTAGCCATTCTCTCACCATGTGTCATATCTCATCTGGTGATCAACCCAGCCATAGTATTGGTCATCTGTTCTGCTACTATGTCCAAATTTTCTTCCCTTTTCTTGACCTTTTGTTTAAGGGACTGCCAATTACTTCCCTTATGATTCATAATCTCTATTATTTCCAGGACCAACATTCATTTCTCTGGCCACTACTTCCTTAAATATACACTATGTTCCAAAAAATCTTCATGCAACTTTTTGTTATTAAAAGCTAGAAACTACAATAAAACTTTGAGGACCTCTTGAATATCATTTCCCATGTTAAAATGTAAGCTTCTTGAGAGCAAGGATTGTCTCACTTTTGCTTATTTATAGCACCTTGGACAGTACCTGGAGTATAGAAACTGGTTTTTAAATGGTTTTTAAAATTTTTCCAGTACTAGTTTTAATTGCTGCCTTATTAAAAAGTCATTTCCTACTTATGCCACCCAATCAAAATTAACTTTGAAATACACATTGAATAAAAAGTAAAAGATACTATTTCATATTTATAGAGCATTTTAAGACTTATAAGTGCTTTCCTTGTAAGAAATTTTAAATAACACTATAAAAATATCAGCACTAAAATGCTATTAATTTTATTCAACCCCTCAGCAAACATTGAGTAACCATGTATATATATATATATATATATATATATATATATGTATTTATGTATGCAAATATGTATGTACATATGCCAAGCATTAGGTCTAAGTTAAACAGAGCTTAACTTCAAATAATTTATATGCTATCTCAGGGAAAATACAAATTTTGTACAAATTAATTTTCAGAAGAAGAGGAAAGACTTCAAGAGACTAGAGCAAATAAACTTCTTATAGCTCAACCTTGAAGAAATCCTGGAAAATTCCATGGCAGAAGTCAGGAATGAGGGAAATAAAAAGGCACAGATGTGGGAGATAGAATTCCATGAATGGGGAACAATAAAGAGACCAAAGTGGCTGGAACAGAGATTGTATGAAGAGTTGGAATGTGAAATAAATCTAGAAAGAGGGGTTGACATTGTGATGGACATAAAAGTGAACCAATTAGGAAAAAAAATTGGCATCCAGATAGGTCAAGTCAATCAATCAATCAGCCAATAAACATTTATACAGTGTCTACTTTGTGTCTGAAAGTGTGACAAATATTGATCTCTCCCTGCATCACGGTGAGATAAGATTCTCTTATTTATTAATAGGGTAGGTCCTTCTTAATTTGAGGCTACATTATCATTTCCATTTTATTTATGCATTTCAAAGATAATTTTGATGTTGGGGACAAAACTTGGTGATAAGTAGGAAACAACTATTTAGTAAGTCTAAAACTAAAAATAGTACTAGATAATGGGGGGGAAACCAAGAGTATGTTTTGTCAGGTTCTGTCGGGTATGCTGTAATGGAAAGAAGGCTGAAATTGGAATAGAAATTAGGTTCCAAACACAATTTTTGTCACCTTAGTTTAACCTTGGGCAAATCGCATAACCTCTCTACCTCAGTTTGCTTATCTGTAAAATGTGCAAGGATGAGCTCCATTCTTCTATAAGAAGGTTGGACTAGGTTGCCTCCAAGATCACTTTCGATTTATTATTCCCTGATTCAAAAAGCAGGACCATTTGTAGTGACTCTTAGATCTACCCTGGATTGCTGAATTCTCTTCAAGGGACCCTAAGAAACAAGTATTCGTAACTGCAAGGAGGTTAATTAGGAATCTGACACAGGCTGGCTTTAGTGGAAGGAGCAGACTGGAATTAATGCCATCGTAGAAGTCACTCTGCCTCAGTGAGTCAAGATAACAGAACCAACAGGGCTCCCTTTTCTGGAGGCTAAAATAGTTCATTTTTTTTATCTATTAAAGAAAGTTCATCTGTTTTGGATCTTTGGTGCTAATGTTAAGAATTATACTTTTTTGATGGATTTGCACATTTGTTACTGGGCTAGAAATTTCCATGTGTTTACTAATGCTCAATAATTTTCTCTCTCCCGCTCTCTCACATAAATGATGTGTTTATTCAGTGCTGTTCAGTCTACTAAATGTTCTATTATCCACTGATGAAAAGATTCTGAGGTTACAGGAGGGAAAAGCATTTTCTAAAGAGGATCAAATTAGCTGATAAATCTGTCCCTGCTGCATATACCTTGACACAAGGTTACCCAATCGACCAAAAAGAAACAAAGAGTTTGTCCTCCTTTGCTCACTAGAAAAGAGGGACAAAGATGTTTCCTTTCTCAAAGTCAGCAATCAATTCAACAATCAGAAAGCATTTGTTAAGGGCCCATCATAGGCTAGACAGTGTGTTAGAGAGAACACTAGAAAAACAATGCAAAAGTGAGATATCCCCTTCTCTCTTAGAGCTTATCCACTAGGGAACAACAGGCAGAAAAGAGCTAAAAGGATAGAAAAAGTCTTGAGCAGCTTTATATCCTTCTGACTGGGGACATGTCTTCTTAGATCTTATGCATTTATCTTCCATATAATAATATCACCCACTAACGTCATGCATTCTGAGCTCTATTTTATCTGGCAATTTTTTTTGAAAGGCAATGGAGTTAAGTGACTTGCCCAAGGTCACACAGCCAGGTAATTATTAAGTTTCTGTATCTAGCAGTTTTAAACAAAAATCCAAACTTGTTCACATAAGAAAGTTGCCATCTCATTCCAATCACATGACCCATTCCTGACTCTTTGAGTCTAATACTCTGAGGCTGTTTGTTGCTATTCTTGTTCCTTCTTTGTTTACAAAGAAGTAAATAAATCACATCATTGGGTGATGACTGATTTGCTCATGATTGGATTTAAGGGAAGCAGAGTGGCCCAAAATTATTGACTTCATTTTTCCAGTCATTGAAGCCCCATGGCAACCCGAACACTATCCTGGTTCTCACAATGGAACCTTATTACGATTTGAGGCAGGCCATTCCAATTTAGTTGAAGTTTTGTGGGAAAGAATCACAAGTTTTACTTTCACAAGAGGGAGAAAAGGTATTGCCAAAATCCAACAGATGTCCATGAGAATAATATATTACAAAAAACCAGGATGTCTGGTCTTTGTGGAAACTCAAGAGATGCCAACCTGTTTACAGGAAAGAGAGAGTTAAGTCAAAAGGAAAAGGTTAAATAACTTTGAATAGGTTGAATGGGTCCTTACACTTTGGAGAAGGAAGTAGCATAAGGAGCAAGGTGGGGAAAATGTATGGGGAGCAATGTAGCAATTAGATAGTGACCCCAGCCTATGATTGGCATGAAGGGGCAGGAACAAAACCTTTCAAAGTGCACAAAAGACCTAGCATTTGGGGATTTCCTGGCCTCTCTCTCTCCCCGACTTGGAGAGAGGTGTGCCATTTGTTAAGCTGTCTTAATTAAAACCATTTTAATCACTCTGGACTGAGTATTCATAAGCCATTTATAGCAATTTTAATTGTTAAGACACTTCTTTATTTGAGTCATAATCTGCCTTTCTGACAGTCACCATTTTTCCTACATATTATCTGTGGCACCCAAAAGAACAAATTGAAATTTATGAAGACAGTTCTCATATTCTTCCTATGATTTCTCTTCACTGGGCTAACCATTCTTAGTCCTTTCAAATGGCTTATGATAGACTCTCATAATCTTTTACTACCCCAGTTGCTGTTATCTGAATGCCTTCCAAGTTACCAAGGGGTAGAATTGAACATAATAATCCAGATATCCCTGAACAGAGAAGAAGACACAGTGTAAAATAATCTCCCATATTTTGTACAAAACTCTAGTTACCTAAGATGCCACTAACTTATTGGACTGTCATATTGTACTGCAGATACCTATTATCCTCTACCTATTAAGCTTCCAAATTACCAGAGACTCTAGATTTCTTTATATTAACTATTTTTTAACTATCACTCTGTTATATTTCTGAAGTTATTTTTTAAACTTAAGTATATATATATATATATATATATATATCCAGTGAATTTCCTGTTAAAAATGCAAATTATAAAATTTGATGTTATAGATTCATATCTTTTTTTTAATGTTTATTCCTAAGAGACTTTGCAACTCATTATACCTTACTCAACCTCAGTTTCCTTTTCTGCAAAATGAGGCAATTAAAAGAGGGTTTCTGAGATTACTTTCAGCTCCACCTCTAGAATCCTGTTTATTGTTGGTCCATAGTCTAAACTGTAAAGATCTTTAAGATCTTCATTCTATCACCCAATGTATTGGTTACCTTTACAATACAATGTCATTTAAAATGCTGATAAGTATTCCATTTTTGATAAAAATGTTAATTATGATGAATGGTAGTAAAGAAAAAATCCCTGGATCACTCCAATAGGTGGTTTTCAAATTGGCAGTACCCCTTGATTACTACAAATCCATTTTACCATTCGATTATATAGGGTCTCATTTATATCCATAGAGATTTATTTATCCTACATTGAATCTTTCAGAACCTGTTTTTCCCCCTGTAAAATGGCCAAAATAATCCTTCAACTACCACAAAAGGATATTTTAATAAAAAGGCTTCCTAGAACTAGAAACATTATACAAAACTATTATATTATTATTTTAGATTTGTCAGATCCCCAATCGACCGATCTAGTCCCACCAGAAAAAGGAAATTAATTTAGTTTGGCATAAGTTGTTCTTGATGTTGCCATTCCATTTCTAGGTGTCCCAAACCTCTTTATTAATATATTCGAGAATTCTGACAGGACCCAAAACTCAAGTTTACCAGCTTTCTTTTTTTTTCAAAACTAGAATAGAATTTATCCTTATCTAGGATACTGGTACCTCCTTAAGTCCCCCTCCCCCAACCAGTCTTTAAATTTCTCATCACCTTTTACCTAGATCCCTCCATTATGCTTCTAACATTCTCCTTTGACTTTTAGTCATTTCCCTTCCTCCCAATTAGATTTGGAATTCATCAAAAGCAGAGTGATGTCAAACTTATATTCTAACCTCGAGGATAGAATGCCTTGTCTTTATTAGATACTTAATTCATATTGCTTCTATCAACTTGTCTCATCTCCTGACTATCCCTTTGTCCCAAGAAGGCCAGTCTGCTCCCTCTATCACTAAATGGATCTCTCCTGTGGTTTTGTTCTCAAATTACTCGTGACTCTCCCTAGAATGCCTTCCTCCCTCCTCTTAGTCAATATTCATCCATCACCTCTGTCAAGACCATATTCAAATCTCGCTTGGGGAGTCTTCTTTGATTGACTCCCCTTCACCCAGATCACTCTCCTATTCATCTTCATTATTACATATCCAATGTGTGTGTTCTCATTTCGTATTCCCTGATGTATCACCTCCTTCTCTTTGGCTGACAAACTAGATTGCCACTCCAAGGGTCAGTGCTCTGTTGTTCATTTTCTCTACTGCTTCAGTGGTTAGGACAATCAGTAAGCTATTTGTTAGCTAACAACTCCTTGGAATGTTCAGTAAGAATATGTTTTAGGAAATAGAGCATGTGCCAAAAGTCAATCAATAAAAATGGGCCAAAGTTTGAGCAGGAAAACAAATATACATCTCAAGTCTAGAATCAGAGGAAGCAATGTACCCAGATTTTTGTTTCTTTTGCTTCTACTTGAATATGTCTTGGGTCTTAGTGGAAGGATCTTTGAGAACCTAATATAGTAAATTGAGGAAAACACACAGAACATTCAAATCAAAAAAGAGGAAAATAGGAGTGAGTCCATCGCCTGAATTTTCAGTTTGTTTATGTACAGTGCAAAATTTAAGAAATAAAGGCTTGTCTGACTTCCCTTTGGCTATTAGACAAAGTCACATACTTATGTTCTCTCTCCCAATAGCCTAAACACAGCATAAAATAAGGCAATTAAAGTCACATATTAAATAATAGATTATGTTGAAGGAGACTTGGCTTTTGAAAATCATGATGAGAAAGAATAAATCCATCAACAAGCATTTATTTGGTGTCTACTGTTTCCCATTCTAAATGCTGGAGATACAAGGACAAGAAGCAGCCTCCTGTCTAGTGATGGTTTTTTTGGTGAATTCCTGACTTGGAGAAATTACTTTCAAGTCTGACTTAAAGACTCCTTAACTGAAGGTCAAAGAAACTGTGAAATCATTCTCTGATACTGTAAGGTAATATATTCTAAATCCAAACACAGCTCCCAATATATCTGAATATAAATGAAAAATGCAGTAGTTGATTTTCCCAGACAAATGTGTTAAATTATATGAGCCAGGAAAAATATTTGAAATCCTGTTGCTTAGCTCAATAATCACTTGGAAAGGTATCATGTGAGAATTTGACTTTGAAACTTAGGGATAACGTAAGATCAAATTCTGTAAGGGTACAGTACCCTCCATACTCTTTTCTGAAACCTCCTGTTTGGCAATTTTTTAACTAATTGGACCTGTCTTGCTCCTGAACTCTGATGACTACACAGCCCACCCTCACTCAAATCCAATTCACTTGCAAATCAGTAAGCTTCCTCCTGTTATCATTGGTCCTCTTCAAGAATTAAAGAAAAACAATCTGTGAGTAGTAGTAGTTACTCCTGGGACCCAACTGGTCACTTCCACTTGGGCAATGCTGCTGTTTCCTCTTTCCTCCTTTGCCTTTTCCTGTTCCTCCTCTTTCCTCTCCTTTTTCTCATTTCCCTGTCTATGTGAGTAGTCATATCTTTACATGTGGGTGTACTCTTCCCAAAGGAATATAAATTTGGATTTCTTATATGGCACAAGATATCTTGGGTTTGGGGATACAATTTGTTTTTCTTCCCTATTTATTCTATCGTTTTAAAATTAGGACAATGGACTCTTTTGTCTCATGTAGTTTTCACATGTGATTTCTTAAAATATAACTTTGGGAAACCAGGCTAGATGAAGTCCATTGGGACTTAAATGAACCTATCATCTATGCCTTTAAACCTAAATCACTCTGATTCTCACTGATTGACCAATAATAAATCCCAGCTCAAGTTGCATCATGTGTTCATTTTGGGCTTTTGATGAGTGAGTGAAACTAAACAATAGTTTCTGTTCTAGCCAGAAACTCTGAGGCTTTTTCCCTCCCAAACTGATTCTTTTGTAAAGTCAAACTAAGGCACCTTTAGCCTTTAATCACTAAATAGATGTTACCTCAAACAAATAGAGATTTGGGGGGGGGGGGGAGAAAACAAATCTTAGTTTGAAAAGAGAAGGGTTTTCCACTTCATGTGAGGTCATCACTAGTCATCCTAACCAAAGTCTTGCCACTGGACTCTGACGACACTGGAGGAGAGAGTGATACTGATGATTTTGCACAACCCAGCCTTATTAAATCCAATTCAGTTGAAAGTCAAGATATTTCCCTCCTGATGTCACTGATTCTCTTGGATAATGAAGGACAAACAGTTAAATTGGCCGAAGTTAATTGGAATTTCAAAGCAGAACGACCAAAATCTATCTGAGCGATTAGGGTTAATATGAATGAATTATGGATGTCAATCCAAACAAAATACCAGTTGAGAAAAATATATAGTAATAATGTTCATGTATATACCTCATTACAATTGATGATGATGATGGTGATGATGATGATGATGTATGTCCTTCATTCTCAAAGAACTATGATATCAGGGAGGTGATGCCATGGCATGCAAGTGAATTGGATTTGAGTGAGGGAGGTGCTAGTGCTAAGTCACCAGCTTCACTTTCTCCTGCAGAACCATTTGTATCCAGTAGTTAGATATGGATCTGGATAATGAGAGAAGACCTTGGATATTAGGTAATCAGGGTTAAATAAATTGCCCAAGGTCATAATTGTCACACAGACAAGAGTTTGAGATCAAGTTTGAACTCAGTTTCTCCTGATTCTAGGGCTGGTACTCTACCCACTGCATCACATACCTGTCCTAATTGCAACTGTGTAAGTTTAGACCTATTTTACTTCTAAATAATTTGTGTGCATTAATCTCAGTATTCAATTTATTCCACGTCCCAATAACTGCATCTTTCCACTTTTTATTCTCTATAAATGGTTCCCTGGTTCACCCCAATTACCATTCACTCTAATCTTTTGAAAGCATATCTATTGAAGATTTAATAAAGATGTCATCTCCTATAGGTAGTTCTCCCTCATTTTTTTAGTTTAAAAAAAATGTCTGCTTCTTTTACCTTGGAAAAAAATTTTGGACCTTGATTCCAATCTTCACTAGTTTTGTCCTCAAAACAAAAGGACCTGGATTATAATCCCAATTTAGATGCATTCTGATTGTGTGACCCTGCACAAAGTCACTTGATCTCTCAATGCTTTAAAACTATAAATTACAGAGAATATGATGACCTCCACTGATGGTAGTAATTCCCTCTCTTAGGAATTCCTTCCTCCAAAAATTATAAGGCAGCCTTAATTCTTATCATATACTCTTACCTCTTTGGGAGTCTGTTATACCTCCCATCATTCCTCACAACTTGACTCATGAAGGCAGGTACCATGTATGAATTATCTTTCCCACTTCCCAATCTCTAGAATGGTACTCCATATGTAGGGGTCCCAGAAAATGATTGTTGAATGTATAAATGAATGAACCTTTCATTGATCTCCAGTTAAAAACAGCTCTAAAGCAATTAAATGTTTCTATACACTCTTGATTTGTTAAATAGTTAGCAAAATGTAAATAAATTAGGAATGTTAAATATTTCATGAAATCCTTTCAAATAAAGAATATGTTATCAAAAAATATTCATCTTTCTAATTCTTTATTTTAATGGCTGGATTTTTAAATGTTGTATTTTCTTAAAACAAAATTTAAGAGTTTCTGGGACAGCTAAGTGGCACAGTGGATAGAACACCGGCCCTGGAGTCAGGAGGACCTGAGTTCAAATCCAGCCTCAGACACTTAATAATTACCTAGCTGTGTGGCCTTGGGCAAGCCACTTAACCCCACTGCCTTACAAAAATCTAAAAAAAAAAAGTAGAAAGTTTAAGAGTTTCTAACCCCATTCTGTAGGGCATTGAATGGACCAAATATTTTGATATTTGAAAAAGTTGGATCTATACAATTACTACAAAGTACTTTTGAAATTAGATAAAATAATGGACTTAGTATTTTGGTAAATATTTTACATTATATTTTTTTATTTCATTAAAATTTTCCTAATTACAGGTAAAAAATTAACATTCATTTAAAATTTTTTCATTCTATATTTTCTTTGTCCTTTTTGAAAAGCCACATACTCCCCTCCTCTTTAAGACAGCAAACAATTTGATATGATTATGGATGTGAAATCATGTAAAATATATTTTCAAATTAACCATATTGCAAAAGAAATCAGACAAAAAAAGAAAAAAAAGTAAAAAAGTATTTTTCAGTCTGCATTCAGCGTTCCTCACTTCTCCCTTTGAGAATTGGTGTTGGTTTTCATTATGAGTCCTTCGGAATTGTCTAAGATCGATATCTTGATCCGAATAGCTAAGTCATTCACAGTTGATCATCATACTGCTACTGTGTACAGTGTTCTCCTGGTTTCTCTCACTTCACTTTTTATGAACTTATATATCTTTCCAGATTTTCTGAAACCATACTGCTCGCATCATTTCTTATAGCACAAGAACATTATATCACAATCATATTTCGCGTCTTGATAGACATTCCATTGAGTTCCAAATTTTTGTCATTTCAAATGGAGCTACTATAAATATTGTTGTGCCAATAAATCCATTTTGCTTTTCTTTGAGATACACACCTAGTTGTGGTAATACTGGGAAGAAAAGAAGGAAGGAAGGAAAGAAAGAAGGAGGGAGGGAGGGAAGGAAGGAAGGAAGGAAGGAAGGAAGGAAGGAAGGAAGGAAGGAAGGAAGGAAGGAAGGAAGGAAGGAAGGGAAGAAGGGAGGAAGGGAGGAAAGGAGAAGAGAAAGAAAGAAAGAAAATACTTTGCTTCAGCCCATATTCAGATGACATAGGTTCATTCTCTGGTGGCAGTATCCATTTTTCATATAGAATCTTTTGGTTTTGTCTTGGATCATTGTGTTGTTGAGAATAGCTAAGTTATGCACAGTTATAAATTGTACAATGCAGATATTACTGTGTTCTGCTTGTTCTGCTCATTTCCCTTTGTAGAAGTTCTTTGTAGAAGTTGCTTCCTCTTGTAATTTTAAATATCATTTTAAACTTAAATATAAAAGGAAAAGAAAAAGATTAGATATGTACAGAACAGAACAAACACAGGGGATTCAATGTAGAACGATAAATTTCCATTTCATAAAAATGTATATAATAAATAAAGCTACCCAGCTTTTCTTTTTTTCCCTGTTGTGCATTTTTAAACATTTTCCCCTCCCTCCCTCCCCAAAAAGTTTACAATTAAGGGTGGAGATGATAGATAGATAGATAGATAGATCAAAAGTTAGTAATACAAAGATATCTATAAATTTACATGTGTCTATAAATATACATACATATATGTATATAAGCATATATATTTATGTAAGACAGTAGTCTTGCTTATTTCTACTTATTATCTGTTTCTCAGAAAGTGGACAGCATTTTCATAAGTTCATATATTTCCTTGTGTCCTTAATCATTTCCTACACCTCCACAATATTCTAACCCAATTACATCCTAGCTGAGAGATTAACCAAAAGAACAGTTTTCTCAGATTTTTGCATTACCTCTCTTCCTGGCTACATAAAAAAATCTTAATTTAAAATAGCTGAAATTATCCATTTTATACTTCAACAATACTCTCATATTCTAATATAGATTAATACTGCTGAATTTGCTTCCATTAAATCCCCCCCCGCCACCGTTTCCTTGAAATTCCTGACCATTTTGTCCTTCCAGGTACACTTTGTTATTTTTTCTCACTTAATATTTTTCTTTTAGTAATTTTTTGGTGTAGAATTTAATAAATAAACTAGTTTGTAAAATTGTCCCTTTTATATTGAATTTCCTTATCCATAAACAATAAATATTTGGTTAAAAGTATTTTATGTTTATGCTAATATAGTTCTTGTACCTGTTTTCACAGATAAATTCTCAAGTATTTTATATTGTCTAATAATTTTAAATGGTCTAAAACAACATTAGACAGAGTGTGGTTTCCCATTTTCTCTTTTGATTAAATCTATTTTTACTTTAACTTTTTCTGAGATCATAATTACTGACTATCCTTGCTTTGTTTTTACTTAAATTCTACTCTTGCCCTTTATTTTATTTCTGTCTCATTTTTACTGTTTCTTCAAAGCAACATATTGTTGAATTCACATTTTTAAACTACTCGTCATTTCTGCTTTATGAATAAATTCATCACATTCTAAGCTGCAATTGCTTATGTATTTTCCTCCTTCCTATTTTCCTTATTTTCTCATTCTATTTACCCTATCCCTCCATACTTTTCTGCTTTGCTTCTAACAGCTACCTTGCCCTCCTACTCTTTGACCTATCAAACCTTCTAAAAGTCTACCCCTTCTCTACTTCCCCGCCCTATCCCCTTGCCCTCTTATTTCTTTCTGAATTTAAAAGACATTTAAGTCTTCTAGCTAAATATATTGTACTCTCTTTAACTCCTTCCTGATGACAGTAAGGTTCTAGCTTTACCTGCCCTCCTTCTATTAGCTTCTTCTATATTAATTCTAATGCCTCCTTTTTATAAGATAATTACTTCTTTTTCTCTTTCCCTATTTTCAGTTATGTATATATATATATACATATATATATATATATATATATATACACATATATATGTATATTAGGAACATCCCATTAAACTCAGATCAGTCCAAACTTTTTCAATTTACCCAAATAATTATGACAATCATGAGTACTACTACTATTTCTACATATAAGAAATAAACAAGTTTACCTTATTGAGACCCTTTTAATTGGTCTTTGATGTTTACCTTATATTTCTTCTGGATGTTATAATGTAGAATTTTTCCTTAAGTTCTAGGGTTTTTGCCACAGAAATCTGAACTCTTTCAGTCTGCTAAATGTCCATTTTTCCCCCATTCAGGTTTATATTTAAGTTTGCTAGGCAAGTTACCCTTGGTCATAACCCCAACTCTTTTGCTCTATAGTACATCGTGCTGCAAGACCTATAGTCTTTCAATAGTATAGCCATTAGGTTTTATATAATCCTCATTGTAGCTCCCTAATATTTAAATATTTTTTTCTTATTTTCTTCTTAACCTGGCTGTGAAACTTGACCATGATATTCCTATAAGTTTTCCTTCTGGGATCACTTTCAGGTGGTGATCAGTGGAATTTTTTTCTTTTTCTACTTGATCTTCATGTTCTAGAATGTCAGGAAAATTTTCCGTAATAATTTCTTGTACTATTATATCAAGATTTCTTTAATCATAATATTGATTTATATTATGTTTATATTATATTTAAATTATTTCTCTTTGAGCTGTTCTTTAGATCAGTTGTTTTTCTAATGAGATGTTTCACTTTCTCTTCCATATTTTTCATTCTTCTGCTTGTGTTTTATGATTTCATGGTGTCTTAGAACATCATTAGGTTCCCTTATTCAATATTAGTGTTTAAGGAATTCTTTTTGCCCCTTAGATTTTTGATTCTTTATTTCAAATTGGTTTATTTTTTCATAATTTTTTTATTTTTCCTGTATTATTCTTCCTTTTTTTTTCTAATTTTTCCTTGATCTCTCTTGTTTGATTTTAAAAGTGTCCTTTGTAATTCCCACAAGCACTCTTTGTACATTTAAGACCATTTGTAATTTCTCACTGAAAAAGCAGAGTCTTTTTTAGCTCCATTATCTTCCACTGAACATGAACCCAGATCTTTTCTATTCACATACTAGCTGTCTATGGTTGGGTTCTTTCTACTTTAATTTTTCATTTTCATTTTATTTTATTCTATTTTAGCCATTATTAGGATAATCTATTTCTAATACTGAGGTAAGGGGTATCACAACCCTAGTGTCAGGTCTTTCTTACTCTTATTTGCTAAGCTCTGGGCTGGGCATCCCAACCCTGGGTTCTCTCTCTCCAGTCCTAAACCATGATAGACCTCCAGCCACACTGTCCATACTCTAGCAGTCCTTTGATGGCTGTTGACTGCAGTTGTCCTCTCTGCCCTGAAAATGAAATTAGGGACAATTCCCTCCTGCAAGTGCCCAAAGGAGTTCCCACTCCTCTGTTATTGCATTCATCAGGTGTATGCTAGCTCCTTCTACCAGTAGCCCCAGCCTGAAGTGTTTGATCAGCATATCTGTGTCCAGCATCCCTCTCCGGGGATCCTTCAATCTTCTCCTACTCAAATTTTAGACTACACACTGCTGGAAGGTATAGCTGCCTCTCAACCCAGCTACCATCAGGGTTTTTTGTTTGTTGTGCTCTTTAGTCCAGGATTCTCTAAGTATGCATCATATCATCTGCAAAAAAGTGATAGTTTTATTTTCTCATTGCCCACTGTAATTCCTTCAATTTCCTCATCTTTTTGTAATAGAATTTCTAGTATAATATTGAATAATAGTGGTGATAATGAACTTTGTTTTTATCCTTGATTTTATTGATAAAACTTCTATTAAGAAAATGGTGGGGTTTTAAATATAGTCTATCATTTGCATTTATTCATTTTGACTTTATTTTGAAATATCGTAGCATTTTTACTATAATATTGAGTAAAAGTGGTGATAGCAAACTTTCTTATTTTATACCTGATCTTATTGGGAAGGCTTCACATCTGTTTCTTTTGAAGATACTGCTTACTCTTGGTTTAAGAAAATTAATATTAATTAATTAAATTTATTAATATTATTTATTTTGAGAAAAACTCCATATATTACAATGCTTTCTGGTATTTTTAATAGGAATGCAACTTGAATTTTTTCAATGGTTTATCTCTGCATCAATTGACGTGATCATATGATTTTTGTTGTTTCTGTTACTGATATAGTCAAATATGCATATAGTTTTACTGATTTTGAACCAGTTTTAAATTCCTGTTTTATATATATATATATATATATATATGTAGATATAGATCTAGATATATATATATATGTGTGTGTGTGTGTTATCAATTGAAAATATGTATTTATATTCCTTCTTGAAAATAATTTAGATATTGATGAGGTTCAAGCATGGCCTACCTCCTCCCATTCCTTATTTTCCCTTCCTCTGTAAAAACTCTTTCTTGCATGCTCTTTTATGTAAGATAATTTTCTTCACTCTTCCTATCCCTTTTCCTTTTCCCCAGGGCAATCATCTTTCCTATTCAATTTTTTTTCCATTATTCCAACACAAATGAGTCACTCCTGTGACTTTTTTCTACATAGATACTTTCTAAATTTTAATAATGATAAAGTTCTTATAATTTGCTTTCCATAGAGAAATATCAATACTTTGTGTACTTTAGTTCTCATTTATGTTTACCATTTTATTTTTCTCTTGAGTCTTGTTTTTGAAGATCAGATTTTCTACTCAGTTCTGATGCTTTCCCTAGGAATTCTTGGAGGTTTTCTATTTCATCAAATATCTTTTTTTTCCATGAAAGATTATATTCACTTTTAGTTGGTAGGTTATTCTTGATTGTAATGCCAAGCTATTTTTTTCTTCAGAAATATTATATTCTAAGTCCCCTGCTATTTTCATGTGTCACAAATTAAATCTTATGTTATCCTGACTATGACTCCTTGATATTTGAAATGTTTCTTTCTGGTTGATTGAAGTATTTATTCTTTGACCTGGTAATTCTTGGATTTGACTATAAAATTCCTGGGAGTTTTATTTTAGGATCTCTTTCAGGTGGTAATCAGTAGAATCATGCCATTTCTATTTTACCCTCTGATTCCAGTCCAGTGGGAGTAGTTTTCATTCATAATTTTTTGAAATGTGATGTTTAGGGTCTTTCTTTGATGATGGTTTTCAAGTAGTCCAATAATTCTTGTATTATCTTTCCTCAATCTATTTTTCCAGGTCAGTAGCTTTTTTGATAAGATAATTTATGTTTTCTTCCATTTTCTATTTTTTTATTGTTTCTTTATCTCACAAAGACAGAAGCTTCTAGTTGTAGAAATCTAATTTGTAATGAATTATTTTTTCTTTATGCATCCTTTTCCATTTAGCTACTTCTACTTTTTAAGAAATAGTTTTCATCAGTGAATGCTTGTACCTCTTTTTTCCATTTAGCCAATTCTGTTTTTTTAAGTGTTATTTTCTTCAGGACTTTTTTGCCTCTTTACCTTGCTGTTGCCTTTTCATAATTTTTTACTTTTGTTCTCTTTTATTTGCCTAATTTTTCCTCTATAGCTCTTATTTGATTTTGAAATATCGTTTTTTAATTCTTCTAATAGTTCCTTTTGGATTTGTGTCAAATTCACTTTTTTCCCCTTTGAAGTCACTAGTATTTCAACTATATGGGCTCAAGGCCACCTTTAACCCCTATGTCACACATCTCTCTTTCTAATCTCCATAGTGGTCTTGGCCTTAAAGAATGTCTCTTTTTCACTTTTTGTTGAATCTGTCACCCCAGAATTCAATAAGTATCAATTTTTGAAGTTGTTTTTGGGAGAATGTTGGGAAATCTCATCTTGGGTTCACCAAATTTGGTAATTTTAAAAGTTTAAATGCATATTTTCTCAGTAGAGGCAGTGGAGGGAGAATTGAATTGATTTTGTAATCTTAAGACCTGTTCATCGACCCATAACATGTGTGAACTTGCAAAAATCATTTTACTTCACAGGGCTTGGTTTCTATAATTGAAAAAAAAAGGGTTGGGGGTTAGTGATAGATGTCTTACCTTTGTAAGTGAATGACCATGTGATTTTAGATAAGTACTTAGCCTCACAACATCTCACTTGTACATATGGTGTTTCCTGTAGTGAGATACATCTTTCTTTAGGGCAAGGTTGTTTTTCTTTTTCTTTTTTCTTCATCTCTTCTGTAACTACTACATCATCTATTACATAGAAAGTACCTAAATGGTTATGAAATTAAATGATTAGACCTATAAAAAGGCATTGTAAAAGCACCTCCTTCTTTCATTTATATGAGAGAATTGGTCACTCCAGTTGCTTCTAAACTTTCTCCTTCTTTAATTCCCAAATCCGCTCTCTCTTCCCTGTTCCCAGAATTCATTGATCTTTTCCCTGGTCTGACCAGCATCTCCAAACAAATGACTAGTTTGACTGACATGTCCAAGAAAACCAGTGTTTATTAAAGGAATGTACAATACTGAGGCCTGAAGGAGTTAAGACAGTTTCCACAAGCTGCCTTAACAAACATCTAGCTTCAACTGATTTTACAACAGGGGGAGTTGGCAATATATCCATTCTGAAAAGAGCAGACATAATAAAGTATAAAGCATGCCCGAAAAACAGAGGCGAAGGCACCATTAATCAGTACCATAGTGTATAAAAGGTCTCATTTCCTGGGAAGATTTAGGGAACATGATCCATTAATGTTGCTAGTGGGGTATGCCCCGTATTTCAGTATCTCACCAAGACAAAGCATTCTCAAGAACTCACAGTCTGACAAGTTAATATTGCAACTATCCCATCTTGCATTATTAATGGTGACTAACACTATCACAAAATAGCTAGAAGAGGGAAAGTTCTGCTTTTAAAATAGAACATGACTTTGATAAGTTGTTTATTTTCCTTTTCTATTCAAAGGAGATTGTCTGACAGGAAAGCCAATAGATATATACACATACATATGGCTGTCTGCGCATACCAATGTTAGGAAATAGTTGTTTTAAATAACCAATCACTGGACCGATTTATTTATTAACACGTTCAGAATAGTGAAATGAGAATCTTCTTAAACAAACTTCAAGGCAGAAACTTCCCTCCGTTCCATGGAGATGTACTCCATCTCCCTTTTGTCATGGCTACCTTGCATGCCTGGGATATTCTTCTTTCTTGGGGTCCACCTCTTGGAATTCCCTTCTATTGCCCTGTCAACAAGACTACAGAAAGAGCAAAAGGTTACACAGAAATGGGTTATGCTGTGGGTTTATCCATTGGTCAACTTTCTGACAATGATTTCTTAACATTAAGTCATAGAGAGATAGATATACAGATGGATGGATAGATATGTTCACAATGATGCTATTGATTATAATATGTGGTTATGATAATATAGAATATAAATCATAAAATAAATATATTATCTTACCTAAATGGAATATGAATTCTTAACACATTGGAACTATCTTATTTGCTTGTATTTATAGCCCTAAATCTTAACTGATAGTAAGTTCTAATTAATTATCCATTATTCTTATGTTTGTCTATTATATATCTGTCTTATTCTTTCATTATATTCATGACATAAAGTATATGGATACTAGATTGCTTCTTATAAACATATAAAATAAAATATTCTGCATAAAATGAACAAAATGATCATTTGTATAAGAATAAACCAATCATAAGTAGTAGAGTTCATTTAATTACAATTTTTGTACACTTTTATAGGCTCAGAAAAATACTTAACAAAAAAAGTAATGAGAAGTTCAATTATTTCTTTCCCCATTTTCATATCACTAAATTGTGTTCAAACTATCTCTGCTCTTCATATATCATCTATATTTTTACTTTCAAATACATTCACATATATATATCACATTATAACAAATATTCAGTATTATCAAACTGAAAAAGAAAATCAAATCTTTCATTCTTTTCTTGCAAATTGACTCTTCAAGTTTTCCTAAACTTAGTTTTCCTAAATATGCTTCAAAATGGTTTTGGTTTTGATTTAGATTATTGTTGACTGCATGGTCATAATGGATAAATTTTCTTGAGCAAAAAATACGTTAATGATGTTTTTATTCATTTTAGTTTCCTAAATGATCTCTCACATGATGCTCTAGTTAGAGGCAAGGTTGAAAATGTCCTCATTAACTGAATGTTGAGTAATGCTAATATTTTGGTTTTTTCCCAGAAAAAAAAACCTGAGAAAATATACTTTCTTTTCTTCTATGAAAAATATGGCACTATAAATATTATATATCCTATCACACACAAATTTTATTTTAATTGGTTTTCCTGCATGGATCATTTTTATTTTAAATTCTTTATTGTAAGTGATGACTGACTGGATAGAAGAAAAAATGGATTTCAAATGAAAATTTTATAAAGGAAAATATTTCAATAAAAATAAGACATATGTACACTGGAAAAGATTAAATGAGTCCATATTATCCTATTATTTTCTGTATATCTAATGTTTCTGGCTCCAGAATTCAGAGGATTGATAGTAATTGATGTTTTAAGTTTTCTATTATTAATCAAATTTCTGCAAAATTAGTCACTGCCATTTTCTGAACAGTTGCAGTATTCTAGCCAGTAAATTTATTGCAAAAAAGTTTGTTTTTGTAAAGACCATAGATATTTAAGTTGTTCAATACTTAATCAAGTTGGTACAAAATTTTATCTAATACTTTTTAAAAATATTTTATCCTTGATACAGATAGGCGAAATTCTTCCTCTTGCTTTGACCCGTATTCTACAAAAATGTAGCTGTCCAATAATCTGTATATAATTCTGGGAAACTTTAACTAATATAATATACTTCCAGTCATTTTTAAAGCAATTTTTTGATATGTGATTCTATCTTATTTACTTATCCATCTGTCATTTTTCTAATTTTTGTTGATACATTTTTAAATTATGGGGTTTTAGTTTTTTGTTGATATGGCTAAGACTGTTGTTCCATATAGGAATCAGGGGATGGAGCTATAGGAGCTATTCCATTCTTTCTGTTCTCTCCTCAGAGAAGGGGATGAAGATGAACCTCCCCAAGGCCTTGACTACTTCATCTAGATCTTGCTTAGTCTAACTCTGCCTCCATTCTTTTTTCACGCAGAAAGTTGGAGATTTAATCAGTCACATACTATTCCAACAACTAATTCATTTTTAGCCTAGAAACAATATAATGATCTTCAGATCCACATGATCCCTTGTTTTGTTAATATTTTATGGATCTTATATTGGGGGGACAAGTTAGAATTAGCACAGTACCTCAGAGGCCCCAGTAGATTTCTTTTAGATTCAGTCAAAATTGGCTTTCTGTTCTAATTCAAAGCTTTCTATATATCTAGCTAATCCCTCTCTTCTTTATGTTTGAAGCAAACAAAAAATAATTACAAGGAATGTTTCAGTAACATAGGCAAGTAGAAGCTACAATGTCCTTCTGAATACTCACAGGGAGATACCGTTGGAGAAAAAGTAAGAAGAAGTAAATCCAATTGGGAACTTCAGCTGATTCCTCTTTTTGAAAATGATTTGCAGGATCTCATCTCCCACCTCTACTCCATTCTCTAGTTTTGTTATACTTATTTTCATTTCTTTTTATTTTCTTTCCTTTTAAAGTTTCTTTTCCCCCATTTTGACCCCTATTCTACAATTTTTTTCTACAATTTTTACAACAGGGGGAGTTGGCAATATATCCATTCTGAAAAGAGCTCAACTAGAGGAGGTGCTTAATGATCCTTAATCAAATACATAATTTTTGAATTTAATTTTATCACTTTGAATATAATTGGCAAGTCTACTAGGGACAAATTATGTTGAAAGAAGAGACTTTCTTTGGGATACTTTGACTTAGCCTCTGGTTGCATTGATGAGGTTGAATTCAGCCATTCAAATTCAGTAGTGACATTGGATTCATCAACACTTGAAGATTAGTTTCACTTTTCATCTTTTGATGGAAAGTTCATGAAGTGATCTATTTGAAAAAATGGGCTGTATAACAGTGGACCTTTATATATGTCTAAAATAGAGTTTTAAAAATATGACAACTTTGGTTTCCAATTTGCCCAGATTTTGACAGCTGATGATATGATGTGCATCTTTAAAAAAAACTTCTTTCTTATATTTCATATTCTTTTTGTGTCATTTAACTTCTTGAAAGTATTAGAGGAAATTCTAAAAATTTTGTAACCATTTTCATCCATGGAAAGCTCAAAAGACTTTTTAAAAAAACTTTTAGGCACTTTAAAAATATGAAGTTCACATTTTAAAAAATAGCTAATAGAACACAAGAAGAAATTAGTTATTCTAGTACATTCTAGAAGTTATCATAATACATTTATCAGCAATGGACCATCTGTTTGCTTTCAAGTTTAATTACTTTTGCTAACTAGTTTGGAACTCAGTTGAAAGATTGGCTGTATCACATTATTATTCTTTCCTCTATATTGAGAAGTATTAGAATAATCAGTTTCATTTTTTATTTTTAAATTTTTTCAAAGGGAAGTCAGTATGGTGGCTAATAGAGAAATGATTATTGTGTAAGAATGTAAGCTACATTATGAAACATTTAACAAAACAAGAGCATGTATGCTAAATATTTATAAAGTTAGCCTGGGACAAAACCTTTCATACCTTACTCTGGTTGCTGCTCTAATGATCAGAGTCAATATCTTTACTTATCCCCATTTCTACTTCTTCCAGTTGCTTTAAAAATGAGGCCCAGATTTTTTAGCATTGAATGCTGTTTTCTCATTTTTATGCTTTCATAAAATTTGCTTCTGTTTTCTTGCCAGTAGACAATGTTCTAAATTCACATAAACAACTTCTTTAAAAATCTCACTTTGTATTTCCTATTTGTTAAGCTACAATATTCACAATGCCCAATGCTTCCTTATTTATAAAACTCTACATTAGACTTATATAAAGACATATCAGTTTACAGACAAGAGGTTTCTGCATATGAACCAAGTCCCTGGTCTCTTTCATTTCTTGATTCCAATTCATGTTTTTCTACCATCTTTTTCATCATTTTCCTTGATGACTACTTTTACATTAAGATCACCAAATAGATGTTGATTTGATTCAGATAATTTTTTTTTGCAAGGTAAATGGGGTTGAGTGGCTTGCCCAAGGCCACACAGCTAGATAATTATTAAGTGTCTGAGGTCGAATTTGAACTCAGGTCCTCCCAACACCAGGGCCAGGGCTCTATCCACTGCGCCACCTAGCTGCCCCCCTGATTCAGATGATTTTGTCATTTTCTAGGAATTTCTTTTTCTCTTCATCCTCTAAAATGTAGAATGAACTCTTTATCCTCTGAAATATGCAATGTAAAAGGGATAATCCCTGGCTGAAGATGCCTTCTTATATATTTCATTGAAAAGGTCAAAGAGAAATCCTAACCTGAAGAAATTGCATTTCTTGGAATAAAAATGTTATGAAAAAATAGTATCTGGATTTATCTTAAGGGTATATTTTTGCTTAATGGGGTACATAAATAGAATATATAACTAAAGACTAATAAACTGCCTTTGGGGGGAGGGAAGCAAGATGGGGGGGAAATTATAAAATTCAAAATAAATAAAATCTTTCTAAAATATTTTCTTGATTTGATCCTCACAACTCTTTGAGGTTGAGTTAAAATTATTCCCATTTTTATATTTGAGGAAACTCATTTGAGGTGAATTTACAATTGAGGCAAGTTAATTTATAGGGTCACTCAGTTAACTAGTAAGTTTCTGATCAAACTTGAACTCAGGTCTTCCTCAGTCACTTTTCACTCTTTTCACTGTGTCACCTAATTGCTTCAGATGAACTAAAGCTCATCCTAAATAGTATAAGAAGCAATGGAAAAGAGATTAGATTTTTTTACCTCAGTGAAAAGAATAATCACTCATTTAGGCTTAACATAGCAAAGGCAAATTTGATAAGTAGAACCATCAGTCTTTCTAGACATATTCAATGTGCACTGAGGCTAAAGATTCATAGAATTACAGATTCTGACACTTGATCATTAAGGTATTCTAGTTCCATTCATTGATGATTCTTTGTTATATGTTATAAAAATATACCCTGAAGATAAATCCACCTATTATTTTTCATATCATTTTTATTCCAAGAAATGCAATTTCTCCACATATATGGGAAAAGATATCCTTACTCAGTTTAGGACAAAAATAGATGTTTTCTGAGGCCCATTCCAACTCTCAGATTCTATAGTGGTGCCATTTTGGTCCTCTGAGCACAAAGGACAATCAATTCTGTAGTTTTGTGAGATTATCCTGAAGGGGAATATCAAGGTCCATTTTTAGAGCATGAAAAAGATGGTTTTAATTATGAGAAAAGTCACTAGATTATAGATAGCTTGAATATGAAAACTGCAATTCAACTCTCTTTTCTCTCCCTAGTGCCTAATGTAATTCTCTTCCCATAGTAAATGTACAATTGGTTTATGTTAAGTTGGCTTAAGAAAGTATAATAAACTCTTGCTTCTACATTTCATTGGAGTGGAATATGGGTATAGCAGTCATGCTATTTAAATGGATTATGGGTGTGGTCCCACTTCCCAAATGGGAAATTTGCCATGAATCCAGTTCCAACAGCTAGATGATGGTAAACTGGAATCTGGCCAAAGGGAGTATGCATTGGATCTGAGTCTGTGAGCTGCTGAAACTACTGCTTCTAGAGCTAAAAGTTAAATTATTTGAAGGCTCCTGCAAATTCAGCAATGTAAGAGATCCCCACCTAAGAGTGAAAAGGAAGAACACTATGTGAAGCCCGAGGTAGCTCAAGTGCCAATTATAATATCATGTCAGGGACAAACAAAACCAAACAACTCTCTTCACAACTCAAGAGCATCTATGTAATATGTAACTGTCAGTCTATTACTATATCCCTTACTCTCTAACTCCCATTTTGTTCCTAAATCTCCTATGTGATATTTTTTATATAAAGCACACTTATGACCATAATTCATCTCTGCACCTTTAGAGATGGTTTAAAATTTTGATTTCTTGAGGATGTTCATATTCCAAGATGTGTAGCATCCTTAGAAGAATATTATTTTTGTTTTTGTTTTTTAATTAGACATTTGTTCTAGGAGAAGTTTAGGGTTAATGAAAACATTGTACAATTTGTCAAACACAACCCAGTCAGTTTTCTCTTTTCTTCATGTTGACTTCAAGGAGCAGTCTCAAATTAAACATTATTGAAATATTCTGGTGCTTGATTTATTTTTTTACATATAGGATTACCCGGAGCAACATCCAACTATAAGAAAACATCATTCCATTTGGAGTCTTCCATACAGTTTCTTTATGACTGGGGCAAATATGTTTGGTGACTGTCTTTCCCCCTTTTTTGATCTTCCTTGAATTAAATAATGAGCCATTGGACACAGCTACCCCTATTTTTTCATCTGTCAAGTAATCTGGCATGATATATATGCATATTTGTGTGTTCATACATGTCTACATATAAACATGTGTGTATGTAGACACACAGACACATGTATATATACATATATATGCATATATATATATATATATATATATATATATAGCTTCTTGCTGGAGAAAAACCTCTCAAATTATGCTGTGACCAATCCAATTAAATATTCTTTTTTATTTTAGAAAGGTTTTATTTATTTTGAGGTTTACAATTTTCCCCCAATCTTTCTTCCCTCCCCCCATCCCCACAAAAGGCAGTTTGCTAGTCTTTACATCATTCCCATAGTATGCATTGATCTAAGCTGAATGTAATGAGAGAGAAATCATATCCTTAAGGAAGAAACATATAGTATGAGATATAGCAGAATTACATAATACGATAACAGTTTTTTGAAATGAAAGGTAATAGTCCTTAGTCTTTGTTCAAACTCCACAACTCTTTGTCAGGATACAGATGGCATTCTCCATTACAGAAACACCCCCAATTGTGCCTGATTGTTGCCCTGTTGGTATGAGCAATCCATTCTTAAAATGTCAATTATTAATAAATTGCATGAGATCTTATTTTCTCCATACTCTACACTGTCATTCACATTACAGATTCCACCAAGAAAGAGAGAAGATTCCAAGAAGTTTTCCGCAATAGACATCATGGAGGATCTTCAGTGAAGGTCTGTCTCTTTGCCGGAAAAGGAGTCAGGAGGTGGGAAAATGGGAAAGCCAAAAGAGAACTCTTAGCCACAGTGCAATCCAGGTCTAGATAGCTTGACATCAGCAGAGGTACTGGCTGCTAGATAGTAAGCCAGCAGGTGGGTCACAATCCCAAACAAAGTCTACTGAACTCCGGGAACACTAGGTAAAAGACAGGACTGGATTGGCAACAAATCACTGCTAAGTCAGAACTTTGACATAAAGGAGGAAACCAACCTCTACATAGGCAAGGCCTGGACTATATAGGAAACAGCTTGGCCAACTACAAGCTAGGGGTCAGACCCTGGACCCAGCAAAAAAAAAACAAAAAACAAAAAAAAACTTGGGTCTCTATTCCATATACCCCAGAAACAGAGCTAAAACAGCAAAGATGAGCAGAAAAGATAAGAGTGCTCATGACAGAAAACTATTTTACAAACAAAGATGATAACAATACCATGTCAGAAGAAGAAAGTCTCAAAAGAGTCTATGAATTGGACTCACATCCAAAAGCTAATCAAAGAGCTTTAAAAGAATTCAAAAACTAAAGAAAAGAGAAAGGAAAAATGGAAAAAAAAAAGTGAGAGTCATTCTGGAAAATTATGAAAAATTGACCAGAAAATTCAACACGTTTTAAAAGGAACTGCAAAAGGCAATTGAAGAAAATAAAACTAAAAATTAGACCTGAACAAATAGAAACGAATGAATCTTTGAGACAACAAGATTCCACCAAACAAATAAAAAAAGGCTGAAAAATTGAAGAAAATATAAAGTACCTTTTAGGAAAAACAAATGACCTGGAAAATAAATCCAAGAGAGATAATCTATGAATCATATAAAGGAAGATGGCCTAGCTCTACCAAATCTAAAACAATACTATAAAGTGACAGTCATCAAAACTGCCTGGTACTGGTTAAAAAATCGAGTAATGGACCAGTGGATTAGGACAGGTTCAAAAAAACTGCAGTAAATGACTACAGCTAATTTCCTATCTGACAAACCCAAAGACACCAGCATCTGGGATAAGAACTCACTGTTTGACAACGATTGTTGGAAAAACTGGAAAATAGTGTGAAAGGCATAGATCTCCATCTCACACCTTATACCAAAATAAGACTTAGAGGGTGACACAATAGATGAATTAATAGAGCAAGAAATACTCAGATCTATGAAAAGGGGACAAATTTATGACCAAACAAGAATTAGAGTACATGATAAGCTTCAAAATGAATGACTTTAACTATATTAAATTTAAAAGGGTTTTGCTATAATAAAATCAATGCTGTCAAAATTAGAAGGAAAGCAGAAAGCTGGGAAACAATATTCACAACTAGGGATTCTGATAAAGGACTCATTTCTAAGATATAGAGAGAATTGCATCAAATTTATAATATTATAAATCTTTCCCCAACTGATAAATGATCAAAGGATATGAATAGACAGTTTTCAAATGAAGAAACGAAAGGTATATATAGTCATAGGAAAGAATGCTCCAAATCGTTACTGATTGGAGAAATGAAAATTAAACAACTATGAGGTGTCACCTCACACCTATCATATTTGTCAAAATGAGAAAAAAAGGAAAATGATCAATGTTGGAGAGGTTGTGGGAGGATTGGGACGTTGAGGCATTGCTGGTAGAATTGTGAATGGATTCAACCATTCTGGAGAGCAATATGGAACTACGCCCAAAGAGCAATAAAACTGTTCATTCCCTTTGACCCAGTAATTCTAATTCTAGGCCCATATCTAGAAAAAATAATAAAAAAATAGGAAAAGTCCCACATGTTCCAAAATATTCATAGCAGCTGTTTTTATAGAGGCAAAGAATTAGAAATTGAGTGGATGCATATCAATTTGGGGAATGGTTATTATGGTACATGAATACTATGGAATACTATTGTTCTATAAGAAACCATATGGTTGGACTCTAGAGAAGCATGGAATGGCTTGCAGGATCTCATGCTGAGCTAAGGGAGAAGAGCCGAGTAAACAGTGTACACAATCAACAACATTGTGAGATGAACAACCTTGATGGAAGCAGCCCTTCTCGGCAGTCCAGAGAGCTAGGGCAACTGTATTAGATCAGCTATGGACAGGGTTATCCCCATCCAGAGGAAGAAAAACAAAACCAAACACATGAAAAATTAAAAACCAAACCTTCAGAATCTTATGAACACTATAAAAATTATCTTTTATGAATCTCTTTTCCTTAAATCTTAATTCCTCATACTGAAAATGACTAATCTGAAAATGTTTATCAAAAATATATATGTACAATGTTAACCTGTTTGCCATTGAGTGGAGGGGGGTGGGAAGGGAGGGTGGAAGGAAATTTTGTTACTTTATAATATACATATGCATATGGATGAAAATTGAGAAAACTTTCATAAGATGTAGTTGGAAAAATAAAATATCAATTAAAATAGTGAAAAAAACTGTCTTATATTCTCTCTCTGCCTTTCTCTTTATCTTTCTCTGACTCCCTTTTTCCTTACATAGAGAGAGAGTCAAGAGACAGAGTCAGACAGAAACAGAGAGAGTCAGAGAGACAGAGACAGAGACACAGACAGACAGAAACTGACAAAGGGAGAGAGAGAGAGAGAGAGAGAGAGAGAGAGAGAGAGAGAGAGAGAGAGAGAGAGAGAGAGAGAGAGAGAGAGAGAGAGAGAGAGAGAGAGAGAGAGGCAGGCAGAGGCACAGAGACAGAAGTAAAAAGAGTGACAGACAGACAGATAGTGACAAAGAGACAGTTTATAAGTGTTAAAGAACATAAAATGATAGGAAGAAACCCTGTGATTTCACTAATATGGGGAAGTTCCAGATGAGAAAATTCCCTTTACCAATGCATGAGAACACTTTGTCTGTGGTTATATTATTAGAAAGCACATCAGATACAACAATATAATCATGTGCATAGCATATTTTTTTTTTTGTAATTCTACAAAGAGGCAGTATTCCTGAGTTGTGGAAATAAGAAGATAGCTCTTTGTGAATCACTCTCAGTGAGGGACCCAGCATGTTTTTTTCTCATTTAAGGCTTTTTAGAAACACCTAATAAATACAGAAAAGTAATCTTTCAGTTGAGGTTATAGATGAGCTTATTATATGTTGGTCATAAGGTTGATCATATTACAAGGATATGAGTGCTATATATAGCCTTGGGAAACTACATGATATAGGAACAATATAGCTCTGAGTAGAATATTCTCATGTAACTTCTGTACAACCTTGTGACAAATTTTATACACACATATACATTACATTTGAACATGTATGTGTGCTTGAAAGTAAATATATATATATATATTTACATGTGTATGTATGTAGGCATATACGAGAAAGACAGAGAAAGAGACTAAGAGAAGTCTTGTGGGATAATACTAGGAGCTGCCAAAATCATAGGTACTAAAACCATCAAACTTTGGTGGGGGGAGTCGAGATGGGAAATGATAAATTTGTGTTAAAAGATAGACTGGTGCATCTAGTCATTTAGGTGCCACAGTGTATATAGTATGCGGCTTAGAGATTACAAGAACTGTGTTCAAATTCTGCCTCAGAGACTGGGTAAATTGACCTCTCTTAGCCTCGATTTCTTTATCTGCAAAATGGGGATCATAACAGCATCAAGCTGGTTGATTTGAAGATTAAATGAGATAAGAAATGTGAAGTGTTCGATAAAACTTAAAGAAGCATATAAATGCTAGCTATTTTTCTTATCTTGACAATACCTTCTTGGCCTTCCCTAATTCTCTCAAGCACAAGCTTCATTCGAAATAGTAGACAATAACATTGCAAAGAGGAATAATTTCTAGACTGTCATAATTATCAGGTTACTGCAAGGCCCTGATTCTTTGAGAAGGTTCAAATAATGGATTCATAGAATTTTTAAATTAGAAGAAAGTTTGGGGTTTGCCTAGTTTACTCCCTTATTTTATAGATAATGACACTGAGGAATGGAGAGTTGAACTAGAATAAGGTCATTGAACTCCTAGTGAGAGAGAGAGAGAGAGAAAACTGGGATTAGAAGCCAAGTGCCACCTGAGAAACTCCAATTCATGCTGAGAATTCATGCCGAGGTTTTTAAATTCTAAATTAATGGCTAGTTTACTTTCCAGTCACTGTACATTGGAATTGTTTGTGGTTTTGGAAGAACAAATAGATTTGAGAATTCTTCACCATTAGTCTGACCCTTACAAAAGTCCTAATCTAATATGAATGTATAATTCTACCTATCTTAAGGATGACCTGGGCCTATTTTCATCTTCTTTATATTTAAATAAAAGGAAAGTAAGAGACACAATGGAGACCTCTTCAAGGGTTCTATTTTTAAAAGGAAATCTTCTTGCATTCTGAAATAATCAGTTGATTGTCTCGACTATGTTTGACTGAGACTTTCCATTGACCCCTAGATGATTCTCATCTTCAGGTTTCCGGAGATGAGAGTATTCCTTGGTCCAATTGCCATCAAGATGCACCAATTAAGTGTTTGTATTGAAAAAGATGAACTTTTGTTGTGATGATCAATTTGGGATCAGTGCAAGTGCTCAGCATTTTCTCTAAAATTACCAGAGGGGAGGAGGGGTACCACAGTGCAGAGTTCTGTACCTCAAATTAGGAAGACATGAGTGGAAATTCTGCCATAGACATTTACTAGCTGTATAAACCTGAGCAATTCATTTCAGTTGTTTTACCTCAACTTTCCTCAACTATAAAATGGGCATAATAAGACTACTGCTCCTCAGATTTGTTGTGAGGATAAAATATTTTGAAAATGCTTAATGTAGTTGGGCCAAGAGGGTGGAGAGAAGGCAGGCATAGTGTTAAGTACTCCTGGTTCCCCTCAAAAACAATATGAGAGAAACCTCTTAGAAATTCGATCAACAAAACCCAGAAAGAGAAGCTAGTAGAAGAACATCTACCAAGAAGGTCTGTCTCAGGGGACCGTGGGTGAACCAGGAGACAAGAGTAGAAGATCAGCACCAGGATGGCAGCTGGGGGAAGCCAAAGGGCTAGCTCAGCCATAGAGACTTTAGTGAATGGCAGGTACGAGATCCAACTTTAGCAGCAGAGTCTTTGGCAGGGTGGAGAGGAGCTACGGGAGGATGGGTTCCAACACAGATTCTCAGAGCACGCCTGGAGAACAACCAGCTGGGCCAGGGACCTGAGCTCCATGCTTTCAGCAGAGCCCTCTACCCAGAACAAACAATAAACAACCCCCCACCCCCTCAGGCTAAGGGGTGGTCAACAGAGTTCACTCAACAGAAAGGGAGATGAATTCATGAACTCCCCCCCCCCCAACCCATTGCTCAAGGTCAACTCAGATTCTGCTGCCCAGGGAGAAATACTTAGAAGAAATAGATTCTAACTCAGAGAAATTTAGCACTTGTGAGGAGAATACAAATTGGTCTCCAGTCCAGAAAGGCTTCCTTGAAGAAATCAGGAAGGAGTTTTAAATTCAATTGGAAAAATTGGGAAAAGAAGCCCAAGAGAAAATTAACATCTTTCATCAAGAAAACAAATCCTTGGAAAATACAATTGGATGAATACAAAATAAAAATAATTCTCTCAGATCCTCAATTGGGCAAATGCAAAAAGAAAATGTTTCTCTCAAAACTCTATTGGGCAATGGAAAACTCCTACAAAAATAGAATTTACCAACTGGAAAAGGAATTGCAAAAGGTAAATGAAGAGCATTCTTCTTTAAAAAAAAGAATGGAATCAGTGGAAACAAATGATTTCATAAGTCAACAATATTCTGTTAAACAAAACTAAAAGATCAAAAAAAAAAAAAAGAAAATGTAAAATACCTCATCAGCAAAACCACTGACCTTGAGAATAGGTTGAGGAGGGGCAACCTGAAAATTATAGGCCTTCATGAAAACATTGAGAAGGAAAAAAAAACGACTTAATATTACAGGATTTAGTGATGGAAAACTGCCCTGATATCATGGAACCAGAGGGCAAAATATTTATTGAAAGAATACATCGAACCCCTCCAGAAAGAGATCCTAAAATGAAAACACCAAAGAATGCTGTGGCCAAATTCCAGAACTATCAGGCAAAAGAGAAAATCCTAAAAACAGCCAGAAAGAAACAATTTAAATACCAAGGAAGCACAGTAAAGATTATACAGGACCTGGCTGTAGCAACATTAAGGAATCAAAGGACCTGGAATGAGATATTCTGAAGAGCAAGGGAGCTTGGAATGCAATCAAGAATCCACTATCCAGCAAAACTGAGACTTCTCTTTAAGGGGAAAAGATGGACATTTAATGAAGTGTGAGACTTCAACATTTACTTATGAAAAGGCCAGAGCTAAATAGAAAATTTGGACATCAAACAGCATGCTCAAGAGACACATGAAAAGGTGGGTAAAACAAGGGAGGGTAAAGAGAAAAAAACTTCTATCCAATATGATGAATCTGGCTATATCCCTACTTGAGAGAAAGATTCTCATCACCCTTGAGAATTGTAACTCTATTAGAGAGAATATATTTAGCCATAAGTGATGGATACTCATAACTTTTCTGTGACTCAGATAGAATGATTTAAAAACAAAACCTCCGTAAAAAGGGGGACAGTAAGGAAAGGGGAAGATGGAGGAGATTGAATGGGGTAAATCTCATTACATTAAGAGGTACAAAGGACCTGTTGTAATAGAGGGGAAGAAGGGAGGAGGTGAGAAAATGCCTGAATCTTCCTCTCATCCGACTTGGTTTAAAGTTAACTTAAATTCAATTAAGTTAAGAAATTTATCTTAGCCTTCAAATATTAAAAGGGGAAAAGGGGAGGGTGGACAAGGAGGGAGAGAAAAAAAGTGGAACTAACAGAAGGAGGGAAAGAAGAAGGAGAAAAAGGAAAGGAAAAAGAAAGGGGAGGGGGTTGATATAGGAGGGTAAACACACTGAAGGTGGGGGTATTCAGAAACAAAACACTGGGGACTATGGATTAAGGAAAAAAGGGGAAAAACACAAAGGGAAGATAGCATAGAGAGCAATAAAGAGTTAGTAATTCTAACTTTGAATGTGAATGGGATGAACTTTCCCTTAAAACATAAACAAATAGAAGAGTGGATTAAAAACCAGAATCCTACAATATGCTGCTTACAAGAAACTCATCTGAAGCAGAGAGATACATATAGAGTAAAGGTAAAAGGTTGGAGCAAAATATATTTTGCTTCAGCTGAAGTGAAAAAGGCAGAGGTAGCAATCTTTATCTCAGACAAAGCAGCAGCAAAAATAGATAGTGTTAAAAGAGATAAGGAAGGAAACTCTATCCTCCTAAAAGGTACCATAGACAATAAAGTAACTTCAATACTAAATATGTATGCAGCCAATGATATAGCATCCAAATACTTAGAGTAGAAGTTGAAAGAGCTACAAGAAAACAGAGACAGCAAAACTCTAATAGTGGGAAACCTCATCCTCCCATTCTCAGATTTAGATAAATTGAATCATAAAATAAACAAGAAGGAAGTTAAGGAGGTAAATAGATTGTAGGAAAACCTAGATATGATAGAGTTATGGAGGAATTTGAATGGGGGATAGAAAGGAATATACCTTTTTCTCTGCAGTACATGGAATTTATACAAAAATTGACCATGTACTAGGGCATTAAAAACCTAATGATCAATTGCAAAAAGGCAGAAATAGTGAATTCATCTTTCTCAGATCACAATGCAATAAAAATCATATGCAGTATTGGGCCAGGGAGATATAGACCCAGAACCAATTGGAAACTAAATAACCTCATTTTAAAGAATGAGTGGATCAAACAAATTATAGAAAGAATTAATTATTTCATCCTAGATAATGACAATAATGAAACAACATACTAAAACCTATGGGATACACTCAAGGTGGTTGTCAGAGGATATATTATATCTTTAAATGCTTACATGAATAAATTAGAGAAAGAGGAAATCAATGAACTAAATATGCAACTACAAAAATTAGAGAAAGAACAAATTAAAAAACCCAATCAAATACCAAATTAGAAATCCTAAAAATTAAAGGAGAAAGTGATAAAATTGAAAGCAAGAAAACTATTAAACTAATACATAAAACCAAGAGCTGGTTTTATGAATAAACCAATAAAATTGATAAACCTCTGGTCAATTTGATTTAAAAAAAGAAAGAAGAAAACCAAATTGTTAGTATCATAAATGAAAAAGGTAAACTCACCACCAATGAGGAGGAAATTAAGGCAATAATTTGGAGTTATTTTGCCCAACTCTATGCCAATAAATTTGACAATCTAAGTGAAATAGATAAATATTTGCCAAAATATAAGTTTCCCAGGTTAAATGAAGAGGAAATTAAATACCTAAATAACCCTATCTCAGAAAAAGAAATTCAACAAGCCATTATTGAACTCCCTGAGGAAAAAATCTCCAGGGCCAGATGGATTCACAAGTGAATTCTATCAAACATTTAAGGAACAATTGATTCCAATTTTATATAAACACTTTGGGAAAACAGGTGAATCTGGAACTCTGCTTAACTCTATGACACCAATATGGTGCTGATAGCTAAACCAGGAAGAGTTAAAACAGAAAAATAAAATTACAGACCTATCTCCCTGATGAATATACATGCCAAAATCTTAAATAAAATCTTAGCAAAACAATTACAAGTTATCACTAGGATAATACATTATGATCAAGTAGGATTTATCCCAGGAATGCAGGGTTGTTCAAATATTAGGAAAACTGTTAGCATAATTAATTATATCAATTACAATCCTATCAGAAATCATGTGATTTATATCAATAGATACTGAAAAAGCTTTTGACAAAATACAGGACCCATTCCTACTACAAACACTAGAGAGTGTAGGAATAAATGGATTGTTCCTTAGAATAATAAGCAGTATCTATCTGAAACCATCAACAAGCATTATATTCAATGGGGAGAGGCTAGAGGCATTCCCAATGAGATCAGGGATGAAACAAGGGTACCCATTATCACCACTACTATTCAATATTGTATTAGAAATGTTAGCTTCAGCAATTAGAGAAAAAAAAGAAATTGAAGGAATTAGAATTGGGAAGGAAGAGACAAAACTCTCACTCTTTGCAGATGACATAAAGGTATACCTAGAGAATCCCCCAAAATCATCTAAAAATACTAGAAACAATTAGCAACTTTAGTAAAGTCACAGGATATTAAAAAAACCATCATAAATTCCCAACATTTCTATATATGACTAGTAAGATACAGCAGAAAGAGCTAGAAAGAGAAATCCCACTCAAAGTAACCTCAGACAATATAAAATACCTGGGAGTCTACCTGCCAAGGCAGGCTCAGAAACTTTTTGAAAACAATTACAAAACACTTCTCACACAAATAAAATCAGATTTAAATAACTGGGCAAACATCAACTACTCATGGATAGGTCAAGCTAATACAATAAAAATGACAATTCTACCAAAACTAAACTATTTGCTTAGTGCCCTCCCAAAAATTACTTTAATGAGTTAGAAAATAGTGTAAGTAAATTCATATGGAGAAATAAAAAGTCAAGAATTTCCAGGTGTTCAATGCAAAAAAAAATCAATGAAAAATGCAAAAGAAGGTGGCTTAGCCTTACCAGATCTAAAATTATATTATTAAAGCGTCAGTCATCAAAACTGTCTGGTATTGGCTAAGAAAGAATGGTGGACCAGTGAAAGAGCCTAGGTGCAATAGCAGTAATCAGCTATTATAGTAATCTGCTGTTTGATAAACCCAAAGAGTCCAGCCTTTGGGATAAAAACTCTGAATAAAAACTGTTGGGAAAACTGGAAGTTAGTATGGAAGAAACTTAGATTAGACCAACACCTCACACCCATTACCAAGATAAGATCCAAATGGTTACAGGATTTAGACATGAAAACAATATTATAAGCAAACTGGAAGATCAAGGAGTAATATACTTGTCAGATTTATGGAAAGGGAAGCAGTTTATGACCAAGGAAGAGATGGAGAACACCATTAAAAACAAACTAGATAATTTTGATTACATTAAATTAAAAATCTTTGCACAGACAAAAACACTGTAACCAAGATCAAAAGAAATGTAGTAAATTGGGAAACAATTTTTACAACTAGTATTTCTGACAAAGGACTCTTTTCTAAAGTATACAGAAAACTGAGTCAAATTTTCAAAAAACAAGCAATTCCCTAATTGAAAAATGGTCAAAGGATATGCAAAGGAAATTTACAGTTGAGGAAATCAAAGTGATCCATAGTCATATGAAAAATTGCTCTAAATCATTACTTATTAGAAAAATGCAAATTAAAGCATCTCTGAGGTACCATCTCACACCTCTCAGACTGGCCAATATGATCAATGTTGGAAGAGATGTGGGAAATCTGGGACACTAATACATTGTTGGTGGAGCTGGGAACTTATCCTACCTTTCTGGAGAGCAATTTGGAATTATGCCCAAATGGCAACAAAAATGTGCATACCCTTTGATCCAGCACTACCACTACTGGGTCTATATCCTGAAGAGATGATGAAAAAGGGTAAAAACATCACTTATACAGAAATATTCATAGCAGCTCTGTTTGTGGTGGTAAAGAACTGGAAATCAAGTGAATGTCCATCAATTGGAGAATGGCTTAATGAACTGTGATATATGTATGTCATGGAACACTATTGTTCTATTAGAAACCAGGAGGGATGGGAATTCATGGAAGCATGCTGCGTGAGATGGGCAGAACCAGAAAACCAGTGTATTCCCTAACAGCAACATGGAGGTAATGGTCAACCTTAATGGACTTGCTCATTCCTTCAGTGCAACAATCAGGGACAATTTTGGGCTATCTGCAATGGAGAATGCCATATGTATACAGAGAAAGAATTATGGAGTTTGAACAAAAACCAAACACTATTACCTTCAATTTAGAAAAAAACATTATATTATGTAATTTTGCTATCTCTTATACTTTATTTCTCTTCCTTAAGGATATGATTTCTCTCTAATCACATTCAACTTCAATGTATAACATGGAAACAATGTAAAGACTAACAGACTGCCTTCTGTGGGGGCTGGGGGGAGGGAAGCAAGAATAGGAGAAAAAATTGTAAAACCCAAAATAAATAAAATCTTTCTTTAAAAAAAAGAAAATGCTCATTATAGCTTTTTTCCACCTAGTAAAGGAATTATATAAATATGTATTCCCTTTTCCTTCTTTCCCTTCCCCTGAAATAATCCAGTTGCTTTTTCTCTTCATTTTCATCTCTGAACTCAGAGTGTACTTATTTCTCTGCATTGACCATCACATACACACACACATGAACACACAGATGTGTGTATAAAGCCAACTTATAAACCTATCTATATCTATATACGTTCTGTTTGGATAATCTCAAAAGGGTTTCCATTGAGATGCATTTTGAAATCTGGGCAACAAACATTTTTCATTCCATTGATCTTTCCCATATGGATTGAGTGGACAATCTCCTTTGAGAGTCCAAGATTTTTTCCAGGAGGATCCAAACTGTTCTGAGGCTTGATATATTCAATTAATTATCATTCACAAGCAAGAGAATCTAAAAGACTTCATCATATTCAGTAAATCTTTCCTCAACTTAGACAACAAGCTGCTTTTCCTATTATTTTGAATGCTCTTGGCAAGCTTAGTCAATTGATTGTCTTTGGAGGATCACAGAATAGAATTATTTCTCTTCTTTTATCTTCCAAGAAGTATTTGAAATTTCAGGTCAGGAAGACCTGAATTCAAATGTTGCCTATTCATTTACCAGCAGTGTGACCCAGGAGAAGTCATTTAAACTTTCTACCTCAGTTTTTTTCATATTTAAAATGAGAATATTGGTCTTAAAGTCCTCCAACATATGTTGAAAGATTCTTTTCAGCTTGTAATTCATGATCCTTTTATACATTGTTGCCAAAGTCTTCTTGTAAAAGAGCTTATTTTTATTTTATTCATCAAAGCTATATGGTTTTTTGAAATAAACAAAAAATAAATTCAATAAGATTTTGCATGGTCTACATCTTCCAAGTCAACTATGAAGTGAGAGAGATGCAGTCCATTGTTGAACACCATTCCCAAAGTCTATCCATTCTCTACTAATGCTCCAGGTTTAGATGATTCCAGATCAAAGATCCAGCCTTAACCTCTTTTCTGACAATCACTATTGATTCACCAAGTGCCTGGTGTACAACAAACTGGATATTCTGGAAACATATAATCTCATCATAAACAGAAAGTAGCATATTCTTCAACTCTCCCCTCTACCCAACTTCCCTATCATTGTCAGGGGAACCACCATTCGTAGTCACCCAGGCTCCAGTCTGTTTTCCAAGTCTTGTCATTTCTACTTTCACAACATGTCTAATATAAATCTCCTTCTCTCCTCTCACTCAGTCACCATCTAATTACTTCCTGTCTGGACTACAACAGTTACCTGCTGGTTGGACTCGCTGCTGCAAATCTCTCTCAGATCCACCCATTCTCCACTGAGCTGTCAATGATCTTCCTAAAGTGCAAGTCTGATCAGATTGTTTCCCTATTCAATAAGCTTAAACTCTAGAATCAAATAGAGAATCCTCTTTGGTTTTTCAGGTACCTCATAAGGTGCTCCTTCCTCCCTTGCCAGTCTCCTTATACCTCCCTTCCCAGTATTTATTTTATGATTCAGTCACACTGGTTTTCTTATTCTTCCTTCTTTCAATGGCTTTTCCTTAGCTGCCTACTTCACCTGGAATGCTCACCCTCCCTCACCTTCCTGGCTTCCTTGGATCAACTCAAATCTCATCTTCTACTAAAGGCCTTTCCCATTTTCTCCCCTCCTTATCTCTGGGATTCCTTTCCATTTGCTCTCTATAAATTGTTTGCACATATAATTACCTACATGTTTTCTTCCCATTAAAATGTGCCTCTTGAGAGTAAGGGTTGTCTTTTGTCCTTCTTTGTATCCTCAATTCTCAGTACATGTAATGAGTGCCTAATAAATGACTCTTGATTGACTGACTGATCTCCTAACTGATGAACTCCCATCATCCTTATTCTGTGGCCTGTGCTCTATCCACTAACTCAACTACCTGACCAAATCTTATGATCATAAACTTAGTCAAACCTCGCATCCAGGACCATCTCCAGTCATCCTGATCCATTTCTGGCCACTGGACCCTGTTGGCTCTGGAGGAGAAAGTGAGGCTGAGGACTTAGCATAGCCCCCCCCCACTCAGATCCAGTTCAGATACTTGTCATGGTATCAGCTTCCTGATGTCATGGTCTTCTTGAGAACAAAGGATAAATAGCATCAGTTAAATTGGACCTCAGACAAGAGAATCATCATTGACTACTAAGCTTGTACTTAAAGTCTTGTTAGGAAGAACCAGAGCTTATTCTACCAGAATTCCAGAATTAGCTTGAGAACTAAGCTATCATCATTATTATTATTTCAAAGTTCATAAGTTTCTGAATTATTCAAAAAGGTCACCTATTGTTCCCATTCGGGAGATAATTTTAAAAACAACCACCTAATAAAGGGTTATTTAGCAAAGAACTAGAAATTCACCAGATGTGAAGAAGAAAGTCCAACCTGGATGTCCTTAGTCCAAAGAAAGGGTAAGTACCCCTAGGAGACTAACTGGAATCCATTGTACTTAGGTCCATAATAATATAGCCAAATCAGTAAAAGGGCCTCAACTTTACCATCTGTCCAATGAAAGGAGCAAATTGTATGATCTTTAAGGATCTTTTCAGAACGACATCCTATGATGATGATGTTTGTCCTTTGTTCTCAAAGAAGACCATGACTTCAGGAAGGTGATGCCATGACAAGCATATGAATTAGATTTGAGTGAGGGGGGAGGCTGCACCAGCCTCACTTTATGCTCCAGGGTCATCTGGCTCCAGTGGTCCGATATAAATGAGGAAGACTGGAGATATGAAGCAATCAGAATTAAATGATTTGCCCAAGTTCACACAGCTAGTGTCAAGTGTCCGAAGTCAGATTTGAACTCCCATCGTCCTTATTCCATGGCCTGTGCTCTATCCACTACCCCACCTACCTCACCAAATCCTATGATTGAATAATTCTTTCTATTCATAAAACTCTTTTAATTTTTCAGAAACATTTCACATCTGTTTCCTCATTTCATCTTCAAAAGAATTCCCTAAGGGAGCTATGATACATACTTATAGGCTCATAGATTTAGAGCTTCAAGAGACCTCTGAGGTCAATTAGACCAGCCCCCCATTAAATAGAGAAAGAAAGTGAGGTCCAATGATTTGTGATTTGTATAAGATCACACAGTTGTCTTACACATTCTGCCCTGTCTGTAGCAATGATTTGAAAATACAGGCAAAAATTGAACCCTTGCATCTGGGAAAGGCAGACCAAGTTTTCTTAGATAGTAAGAAACAGAAGCAAGATTTTATAGCCCAGAAGTTTTTACTATTACACCAGTTGCTATAGTTTCCTTTTCCATCAGAGATTTTGGTATATTTGGGAAAAAATCTATGAATTAGATTTCAATTTTGACTCTCCTTTACATGAAGAAGGGTCCATAAAGAGAAAAATCAAGTCCAACATCCTATTATCTCAACATAAAGACTGATAAATATTAGAGAAGAAAGAGATTTTATGGTTCATCTAGTCTAATACTTTCATATTATAGATGAGAAAAATGGTGGGGAAATGAGCTGACCAGGATCACAGAGATAATAAGCAGAAGATCCAGGATTGAAACTGAGCTCTTATGAGTTCAATTCAGTAAAATATGGGAGAGAATTTCAGTTAAGACCAAGGAATAGTCCTGGCATTTTAGTTTTTCTGCAATCTATTTTTAAAGAAAAAGAAGTCCAATAAAACATAGCACATTGATTTTTTCCATTTAAGTTTTCTTTGTCAGTTTTTTTCCTCTATGTGTCAATGACTCACATTAGTTCATTCTTTGTACAGATGCCACTTCTGTTTGATATCCCACCTAACACAGCTGACTTCATGTTTAGTGAGGATTGGCAGGGGCTTTGTTGATTAGCCCCCAAGAGACAAATTCAGGCTTGGGGATATATTTTCAAATCTTTCAGCACTCTGCTTCTGAGAGAACAAGCTTACAGACACAACAGAAAGAAGACATGGAGAAGGCTCTCTACTATGTAATGCTCCAGATGAATATGGAAAGAGAAACATAGTGAGTTTTATAACTATCATCAACAAATTTATTTACCTTCTGAGATGGCAAATTTCATTCCCAAGTTGTTAGAAAAATCAAAAGCCTTCAGGTCTTACAGCAGCAATAACATGTTCACACTTTACATTTGAACAAGCAAAGTCCTATGGAGAATTTTCGTGAGAAGTATAGTATGGTGGAAAAGCCACTGAATCTGGAAATAAGATTTGATGTTTACTTACCTGTGTGACCTTGTCTAGGTAATTTCCCACTGACATAGTATCAGTACTTTGCACACAGGTACAGTTTTTTTTAATTGAATCCCTTGGTATAATATCTAGTACATGATTGGTATTTAATAAATGTTCAATTGAATTACATGGAATTGAATTAGGGTGCATTGTCCAGCACTTTGTCCTAGGGCAAGGAGATCTAGTTGAAAATGGAAATACATTCTACAATGATATGGAAATAAGTGAATTTTCAAACTTATCAGCAAGACTAATTAGTTAAAGTAGGAAGCTATTAAACATCTGTCTTCCTCTTTCCAGGGAGACTCATGCCCAGATAAACTCTATATCTACAACCACCAAAATACAACTACAAAACTCTTACCAAGTTTCCTCAAGGAAAAGGCCTATCCCCCCCCAAAAAAAGTCAAAGAAAGTAAAAAGGATTCAAATATGCAAAAATATTTAAGATAAAACTTTTGGGGATAGAAATTAAATCAGAGCTCATCATTTAAGGAAAAACGGATCAAATTATGGGATATGAAGACAATAGAATACTCTTTTGCTCTATTAGAAATGAGGAATAGAAAAATCTGGGAAGATTGGCATGAACTGACGTAGGGAGAAATGAGCATAACCAGATAAACAAGTTATACCCTTACAATATTATTACAAAGACAACTTTGAAAGACTTCAAGAACTCTGCTCAATATAGTGACCAACCATTATTCCAGAAAACTAATGATAAAACATGCCACCTGACTTCCAAGAGAGATGAGAGATTCCAGATAACAGACTGAGTATATATTTTGGACACAGATAATACAAGAGTTGTCTTGTTTGACTATCCGATTTGTTACAAAGTGTTCCCCCCCCCCGCAGTGGGGTAGGGGAATATAGATTTCTGTCCATTGAAACATATAAAATAGCTTTTTATGTTGGTTTATTTGATTATTTTAGTTTACTCATATTGCTTGTCTATGGTATGTTTTTCCTTCCTTTTAAAATGTATACTATGCATTAAAATAACTAGTCACGGATGAGAATCTTAGAGCCTTTGAACCTTGATTTTCTCATCTGGAAAATAAGAGGGTTTGACTAGATGGCTCCTATGGTTGTTTCTAGTTCTCTTTCCTGCAGTGCTATGATTTGTGTCATGGTGGCAAATTAGACATATTTCTAGTATAAGAATGACCCATGAAGAAAAAAAAATAGCAGTAAGGAGTATGAGTTCTCCTGAGGGAGTATCATGAGTCATACTGCCCAGTATGTGTGCTATTCTCTGGAAGGAAATTGGTTCCTTTAAAGAGCTGCTGTCACTCTCATAGCCCATAATGCTAACATTTTCATACAATGATGTAGTGATTTCCTAAATGGCCAGGACCCTAGTGTCCTGAAAGAACTTCTGAAGATTTGTATGTAACTCACTCATTAGTCTGCCATGCTCTGGAATAACAATCTGTCATGGATTGTTATCTCCATTGGAGATTTAATTGGTCATAATGATATTACAAAGAAATATTTTTTCAATATTGTAAATTTTTCACTCAAAATAACTCACTGAGTTAGATAATAGACATTTTATTATTCCCATTTTTATAGATGAGGTAACAGATTCAGAGAATAAATGAGTCAATAAGTTTTATTCAACATTTACTATGCTCTAAGAACTTTTAAAATGTTGGAGAAGCAAAAAGAAGCAATAAATACAGTTCATGCTCTTAAGGATCTCACATTTTGGTGTAGGAAATCCCCCACAGATAACTACATTCATACAGGATATATTCAGGGCAAATGGAAGGCAATCTTTGGAGGTCCTAGTGGAGTGATTGATGGAAAGTGGGGAGGAAGACAAGCTGGTTAAAGAATTACAAGAGGCAGAATTTGATCTGAGTCTCAAGAGAAGTCATGGCATCTAAGAGATAGAGTGAGTAGGAAGAATTTTCTAGTCATGGTGGACAGCCAATCAAAAGGCAAGTTGTTAGAAGGAGTGTAAGAAATATAGAAGTCAGTATCTCTGGATCACATATTATAAGGAGGGGAATAAATTATAAGAATACCGGAAAGGGTATAAGGTTCAGGTTATAAAGAATTTTAAATGTTAAATAAAAGTGTTTCTGTTTGGAGGTAATGTGGAGTCATGGAATTGGGTGAGAATGGAAGTGCCATGATCAGAACTGTCCTTTAGCGAGATAACTTTGGCAGCTATATAGAGAGTGGACTAGAGTGGGGAAAGAATTAAGATGGACAGATCAATCAGAATGCTACTGGCATGATCTAGATGTGAAGTGATATGGGTCTGAAGCAGGGTAGGAACTGTGTAAGTGGAGAGAAAGTAATGTGTGTGAGTTATGTGTAGGTAGAAATGATGAGCTTTGGCAAAAGTGTATATGTAGAAAGAGTGTGTATGTGTATTCAATGACAATACTGAAACTATAGGTCTACAGGATTTGGGAGGAAGATGGTACCTTTGACTGAAACAGAGAAATTAATAAGAAGAAAAGATTTAAAGGGAAAGACAACATTGTGTTGGAGATATCTATGGGACATTGACTTTAAGACATCTGAAAAGTGGTTTAAGACTGATTTAACAATGAAGTCAAGAACTTTGGGCTGGATAAATTTATATGAGAATTATCAGCAGCGAGTTGATAACTGTATAGATGGGGAGCTGATTAGATTACCAGATTAGACAAAGAAAAGAATGGGAGCCTTGGAGAAGAGCCAAAGTGGATGCAAAAAATACAACCTAAATGAAATGATTTGCTCCTAGTCAAATGACTAGTATGTATTGGAATTAGGGTTCAAAGCCAATTCTTCTGAAGCCAAGTTCAATATTCTTACAGTATAATTCACAAAATTGTAGGATTTTGAAGATTTAAAAGACTTTAATATCCTTTGCCTGCAATTAAGGTTCTAATGGAAAATAATAGTTCCCCAAAGTAACTACGCTTTCCTAAAAATAAATCTAAACCACTTCATTCCAGAAAACAAACAATTGTGTACAGTGTGCCCCCTTCACAATAATATGTAATTTTCTTGAGAACAAAGACTGCTTTATTCTTGCTTTTGTAAGTCCATCACAGAGCCAGGCATCTACTAAATGTATGTTAATTTGTATTCTTCATGCCTAATATAATTCTTTGCACACAGTTGGCACTCAATAAATGTTTCTTTGTGAAATATTCTTTACAAAGGAAGCTTACTGGGACATATCAAATCAACAAATATTACGTGAGTGCTCACCAATATAAATACAAGTAGACAGTCCCTGTCGACAACAAGCAACAACCTCTATAAAAGAGGCCATTCTTTGCTTCATTTTTTTGCCTGGTCTTAATCACTGAAAGGCAGTTGCCTCAGCCAAACTAAGACTTCTTAAAAAAAGATGTTAGCTTAAAAATATAATCTCCCACTGAATTAGGACCAGCTCTAGGTATTCTGATCAGTATCTTGACATTGGAACCAGATGACTCTGGAGGAGAGAGATTGATGTCCTTGCACAGCCCTACCTCAATTAAATTCAATTCATTTGCAAGTCCTAGCATCAACTCCCTGATGTCATGGTTTCTGTGAGAATGAAGGACAAAGTCCAGGAAATTCAGGGATACAGCCTGGAGAAGAAATGAAGAAATTGATGACTAAGCAAATGAGAATTGAACTGGGAGAATGACATGCCAAATTCTAGTGGCTTCAATCTTCCTGTCTGATTTCATATTTGAATTATTCTTTTAAGATTCTAAATCACATTAATATACATAGTGTGGCAAGGATTTGTCAAAAGTCTAAAGAACTAGTTTTCAAGCAAACCACTTCATCCTTCTGGCTATTAGTTGTTCAGAAACACCCATGGCTTGTTCTGTGTTAGCTCCATGTCTAACTCAGTCTGACCTGAGCTGCCTCTTCCTTGGCTTTTATGGCTGATTCACCAATTCATGTTTTTCAGAGTCCTTTCACTTCTCTCCACCCCACCCCCACCCAGATCTATTTTCTTTTTAAAAGCTTAAAATTCATCTCCCCTTCCCACATGTACCCATGATACAAAGAAAGATCATTAAAAAAGGAAAGAAAAGCTATTTTGGGCTACTGCGTTCACTGTCCAAAATCATTACTTTGTTTTAGACTGAGAAACTCTAAAATAGCCAAAGGATCTAAAAGGTAATTAGCCTTGCTTTTTCCTGGAGACTCTAAGTCATTTTTATCCTGTGTCCTAGTTGGACCTGAATGATGTATCCAAAACCAGTCCTCATTTGCCACTTGCAACACTATTTTATCTAAGATGTTGGCAGTGTGAATTACCATTCACAATTCTAAGAATGGCAAAGTTGATTTTTGCAAGTTCATATGTCTTATCAGGCCATGAACTTGATAATCAGATTTGCCAGCCAGGAATTTTTTCAAAACTTTATGTGTTCTCTATTCAGTGAAGGGACCCTATAAAGTTCTCATAAACTATATGCCCTTTCTTCCTAGGACCTAGAAAAGTGTTTGGCCTATAGTTATTTGTTTGTTTTTTTATGCATGTATGTTTTATTTTGTGTGAAAGAGATGCGTTTCTTCTTTACTATGTAATAGTAAACTTCCTGGAGGCAGGGATAATGTTTTATACTCTTTTTTTGTTGTTCTGCCCATACACACAGCCAAGCATATGACATAGGACATATTAAGGTTTTGATAAATGTTTGCCACATAATGATAAGGAATAGGTAACAAATTTCCCAAGATTCTATATTTAGCAGGATTAATGAAATGGGGCATTTTTCATGACACCAATATTTCTTGTTTTATTCTGAGTGTGATGTTAACCATCTGTGGATTGTTGAATGAGGTTACTGCTGAGATCACATATCTCAAATGATCTTATACTTTGAATATATTTGGGAGATAACTTGATAAAGGAAGGTCAGCTAGAAGGTGCATGCATAGAACTTTGACTCTCAAGTCAAGAGGACCTGAGTTCAAATCTGACCTCAGACACCAGCTGTGTGACCTTGGACAAGTCACTTAACTTGATTGCCTCACATCCAGTGCCATCTCCAGTTGTCCAGATCTATATCTGGCCACTGGACCCATATTGGCACCAAAAGAGAAAGTGAGACTGGTGACTTAGTACAACCCCCACCATACTTGATTCCAATTCATGGGCTTATCATAGCATTACCTACCCTGATGTCAGGCTCTTCTTCAAAAATGAAGGACACCATTATGATAAAGGAAACCCTTTAAAACTGCATTTTGCTCTACAGTCAATTTTTTTACCAGCATATAGAAACAATATCTCATGCTTTCTATCATTCTCAGTTCTGTGACTGAGATGTGATCAGCTGTAAAAAAAAAATTGCCGAAGCCAGAAAGTTCTCTGTTATCATCAAGATTATCCATGTTGGAAAATTGACATTTCTGGTATCTTCTTGGTCAGTTTGTTTTTATTGGCTTATTTTGGTTTTGGTAATAATATCATTTGTATTTCAATTTGTTTGGATCTTCATTTCTTTGTGATAACTTGACAATAAATCCCCTGCTAACATTAAAATTGGGTCATCTCTTACTTCCATTTTTTTCTTCATGTTCAGGTCCAACTATTCTTCACAGTTTCAACTTATTAAGTGTCTTTTTTACTTTTTATTTGGTATATTGTGTAGTAAGAGAATGGTCCCATTGCTGTTATCACAGTGGAAAGTAGACAACTATTCATGGAGGAAGAATTCTTTGCCCAATTGCTGCCATCACTAGCTATCCTGCTGAGTTATAAAAGGGTCAGAAAGCTCTGTTGATCCAATTGATTAATTAAGACTTGGCATGGTGAAGCAATAAATCCTCTTAGGGTACAAGTGATAGAAGATGATTGAATGGGTGAAATAAAAGGTACAAGAATGAGAGGTGATACATAGAGTTAAGATTAGGTGAGGGCTGGAGAGCAGTATGGTACTATGCCCAAGAGCAATAAAACTGTCCATACCCTTTGACCCAGCAATTCCAATACTCCTATATACAGAACACATAAAAAAGGTCAAAGTCCCACATGTTCCAAAATATTCATAGCAGCTCATTTTGTAGTGGCAAAGATTGGAAATTGAGGGGATGTCCATCTATTGGGGAATGGCTAGACAAGTTATGGTACATGAATTTAATGGAATACTATTGTTCTATAAGAAATCATAAATGGTCAGACTAGAGAATCATGGAATGAATTACAGGATCTAATACTGAACAAAGGGAACAGAACTAAGAGAACACATTAACAACAACATTGTGAGTTGATCAACCTTGATGGAAGCAACTCCTCTCGGCAGTGCAGAGAGCTAGGACAACCCTATTAGACTAGCTATGGACAATGTTATTTCCCATCCAATGGAAGAAAAACAAAACAAAACAAACACACACACACACACACACACACACACACCAAAAAAATCCAACCCTTTAGAATCTGATGAACACATTATGAAAATTATCTTTTATGTATCTCTTTCCCTTAATCCTAATTACTCTTACTGAAAATAAATAGTCTGTAAACAAGTTCATCAAAAAATATGTATGTACAATACTAACCTGACTTTTTCACCACTGAGGGGAAGGGGGTGGAAAGGGAGGGTGGAAGGAAATCTTGTAACTTAAAAATATACATATGCCTATGGATGAAAATAAATAAATAAATAAGAAGGGGGGGAAAACAAAAAAAATTATTAGGTGAGGGGGTAGAAATAGTGAGTAAAAAGAAAAAAATAGTAGTTCATGTAGAGCAGGTGTTTGATAGGGGAATAGAAATGGAGAAAAATGTTCCCAACTTTAGTTCCATATTCAGAGTATGTGAAGAAAGAAGGACATCTAAGAACATATCTTTGGAACCATTTCCTCTTGCAATGTATAGGAAGTGAATTAAAGGACTAGGAAGAGGCAGGAAAATCCTGATTCTATAACTGGCTAGCAAGGAAGCCAGTTCTGGCATCTGTGATTATCCTCAAGGAATTAATAGTACCAATTTTGGGGAAATGATATCAGCATTGTGTGTGTTATGATGAAAAAGAGCTTCCAAATATTCCTGGTGAAAAGAATATAATGATAGATACTTTGGAAAGCAAATAAAGAAGTCAAGAAAAATGTAAAAAGGTAGGCACATTTGAACAATTGTAATCAATGATATGGTGATATGATGATCCAGGAAAGGAAATTGTCTCCTTAGAACCTTAATGTCTCTGAGGTCTTAGAGAACAAATGAAACAGAAAACCTGGTTTCTGGTTCAGCAGGCCAACTGTGCAGAAGGAAAACTTTGTGCCCCAGAACACAACAGACAGGATTTGGTTGGGCCACTCTAATGCAGGGAGCAAGCTATGAGCACCTGAGACTCCAGTGAAGAAAGCCAAGGAACAGGCCAGCCCCCCAAAATTCAGGACTGTACCCCCTATACCTCAGAAATAGAACTCAAATATCAAAATGAGCAAAACAACAAAAAGTGTTAACCATAGAAAGCTATCATGTGACAGGTTATCACAGAAGAAGGAAACAGTTGACAAAATTCTACATGCAAAGACTCAAAGGGGATTGTGAATCGGTACCAAATCCAATAAGACTTCTTGGAAGAGTTCAAAAAAGATTTTTAAAATTCAAAGGAGATATGAAGAAGAAAAATTGAGAAAAGAAATGAGAGTCATACAGGAGAATTATGGAAAATTGGAAAAGGAAGCACAAAAATTGATTGAAAGAAAGCAATAAAAGGAGAATTGATCCAATTGAAAAACAAATTCTTTAAAAGAAAAATTGACCAACCAGAAAAGGAAACACAGAAGCTAACTGAATAAAATAAATCCTTAAAAATTAGAATTGGGCAAGTGGAAACATGAATCTATGAAACATCAAGAATCCATCAAACAAAGCCAAAAGCCTGGAAAAATAGAAATAAATGGAAAGTAGCTCTTAGGAAATATGACTGACCTGAAAAATAGATCCAGAAGAAATAGTTTATGAATTATTGGTCTACCTAAAAGCCATGATCAAAAAAGAGAGCTTAGACAATATTATCTAGGAAATTATCAAGGAAAATTAATTTCCTGGAACAAGAAGACAATAATCTTTGAAAAAAAAATCCACCAGTCACCTCCAGAAAGTGATCTCAATATAAAAACTGCAAGTTATATTGTAGTCAAATTTCAGAATTATCAGCTATAAGAGAAACTGCTTCAAAGCAGTCAAAAAGAAACAATTCAGGTAACAAGAAGACACAGTCAGAATTTCATATTATCATTTCAACACCAAAAATCAGAGGACCTGGAATATCATATTCCAGAGGGCAAAGCAGCTTAAATTACAATCAAGAATCAACTACTCTGCGAAATTCAGCATCTCTTTTTGGAGAAGAGATGAAAATACAGCAAAATAGAGGACTTTCAAACTTGCCTGATATAAAGATCTAAACTGAACAGAAAATTTGATCTCAAATATAAGACACAAAAGATATCCAAAAAAGTAAATGGAAAGAAAAAATTTAATAAGATTAAATTGTTTACATTCCTACATGGGAAGATAATATTTACTACTCTTAAGAATTGTATTTCTTTTTTAAAAAAATTATTTTTTTATTTTTTAGCTACATGCAAAGAGAGTTTTCAACATTTTTTAAGTTTTTTGAGTTTCACATTTTTTCTCTCTCCCTCCCTTTCCTCCCTGACAGAGAGCAATATGATATAGGTTAAACATGTAAAACTATGTCAAATATATTTCCATATTAATCATGTGGTGAAAGAACAATCAGAACAAAAAAAGAAAAAAAATGCCACGAGAGGAGAAAAAATAATTTAAAAAACAGATTGAAAAGGTTGGAAATAGAAAACTTTGGTCTGTATTCAGACTCCATAGTTCCATCTCTGGATGGAAATGGTATTTTCCATCACAAGACCTTTAGAATTGTCTCTGATTATTGTCCTGTTTGCATGAGCAAGTCCCAAATAGTTAATCATTACACATGTTGCTGTTAATGTGTACAATGTTCTTCTGGCTCTGCTCAATTCACTCAATATCAATTCACGCAAGTCTTTCCAGGCTTTTGTGAAGTCCCATCCTTCATGATTTCTTTCAGAACAGTAGTATTCCATCACATTGATATACCACAATTTGTTCATCCATTCCCCATTGATGGGCATCCCCTCAATTTCCAATTCTTTGCCACTACAAAGAGAGTTGCTATGAATATTTTTGGACATATGGGTTTTTTTACTCTTTCTTGTAATTTTTTTGCTATATAGACATAATAGTGGTATTGCTGGATCAAAAGTTTTTCAGTTTTACTGCCCTTTGGACATAGTTACAAATTGCTCTCCAGAAGGGTTGAATCACTTCACAACTCCAACAATAATGCAGTAATGCTCCAGTTTTCCCATATCCCCTCCAACATTGATCATTTCCCTTTTTTATCATATTTACCAAAATGAGGTGGTACCTCAGAGTGTTTTCATTTTAATTTCTCTCTTCAATAATGATTTTGAGCAAGTTTTTTTCATATAGCTACAGATAGATTTAAATTCTTCTTCTGAGAACTGCCCATTCATATCCTTTGACCATTTATCAATTGTGAATAACATATATTCTTAAAAATTTGATGAGAATTGTATTTTTATTCTTGAAAGGAGCATAGAGAGAGAGTGGGTATAAATTGATTAAAATGTGATGATCTTATGACTCTTGAGAACAATATGTATATTAAGACACTTGAAAGGAGTATCCTTTGAGAGAGGGTATGAATACAAGTTGACTATTGTGTGATGATACTTGTACGTAGAGAATTGTATTCCTATTAAGACCATTGAAAGAAGCACATTTAGAAGCAAATGTGGGTATGACAGATATAAAATAATTCATACATAAAAAAGGATTATACTGGGAGAAGAGAGAGGCAGAAGAGGGCCTCCATATGAAGGGACACAATATACCTATTATAGTAGAGGGAAAGAAGAAAGGTTGTGACTCCTGAGTGAATCTTATTCTCAAAAGATTTAGCTCAAAGAGGGAATAACATTCCAAAATGGGTTTGGAAATTCGTCCTATTTTAGAGAGAAGTATAAGGGGAAAGTGGAAAGAATTGGAAAGGAGGGGCTAGTAGAAGGAAGAGGAAAAGGAGAAGAAAAGGAAAATGGGGGAAAGGGAACAAAAGGGAGGAGGGCTGATAGAAGGGAGGGTAGATTGAGGGCAGGTGACAACAGAAGCAAAACACTGATGAGGAAGGATAAAGTAAAAGGAGATGGAGAAAAATATAAATGGGGGAAGATAGAATGGAGGGAAATAAACTAAAATCCTACAATATGGTGTTTACATGAAAATTTGAAGGAGAGAATGTACATAGAATAAAGGTAAAATCTTGGAACAGAATATATTATGTTTCAGCTAAAGGTAAAATAAATCTCTTTAAAATGGATAAGGAAGGAAATTATATCTTCCTAAAAGGTACTGTAGACAATGATGTAATATCAATATTAAGCATGTATATGCCAAGTGATATAGCATTCAAATTCTTACAAGAGAAGCTAAATAAGTTACAGAAAGACATAGCAAAACCATACTGGGGGACTTCAACCTCTCTCTCTTATAACTAGATAAATCTAACCACAAAATAAATGAGAGGGAAAATAAGAGGTGAATAGAATTTTAGAAATATTAGACATGTTAGACTTCTGGAGAAAATTGAATGGGGATAGAAAGGAAGACACCTTTTCTCAGATATTCATTGATACCCACACAAAAATTAACCATTTATTAGGGCTTAAACTTCACAACCAAATGCTGAAAAGCATTAAATGTATTTCAAATCATGATGCAATAAAAATTATGTACAATGAAGGCCCATGGAAAGACAGATTAAAATTAATTAGAAACTAAATAAAGTAATTCAAAGAATAAGTAGATTAAACAAAAAATAGAGAAATAATCGATAATTTCATCCAAGGCAATGACAATAATCAGACTTCAAAAACAAACTTGGAACTCAGCCTAAGTATTTATTAGGGGAAATTTTATATCTCTATATGCTACCAATTATTTTTTTTGCAAGGTTTTGAATTTTGCAATTTTCCTCTTCCCTATCCTTCCTCCTACCCCCAACAGAAGGCAATCTGATATAGTCTTTATATTTGTTTCCATGATATACATAGAAAAAAATTGAATGTGTTGATGTGTTTATTCATTCCCCATCTGATGGACAGCTCCTAAATTTCCAATATTTTTGTACATGTGGGGTTCTTACTCTTTTTCCTGATCTCAGCAGGATATAGACTCAGTAGTGGTATTGCTGGATCAAAGGATATGCACATTTTTATTACCCTTTGGGCATAATTCCAAATTGCTCTCCAGAAAGGTAGGATTGGTTCCCAGCTCCACCAACAATGTAGTAGTGTCCCAGATATCCCATATCTCTTCCAATATTGATCATTGTCCTTTCTGGTCATATTGGTCAGTCGGAGAGGTGTGAGGTGGTACCTCAGAGATGCTTTAATTTGCATTTCTCTAATCAGCAATGATTTAGAGCAATTTTTCCTATGACCATAGATAACTATGATTTCCTTGTCTGAAAATTACCATTTCATATCCATTGACCATTTGTCATTTGGGGTATCTCTTGTTTCTTTTTTTTATAAATGTAACCCATTTCTCTATTTGAGAAATGAGTCATTTGTCAGAAGCAGTAATTATAAAAATTGTTTCCCAACTTAATATTTCTTTTGATCTTGATTAAAGTCACTTTTTGTGCAAAAGCTTTTTAGTTTAATGTAATCAAAATTATCCAGTTTGTTTTTTATAATGTTCTCTATCTCTTCCTTGGTCATAAAATGCTCCCCTTTCTATAGATCTGACAGGCAAACTATTCCTTATTCTCTTAATTTGCTCATAAAATGGTCTTTTATGTCTAAATCCTGTGCCCATTTTGATCTTATCTTGATATAGGGTATAAAATTTTGGTGCAATTCTTTTTTGTTTGTTTTTCCTTTTTTTGCAAGGCAAAAAGTCATACAACTAGGTAATTATTAAGTGTCTGAGGCTGAATTTAAACTCAAATCCTCTTGATTCCAAGGTTGGTGCTCTATCTACTGTGCCACCTAGCTACCCTGAGGGTATCTCCTGCACTTTTTTTTTTGTTTTTTTGCAAGACAATCGGGTGAAGTGACTTTGCCCAAAGTCACACAACTAGGTGATTATAAAGTGTCTGAGGTAGGATTTGAACTTAGGTACTCTTGACTCCAGGGCCAGTACTCTCTCTATCCATTATACCACCTAGCTGCCCTCTAAATGCTTAAATGAGTAAAATAAAAAAGAGATCAATAAATTGGACATGCGACTAAATAAGGTTAAGAAAAAAACAAAGTAAAAATCTCCAATTACGAGGTGGCAGAGAGAAGTTCTCCAAGATTTCCCTCAGAAACAACACTGATCAAGCCAATGTATTGAATGTCTTCTAGAGTGACAGAATCCAAAAAAAAGAGCAAAGTGGTATATTTTTTAGCTTAAGATATTTGAGAAGGACTTCAGAAAATGTCTGTCTTGCTAGTGTGAAGGGAGCAGAGACTAGCATGGCCATGGTGCAGAGGAGGCCATCTGTAAGCTCTCAGACACAGCAGAGACCTGCAGCCAAGGACCCTGGATGCCAGCTCAATGAGCAAGTAGCATAGAAGATCACCTGGGAGGGCTCCAACAAAAGTATAAATAGCAAATTTGGGAGCCCCATAAACCCTGTACAACCAATGCAACTGAGGTATGTGGCTCCAGTCCGGTCACTAGTTTCCCCAACCAGAAGGTCTGCAAGCAGGTCCCCCCCCCCCCCAAAAAAAAACAAGAAGTTGGGATTAGCACCCTTATGGCCCAGGATCAGAGTTCAAAAATTAGAAAAACAATCAGAAAAAAATCATGATTATAGAGAGTTACTATGGAAATAAGGGAGATTGCAATACCATTTCAGGAGAGGATGGCAGTAAAAATGCTACAAGTGAAGTCCTGGAGCAGAATATGAATTGATTTCCTAAAAAGACTACTTGGAAGAGTTCAGAAAGTATTTTAAAAATCAAGGAGAAAAAGAGAAGAGAGAAATGCAAGAGAATTTCCACATTTTACAAAAAGAAGCACAAAAATTAACTAAAGAAAGCAACTCCTTTAAAAATAGAATAAGGTAAATGAACAAAGAAAATATCTCCTTATACAACAGAATTGATTAAATAGAAAAAGGAAACTTCAAAAATAGAATTGAGTAAATGGACAAAGAAAGCAACTCTTTAAAAATAGAATTGGACAGATAGAAAAAGAAAACAACTTCAAAAGTAGAATTGAATTGGACAAATGGACAAAGAAAAAACTCTTTAAAATAGATTTGGGTAAATGGAAAAAGAAAACAACTCCTTCAAAAATACAATTTTGCAAAGAGAAAAAAGAAAAAAACTTTAAAAATAGAATTGGTCTAATGGAAGAGGAGATACAAAAATTAACTAAAGAAAATAGTTCCTTGAAAAATTGTTAAGCAAATAAAAACTAATGATTCTACAAGAAGTCAATAATCAGTCATGTAATTTTTTTTTAAATTGAAAAAGTAGAATAAAATGCAAAATACCTCATGGGAAAAAAACTGACCTGGAAAGTAGATCCAGGGGTGAAAATTTAAGAATTATTGAACTTCCTGAAAGCCATGATCAAAATTAAAAAAATATCCTGGACAACATCTTTCAAGAAACCATCAAGGAAAACTGCCCTGCTATCCTAGAACCAAAGAGTAAAGTAGTCATTGAAAAAATACACCAGTCACTTCAAAGGGACACCAAAATGAAAACTCCAAGGAATATTGTACCCAAATTCCAGAATAATTAGGTCAAGGAGAAAATATTACAGCTAGTCAGAAAGAAACAATTAAAATACTAATGAGCCAGGGCAGCTAGATAGCGCAGTGAATAGAGCACTGGCCCTGGAGTCAGGATGACCTGAATTCAAATCTGACCTCAGATGCTTAATAATTACCTAGCTTTGTGACCTTGGGCAAGTCACTTAACCCCATTGCCTTACAAACCCCCCAAAAAATACCAATAAGCCACAGTGAAGATTACATAGTATCAATATTAAAGGCTCAAAGGGTCTGGAATATAATATTCTAGAGGGAAAAGGAGTTTAGGATTACAAACAAGAAACAATAGCCCAGCAAAATTGAGCATGCTATTTTATTTTTGTTTTGGCTTGGGGTTTTTGGCTAGGCAATGGAGTTGCGTGTCACATAGGTAATTGTTAAGTGGCTGAGGTCAGATTTGAACTCAGGTCGTCCTGACTCCAGGGCCAGTGCTTTATCCACTGCATCACCTAACTACCCCCCCCACCCGAGCATGTTATTTTAGAGGAAAAGTTGGACATTCAATGACGTAGATGACTTTCAAATAATCTGATGAAAAAAAAACCCAAATTGAAAAGCAAATTGAATCTACATACATGAGATTCAAGAGCCACATAAAAAGGCTAAGGAAAAGAAAAAAGAATATTATTCAATAAGATTAAATTGTTTGCATGTCTACATGGGACAATTATACTTATCACTCTGGAGAACTATATTTCTACTAGACAGAAGGTATAGGCATAAGTCAATTTTTCTGAGAAGACATAAAAATATGAAGACATTATCAAAGAAATTGTACTGGAAGGGAAGGAAGGGGAAAGAACCAGGTAAATTATATCATATAATGAGACCCAAAGGACCTGTTACAATAGAGGAAAAGAAAGGAGGGAGGGAAAAATGCTTGAACCTTACCTTCATTGGATTTGGTTCAAAGAAGGAATAGCTGATACACCCAGTTTGGTTTAGAAAGTCACCCTATCCTTCAAAGAAGTAGGAAGAGAAAGAAGGGGAATAGAAGAAGGGACTGACAAAAGAGAGGACAGACAATAGAGTGAAAGTAGGAGAGGAAAGAGGAAAAAAGGGAGAGGGGGCTTTTGATGAAAGGGAGGGAAGATTGAGGGAGTAGGAAGGCAGATGCAAAACACTGGTTAGGAGGGATGAGGTGAAAGAAGAGAGAAAAGTACAAATGGAAGGTAGGTAGAATGGAGGGAAATACAGAGTTAGTAATCATAACAGTGACTGTGAGCAGAGAATTCTCCCATAAAAATGGAGGCAGAGAACAGAGGGGATTAAAAACCCTGAATCCCACAATATGTTGTTTACAAGAAACATATTGAAGCAGAGAAATACACACAGAGCAAAGTTAAAAAGCTAGACAGATGCTTGAGATACTATGAAAAGGAAATGGTTAAGATTTGGCAATCATCTTAAGAAGGAGACAGAACTCAGGTGGCCAGAAATATGATGTTGTCCTCATCCAAAATCTGGAAATTAAGTTGATTGATTCTGAGGGAAAGACAAGTTGGAGTGTGAAATATAAATGGGCAAGTGAAGAAAGTAAAGTCAAAGGAGATGACACTATTTCCACAATGTCACACAGGTGTAAACATGAGAGGGAAGATTTAAACCTAAAGCCTCCAAATCTAAAGTCATAGGTATTGATACTATACTTGGGATTGATATTCATAGAATTTATGATTAGATTCATGAAAACTAATGAGATCTAATGAAGAGAGAAGAGAGGAGAAGATCGCCCAGGACAAAATCCAGAAAGATACCCACACTGAGGACATAGTGGATCTATGAGACTGAAAAATAATGGTCATAAAGGCAGAACTTTTGCACAGATGAGGAAACTGATCTTTCCTTTTTATCACCTTCAGATAAATGTGGAAGTGTTCTAACATTTCCTCTACGTTTGACAGTACAAATTAAATTAGCTGGTGTATAAATGATCAGAAAGGAAACGACAAGGACCACAGGCATTCTTCTGAACAGACAACATAGCAGCTATTTAGGGCCTCCAACTCCCTAAAGAGACAAGAATAAAGAGATGAGGTCACTAGAGTCAAGCCACTTTGTCATTTCTTGACTGGATTTCAGAGAACCTAAATGTGAGTTACTTCAGGTCTAACAGAGGAGAGATAGCTATAAAGGTGACCTTGAGACGGTTCTGTTCAGCCTTCCAAGGGATCGGTAGCAGATGTGATGTGTCACCATCTAGCAGGAAGCCTTTAAGCATGCCTGGAACCATCATGTCTTTGCATTTAATAAGATGAAATTTAATACAATTAAGTTTAAAAACAGATTTATGGAATTAGAAGGAATCTCAGAGTACACCCTGACTAGTCTAAATGACAGTAGTTCATATTTATAAAGGATCTCAAAGGTTTCCCAGCAGTTTACATTCATCATCTCATTTGAAGATATTAAGACAACTCTTTGGAGTGTTATTTTTACTCTTAGCTGACAGATCAGGGAAGTTGATACTTGAAGAGCTATAATAATTTGTCCAAGGTCATTTAGCTTATAGGTGTCTGAGGCAGGATTTGAACACACATTTTGACTGTAGGTCTAGGACACCAGTCATTATTTTACATGACTTCATAAACGTATAGTCACAGTTCTAGTTACCCCCCAACTAGACAATGTTCAAAGACCTACAGTACAATGAATTGTTTTGGAGAAATTACAAGGTTTCTTGTGACTTAAGCTTCTCTCTGAACCTTAGCCTATCATTGTAAAGTGAATTTTCTTTTTTCCCCCATATAAATCTTTATTTCACCAATTAGAATGTAGAAGGAATTCACCAAAGACTATATATATAGTCACAGAATACAATTTAATGGCTCATAGAGGTAGTTCCCTTCAGAAGAAATTAAAATAGAGGTTGCCATTGATACAACACTTTGACATTTTGGTGAATTCTCAGCTTTCCCACAAAGTTCAAGGTCCCTACTAACCCATAGAATTCTCTATAGTTTAGACTCCTCCTGTAAAGTAAACACACTATGGGCAGGTGGGCAGTCCATAGGACCTGCAATGTCCCTATTAATCATGGAGATATCAGAGAGCAAAGTATAGTTCCTTTGTCCTCTTAGTCTTGTGGCTTTAGTTTTTTTGCTGTTCTTCACTTGAAGGGGCTCTTTTGGTTATTTTCTTTCTCTAAGAAATGTGATTTAGGAAATTTATAAAGTGAATTTTCTTAATTTCATTTCTAATGCTATCCTAAATGATCTAACCCTAATTCTGTATCTAATCCTAATTCTGATTCTCCTTAATTCTAAGGACGTCTCCAAGTGATCATTTCTAATTTATTTTGTTTTTAGCTCATCTGTTCTTGACTGTTTGCCATGAGCTCCTTAAACAGACTGACTTTTACCTTCCTTTGTATTCCCAGCCCAGTGCACAGTACATAGTTTTTGTTGCCATTTTTTCAGTTATGACTCTTCATGGCCCCATTTGGGGTTTTTGTGGCAGAGATACTGGAGTGGTTTGCCATTTCCTTCCCCAGATCATTTTACAAATGAGGAAGGTGAAGCAAATAAAATTAAGTGACTTGCCCAAGGCCACACAACTAGTCAGTATCTGAGACTGGATTTGAACTCAGGAAGATGAGTTTTTCCAACTCCAGATCTGACACTATGCTACCTTCCTACCCTTTATTAGAACATAATAATAGGTTTTTAATAAATGCTTTTTGATTGACTGGCTATACCAAGGATGTCTGTTTATAAGATATGGAACCTAAGAGCCTACAAAGATTTAATTCTATATGTTCACTCAAAAGAGTGAATAGTTGAATATGAGTATGTTAGCATTGTATGACTGCAACATGCAATAAACATGGAATTACATGGAAAATGTGATATTAAAAATGGCTTAAAAGTGTGATCCAAAAATATTGGTCAGCTGATGGCATGGAGAGAGTAATAATGTATGGCCAGAATCTTTTTGCTTCTTCCTATACAGCATCTCCAGTATTTGCTCCTCTTTTCAATAATGCCACAAGCAACTTTATATAAATTTTCATTATTTCTCAAGTGAACTATTGCAATAGTTTCCAAATTGACCTTTTATATCTATCCTATTCCCTCTACAATTTGTCTTCCACACATCTGCCAAGTTCAAACTCCAAAAGAAAAGATATGAACAAGTCATTGCCATGCCCTAGTGGCTCCCTGGTACTTTGGTCCTAGGAAAAAATGGAAAAAATCGATCTTGGGCAACTCACAACTACTCAGTCTTAATTTTCCTTTCTGTAAAATGGAAACAATAATATTACTAGAATTTCCTACTTAACAGAAAAACACATTCAAAGTTTTAAGGCACTAAAGAAATGTAACTAATTCTTCAATAATCTCCAAGGTCCCCTCCAGCTCTGACATTGTTACTCCATGCTGCTAAGCAATAGTCCAGTTTGGGGCTTTGTTTCATAAAATGCTGACTGATTTGAGTTGCTAATGAGCCTTTTAATACTTTCATTTATCAACTCAGCCTCATTTTGCTATAATTTTTAAAAATAGTGTGACTTTGAGAAAAAGACAGTTTACATTTGATTATAATAATGATATTCTAAGTTTAGCATACCTTTAAAAATGTTGTTCAAAAATGTTTATGATTATGACTTTTTTAAAAAAATGTTCTTATCAAGAAATTTGTTCTAGTTTTGTTTATTTTGCAAACATTGAAGACTAGAGATTAACTAGGACAAACACATACACAAGACAAGGAAGGTCACCAGGTAGAAACAAGAACCAGTGACAGTCTTCATGGATGGAGCAAATTCTTCATGTCGAAATCGCTATACCAATAGTCATAGATCCACCTTTAAAAAGAAAAGATAAAGAATGTTGAGATGAACATAATCAAACTTAAAAGAGTCAGTTTAACATTTTAATACAAACTCCAGAATTTGTTTTAGTTGATTTGGAGAATTGATTGCTTAGTTGATTGATAAATTTTAAATTCTGTGAATGCTCAGTAATGACAGAAACATGGCTGTACTCTAAAACTTAATGCTCCTGATCAAACAGCTCTAACCTTTTTTTATAGAAAAACCAGTCTAGAGGCAAGAGATTGTATTGGATCACCTTTCAGCAGTAAAGGCTAGATTAAAGGTGACTCTATTTCAAGCTTGGTGCGTCCCCATTTGCAGGATATCAAGTTAGATAACAAAGATGAGATGACCTCCCCTTTGGACTTTCAGCAGTTGACATTTCAGAAGACATTGGTGAAGGCTGGAAATTAAAAAAAAAAAACCTTTTCAGGCTTTGAGTGGCAACTTTTACATATATAAAGGTCAGCAATGACAATGAACTTTTCCATTTGTCTTTGATTGCCTCTTCAAGAACATGGTAGTGTTCATCAGACATTTTGCACACCCTTAGGAGAAAGTCTGACAACAAGACATACCTAGTAAGAAAGAGATAGCTATGGTCAGAGATCTCAAACTCAAGCCTCAAGGGGAAAAAGGTGACCAGAACTAGATTAGATTTAATTAGGAAATACTTAATAAAAATAAATAAAAATTCAATAAAAATATATTAATTTGTGTGGGGTGGGATATTTTGTCCCAGGGATCTATTTCTATTTGAATTTAACATCTCTGGCTTTGGAACAGCCTCAGAAGATATCAAGGGTCCTGTAGCAATGGAGGCTTTAATTATGCCCCTACATATATCCCCCTATCTGTGATCCCCTTATAATTCATATGCCTCTTTACTTTCCCCATACTGTATCATTTTCAGGAGACTAGTCTAAAGGACCACATGCTCCTTAGCTGGGTTTTACTAGCCCAAGTTTATCTCTGCCAATGCAACCCACCAATGGAGGTTGGAGTTAAGAGAATCTCTAGAGGATTCTGAAAAAAATACCAAAGACTATTAAGACTATCTGGATTCTGAGTCTATAAAATGTAAATTCAAGTGCAATGATGTCTTCACTTTTGTCTTTATATCCCTAGCACCATCTACAGCACCTTATGCAACAGGTACCTAATAACTGTTAGTTGTTTGGATATTCTATTGATTCAAGGGTAATTGGACATTTCTTCAGTCATTTTGAGCAGTGCCTGATTCTATGACTCCATTGAGGTATTGGCAAAAATACTGTGGTGGTTTGCCATTTCCTTCTCCAGATCATTTTACAGATGAGGAAACTGAGGTAAAGACTAATTGACTTTTCCAGGGTCACATAGCTAGTGTGTCTGAGACCAGATTTGATACCATGAAGATGAGTCTTCTTAGTACCAATCCCAATCTCCATCCACTCTTCTCCCTTGTTGCACCTAGGTCCTTTTCTACCTCTTTTTGCTAATTGTTCTTGAACTCTGCTAAGAGAAATGGGCAGTTGAGGCAATCTCAAGGCCCAACAAATCTATATGAGCCTTGTAGAGAGGGTTGAAAGAACCCTCAAACACCCAATTGCCATGAAACTCAGCAGAATGAAGCAGTCCCCCCTCCACACCATGCATCCATTCATTTTGGGTTCTTTCTAGCTCCCAGAGTCAACTGATTCTGGACTCATAGCTATTTACTCTTCAGGTTCAGTACCTTTTCCGGGTGTTCACATGGACTGTTTGTGCCCAACCTGAGGTAGAGCATATTCTGAGCTCGTATTGGTCTAATCAGCCACAGGCAGACACACTGTAATTTGAATCAAATACAGTGATGTCATTTTGGTCTTCAATAATGAAGGACAAGAATCAACCAAGCAACCAGGTTGAGTGACTCCTACTTCTCACCAACTGCTAATTTTTGCAACAGGGAACTCATCAACTTCTCCAACACTGGGACAAAAGATTTAGATCTAAAAGATTCATTCAATCCTTCTATCTTACAGCTGAGAAAAACTGGAGTAGAGATTATATGTCTTGTCTAAGGTCACACAGATAATGAGGGAAAGCCAGAATTTGAACCCCAAACTACTAGTACTTCAAAGTCAGTGCTTTTCACTCTACTATGGCGTCTTTCAAGGCAGGTATGAATAAGACCTTCCTATTAGGAGTATGAGATTTTTAATTGTATATTGATATTTTAAAAAATTCACATTTATGTTGTCTTGTGGTTTGGAGAAGACTTTTCCCACAGGCTTGTAATAACAGCATTTGCAAAGCAGTTATGACTTACAAAGTGTTTTGCTTGTGTCATCTCAGCTGATCAATGCTAAGAAATAGGCAATATTGTTATTCTCATTTTATGTATTAGGAAACTCAGACTTTCAGAGGTTAAATGACTTGACCAGAGTCACTAAGCTAAAGGAGCTAAGGCACAATTTAATTCAAGTCAATCCTAACTTTAACACAGTACTCTAACCATTGTACCACCTGGCTGCCTAAAGTAGTCGTTTTAGTAAGGCAGCTAGCTGGCATAGTGGATAGAGGTCTGGCCTTGGGGTCACAAGGACGCCAGGAGGACAGGAGTTCAAATCCAGCCTCAGACAATTGACACGTACTAGCTGGTTTTTGTTTTTGGTTTTTTTGCAAGGCAATGAGGTTAAACAATTTGCCCAAGGCCACATAGCTAGGTAATTATTAATTAATTAATCAATCAATTAATTAATAATTAATCAAATCCAGTCTGAGGCCAGATTTGAATTCAGGTACTCCTGACTCCAGGGCTGGTTGCTCTATCCACTGTGTCACCTAGCTGCCCCCACTTGCTGTGTGACCTTGGGCAAGTCACTTTTCCTGATTGCCCCAAATCCAGGGCCATCTCCAGTCATCCTGATTCATATCTGCTCATTGGAACCAGTTGCCTCTGGAGGAGAAAGTGAGGCTGATGACTTAGCACTGCCCTCCCCACTCAAAGTCAAATCATGTGGTTGTCCTGGCATCACCTCCCTGATGTCATAGTCTTCAAAAATGTAGGACAAATATCACCAAAGAAATTGCAAAAAGAAAGTCTTATTCGGCCATCTAGCAGATGAAAAAATGAAATTTTCAGGAACTTTGGAGGAACTTTGGAAGCTCTCAGGGACTCTATGACTTGCCCTTGGTCACAAAGCTAATAATTGTCTGTGCAGGATTTGAACTCTGACTTCAAATACTCCATTTCTCTCTCCAAATACTGCATTCTTACCAGAACCTGTGCTATTTCTAATTTATTCTGCTTATTTCATTAGAGCCAATAGTTCCCATTGAAGATCTACATTATTTTATTCAAACCAAGCTTTTTGTTGGAACTTAATGTGGTTTTATGTCTGAGAAGTAAAAAGAGAATAAAAAGAGAGCTTTAAAAGGGTATAATTGCAAGTAAAATGCAATGATCTGTCTCTGAAGGTTTGTTTGAACCTTGGAGCCTGGGAATTACTACCAAGATCATAAGAGTGATTCTTTGAGTGGCAAATTATGCCAAGTACATATGTCTAACCTCAAGGCCATGTGATGTCCCGTTGGGAATTACCAAGGGACGTGGCTTTCTGAAATAAGTGACCAATAAGGCTTATTGATTGGTTCCATGATAAGGAAGTTTGGACAGTCTAATAGTGGAAGTATTCTGCAACTTACGAAAAAAATTCTTTTGGAGCAAAAGTGGAAGAATGGGATGAATAATTCAGAACCTAAATCAGTCTGGTGCAAAATATGCTTATTTTTATTTAAGCTTATTAAGTTTCTGAACTATAATTTTCCATTTACACAAATTATGCAATTTCCAAAGATATTAGTGGGCAAGATGCTTTCCACTCAAATCGTTCTTAATGAGCAGAATTGGAATTTCTGTCCTCTGTTACTCATTAAGTGAGACTAAAGGTAGTCAAATATTATTTCAGAAGAGACAAGGGATCCAATTGCTTCAACAAAACGTAATTGTCTGTCTGCAAAGACAAGGAGAGTCCATGATTTATGGTACTGTACAAAATCCCCACACTGATAAGAACATAACTCTTTTGAGTTATTGGACTATAATGGGAGTTGTCCTTATGTGGAATTTGATTTTTAAATAAAAATCAGTAATCAAAGTAAAAATTTGATACGGTGAGGAGGGGAGGGGAACAACATACACCTAATCAACTGATTTCTTGCCAGTCCAATTGATTAAAGTAGAGAAGATAAGATGATATTAATTGAAATAAGAATGTGTTAAGTGGGTGAAGTATAAGGAAATAGTCTACATTTCTTTAAGCCTTTCTATTGGAGTTCTTCAGAAAAGTTATATAGAGTTAGAATGTATTAGCCAATAACTGAATGATGTCACAGCTCTGGTTACTCTTTAAAGGCCAAGGCCTACTCTCGGGGCAGCTAGTTGATGAAGTGTATTGAGGGCTGGGTCTGAGTCACGAAGATTCATCTTCCTGAGTTCAAATCTGACCTCAGACACAAGCTATGTGATCCTGGGCACGCCATTTAATCCTATTTGTCTCAGTTTCCTTATCTGTAAAATGAGCTGGAAAAGGAAATGGCAAGTCATTTTAGTATATTTGTCAAGAACACCCCAAATGGGAGCACAAAGAATTGATAAAAATTCCAAGACTGAAAATGACTGAAACAACACACTCTCAGGGAGCAGTCCAGGCAAGAGACAACTCTGAGGAAGAGCCAGTCAGAAAAAGCCTCAATGGTAATGAATGTGAAGTAAAGAAAGGAATACTCCTTAGGAACCCAGGTGATTGACCTTGATATTTATCCAGATAGATAGATAGATAGATAGATAGATAGATAGATAGATAGATAGACAGATAGATAGACAGACATATAAAGATAGACAGACAGATAGATAGATAGACAGACAGACAGACAGATAGATAGCTAGATAGATAGATAGATAGACAGACATATAAAGATAGACAGACAGACAGATAGATAGATAGACAGACAAACAGACAGATAGATAGCTAGATAGATAGATAGATAGACAGACAGATAGATAGATAGATAAAGATAGATAAACATTTTCACTTTGAGATTTTGGGGGATAAGGCTTTTTGTGAGAAAGAAAGAGCAGAAGAGATGTTGAGTAGAATAAGAGAAGGAAATTAGGACCTCTAACAAAGTTCCAAGATCATATTTGGGCAGGAGAAAGTTGGGAGAAATTGAGGAAAATTTGATAGAAAACAATGTCCAGGTCCAGTTTGTAGTTTTGCCTTCTGTGGGAGAACACTGCAAGAATATGAGTGAGAGGGAAAGGACTAGACATGGATAAGGAGGAAGAAATGTTTAAGCTGATTTTGAAGGATTTGCACTGTGACAAAAAAATCAGAAATTGAATTTCAGGAAGGAAATATTTGGGAGAACTCGAGAGTCACTTGAAAAGGAGTTATTTATGATGAAGAAGAAAGGTTCATTCTAAAGGTAGAAAAGCCTTAAGAGTGAAGGCCTGAAGAAAGATACAAGTAAAGTAGTTGGCAAGTCAAGGGGAATTTGAAAGGTAAAGAAAATTGCTTGTCAAGAAAGAGGTGGCAAATCGTTAACTGGAACAAATCAATGAAACATAGTAGTTGTAGAAAAGTAAATGGAGCTAGCATGGTATTATGCAAGAATTCTGAATTTGGAAGATAAAGATGTACTTATCTTGGGGTGGTTAGGTGGCGTCGTAGATAGAGCACCGGCTCTGAAGTCAGGAGTCCCTGAGTTCAAATCCAACCTCAGACACTTAATAATGACCTAGCTGTGTGGCCTTGGGCAAGCCACTTAACCCCATTGCCTTGCCAAAACATAAAAAAAATACCTATCTTGAAGGGAGTTGGAATATGGTGGTGGGCTGAATCAGAGGGTCTACTGAGGATCATTTTTGTTCCAAGAGCACAGATCACAGAATTTTATAATGCAGAGTCATTAGTTATGTAATAATCTCATACTTGAAAAATAATAAGGGCTCATTTAGCCTTAGCTTCCAGACTCAGTTGGAAAGTGGCTGAACAAGTTGCGGTATGAGTGTGATAGAATATTCCTCTGCAATGAGAAACGATAAGCTCACAGACTTAAAAACACGTGGAAAAACGGACATGAAACACCGAAGAGCAAAAGTGAGCAAAAACAAGAGGACACTGGTCAGCAGCATTGTTTGAAGAACAACCATGAATGACTACGGTAATCTGAGTATAATAAATATTCAAATCCGTAACTAATGACCTATGAAAGAAGATGCCATTCACCTTCAGAGGGAAAAAAATGGTAACTAGAAGCATGCATAAGGTAGTTTTACAGAGAGCTTGAGAAAGAGAGAGAGACAGAAACAGAGAGACACAGAGAGAGCTGTGGGAAAATGGTGACCTTCTGAGTGCCAAGGGGGGTGGTGGTGGTAGTGGTAGCTATAACTTAAACTGTAACAAAAATAAAACAAATTTTAAAAAGTAAAAATAAGACTTCAAATTGTAGGGAACTTCCTAAGATATCTCTGCATAGTTTAATCATTAAGGAAATTGTTTTGTTTTGTTTTCTGACAAGCCTGGCTTTGCCTTTTTAACTTCTACTTTTTTCCTAATTCTTCTTTTTTGACATTATCCCTTGTGACCTTCTCTAGATAGTCTCCAATTTATCCATGCCCTTCCAAAAGTGAAAAGCACAAAGTTCAGCCCAAGGCCATTCCAATCCAATAAAGTGCCTACTATCTATCAGACACTGTGCTAAGCAATGGGAATATAAGAAAGACTGTCATTTCCCTCAAAGAGTTTACAGTCTAAAAGGGGAGACAACACACAAATGGAGGTAGAAAGGGAAATGGAGAATGAGATACCAGATGCTCTGGGTTTTTGCTCCAAGAAGTTGAAATAGAGCAGTAGATGCAAAGTGGAGTGAACTGAGAGGCATCAGAAAGAGTTCGTACTTTGACCTCCAGCCTCCAGTCAGGAGAGGGGAGGCTGAGGAAGGTTGTAGCAATCAGGGCTTGAGTTACCAGGTTGGTGGTGAGTTTAGAACTGATGAGATGATCCTAAGAGAGGCATCTTGTTCCATGGAGTTGAAATCAAACAGAGCATCAGCCACAAAGTGAAGTGAGCTAACCCCACATGACCTGACCAAGGCAGAATACACTTGTGACTACCACCTCCCAAACCTTTGCATGGAAAGCCAAGAATGTCAAATTATATTTTTGAAATGTAAAATTTTAAATCTACCTTAGAACAATGATTATCATTGCAAAAGGAGCAAAGGAATAAAAATGCCTCATGAAAATGTCATAATAATGAACTTCTAATTGGCTACACTTGAGGAAGAATCCACTGTTGCTTTACTTGGTATTCATCACAATCATTAACTATTCTCAAGCTTTTCAGTTATGATTCAGCACAAATGACTATCCACTTCTCCAGTTACTCTTTGATTATAATGTGTTATTCAAATTTCTAACCATAGGACAAATTGCAGTTCTCAGATAATTCCCACAAAAAAGCATTCATTTCAAAACAGGCATTTGTTTGAAACTTTGGACTGAAAATGCAAGAGGAAGAATTGCTATGATTATAAAGGTACAGTATGGCCTCAGTCAGTTGACATGGTTAAGAGCTGGGATCCTCTGAATAAGGGAGAGAATGAGAAGGCCTGAAGCTTTGACTCTCTCACTGGTGAAATTTGATTTCAAATATTTTTGATGGAAAATTTCCATTAAGTTCAACCACATTTTTCTTAATCACAAACTATGTATAGAGCACTTTCTAGACACGGAATTTATAGACACTTCAGATTTTCAGGATATGTACCATTCAACATATATATTTTAAGGTATAAATATAATTGTTTTAAGTATAAATTTGGTTTTTAAGAGGATACAATATGAAAATAATTACAAGCACTTTGAAAGGGGCAGAACATGAAAAAGTCAGGAATTGAGAAAGGGCTCATGTCAGAAAGTGCCAGAGGGAAGCCTTGAATGCAGCTAGAGATGAAAGTGAGAAGGAGGATCATTTCAAACATGTTCTTAGCTAATGCAAAGGTATAATAGCAGGAGATGGAATGTGGTATTATGCCAACAACTACTAAACAGGCTGACAGATATATAGAATATCCCATATGGAGTAATGGGAAATACATCTGAAAAGATTATCTTGAGCCACATTGTGGGATAGATAGCAAGCATACAGAATCACATCATTCTTACACCAGTCAGAAGCATTAATCAAATTGTTTGTCCTTTACAGAAGAGGTCCTTGCCTAATGCCCATTGGGGGAACACCTGGAATGACTGCATCGTATCAATTGTGATATTTTTTCTTTAAATGAAGTCAGAGAATATTAAAAGTATTGAAACTTCATGCCTCACAGGTATTCCTTGGAAAGGCAAATAAAATAGTTTGAGCATTCTTTTATCATGGGTCCTGACCCATTAGATGGTATGCTTCACTATCTGGCCTTTCAATGTTCATGAAAATCATCTTATATGTAAAGATACCATAAAGATAATACTTAGATGACAACATACATTCAAAGAATAAGATAGCCTTCAGGCAAAGCTAGATGATCACTGCTGGGGTATTACATCATAGGGAAAGTTCTTCAAAAATGGGCTAGACTAGATAAGGAATTCTTAGCCTGGGGGCCAATGTGTTTTAATATCTTGATAACTATATTTCAATATAGCTCATTGCTTTGGTAATCTTCTAAATTTCATTTTATGCACTTAAAAGCATGGTTCTGAAAAGGAGTCCATATAATTCACCAAACTTTACAAAGATTCTGAACACAAAAGTTCAACTATCTCTGAAAGAAATGATCTTTAGGGACCCACTGACACTCTAGGGCATCATAAAGGATAAGACATTCCAATTAAACGAAGATAAGATAATACTTTTAATACTCAAAGACTTTAAGAGGAGGATTGAAAAATATTTTGCAAAATATTTGTACTAGAACTAATAACTAGAAACAAAATAATAGTTATACAGATGAGGCAACCAAGGCTATTAACTATCTAAGACTAGATTTGAATTCAGGTCTTCCTGATTCCAAGCTGGTTACTCTATCCTGTGTGCCACCTGGCTGCATACAGATATAATGGATATCTTATCATTTCTAGGCAAAGACTGGAAATTCTTGAAAAGTCTCCTTTGCTTTTCCGTGCCCTTGAAACAATCAAGTTCTTTCCTTATATTACTTTGATTTTTACTTCTTCCCATCCCTGCTATATTGCAACTGCACATGATACTCTCAAAGCAGCAAGTGGCCTCCACCACTATTTCTGATAGACCTGTCTAGGTTTGCAATTTAACTGATGGCCAGAGGTTACGTTAGACTATGCCCCTTAGCACCAGAAGAAAATAATTGATGATGTTGAATATTGGATTGTTTAAGAACATTTATTAAGCTCCTTATATGTGTGTTGCACTCTGTTAAACACATCAATTGCTAATACAAATAGAAAGAAAGATGATGGCTGCCTCAGGGAGGTTGCATTCTAAGGAGGGGACAATAGCAAAAGTCAGATTACAATACAAAATTTTCTTATTTCCTTTGCTTTATCACCTCCACACAGGATAGTTGGGACAACATATTCAAGGCATTATGAAACTTTCCCTTCTGCCACTGTACTGACACTAGCTACCCACTTGTAAATGCTGTTCACAGAATTAGGGATAAAAAGAACTGCCTGAGAAGGAAAAGAGAGAATTCAAAGGTCCTTCTTCCCAGTGGAAGTCATCAGAACCATTTACTGCCCTGAGTATATACACTTCTCTGGTAGGCTGACTTACCAATACCAATTGCAAGTCTTTTTTTAGGGGGAATGTTCTTCTCTCTGTCCATCAAAGAGAGGAAAAGTGACCCCCCTCTTTCCCGAAATCTCTCTGTCTCTGGTTCTCTAAGCATTTTTTCAATGGTCAACATACAAGAGAAACTAAAAAATCCTGTAAAGCTTTCCTCTCTTTGGATGTTTACTATAATGCTCAGCTTCTATTCGTTCCTCTCCTTTTTACTACTAAGTAACCAGTCCTTCTCCTCCCTATGTGACTTTCAGGTTGAAAAGAATCCTGATTCTCCCCAGTTAATCCAAAAGGATACATAGTCAGAAAGAAATTCTAGCACTTTCTACATTGGGAAAGATATTTTGGAAGATTTTGCAATTATTAAGTCAGGTTGAGTGATTGGTTGGCTCTACTTTTATTTTGTTTGGTTTTTTGTTTTTTAGGGGGTTTTTTCAAGGCAAATGGGATTAAGTGGCTTGCCCAAGGCCACACAGCTAAGTGTCTGAGACTGGATTTGAACCCAGGTACTCCTGACTCCAAGGCTGGTGCTTTATCCACTATGCCACCTAGCCGCCCCCTTGGCTCTACTTTTAAATGAAAAACTTTTGTCTATGAAATATATAAATTTTTTCCAGTATACCAATTTTTCATAGAGAAATTGGTTAATTCCATATCACTAAATTATCTTCCTGCTACTTACCTAGACTATTTCAGGTGTTGTGATACAGATCAAAGAATGGTACATATTCTTCAGACTGTGCAGTGAGGTGGAGAGATGGAGCCAAGATGGTGGAAAGAAGCCAGGAAGTTGCCTGAACTCTCCCCAGTTTCCTTCAAAAAAAATAAAAAAAAAAACCTCAAAGAATTCTGCAGTGACCAAGTCTACAAAAAGATGGAATGAAACAATTTCTTGTCCAAGATAACTTATAAGGACTTCAGGAAAGGACTGATTCACTTGTATAAAAGTGAAGAAAAGGGTAGATTAGGTGGCGTAGTGGATAAAGGACCAGCCCTGGAGTCAGGAGTACCTGGGTTCAAATCCGGTCTCAGACATTTAATAATTACCTGTGTGGCCTTGGGCAAGCCACTTAACCCCATATGCCTTGCAATAAAACCTAAAAAAAAAGTGAAGACAATGTTCAGGCAAGACAAAAGGAGACTCTTAGCCACAGCATAGAGCAGAAATCAAGGTCCTATAGTTCTGATTCAACAGGTCAGTGGAACAGCAGGCCAGCTGAGAGGTCTCCAGACCCAGTGCAACAAACTGCCAGGACAAAAGTACATGACTAGACTGAACCACCCTAATACAGTAGGTAAGCCACCAGTCTCAGAGGTCCCAGCACAGAAAACCAGTGACCACATCCATGACTTCCAATGCAAAAAACTTAGGAAAGTAACCCCTGGAGCACAGTAAAACTTTTTAAAATGAAAAAAAATTGAAAAAAAGCCCTGACCATAGAAGGTTACCATGGTGTTAGGGAAGATCAAAATACAAACTTAGAAAACAATATTATGAAATCAAAATGTCTATATGTGAAACCTCAAAAGGGAAGTTGAATTGTTCTCAAGTCTAAAAAGTCCTCTTAACAAAGCACAGAAAGGATTTGAAAAATCAGAAGAGGTAGATGAAATACTGAGGAAAGAAATGAGTCACGCAAGACAATTAGGAAAAAATACTCAACATATTGGGAAAGGAAGCATCAAAATTTACTGAATAAAAATACACAGAGTAAAGATAAAAGGCTGGAGTACAATATATTGTGCTTCAGCTAAAGTTAAAAAAAAAGTTGAGGTAATAATCCTTATCCCAGGCAAAGCAAAAGCAAATGTAGACCTAATTAAAAGAGACAAGAAATGACATCTTGTTAAAAGATACCATGGAAAATGAAGTAACACCAGTTTTAAACATATATATACACACATATATATATATATATGTATATATATATATATATACACACACACACACATACACACACACACACACACATATATATACATATATATATATATATACCAAATGGTATAGTATCTAAAGAAATAGAAAGCAGAGTGGATGATCTCAATCTTCCTCTCTCCAAACTAGATAAATCTAATCACAAAATAAACAAGAAAGAAGTTAAAGAAGTGAATGTTGTTTTAGAAAAGTTATATATGATAGACCTCTTAAGAAAAGTAAATGGTGATAGAAATAAATATACCTTATTCTTAATGGTATATGGCCCCTGAACAAAAACTGCCCATGCATTGAGACATAAAAATCTCATGATAAAATGTAGAAAGGCAGAAATAATAAATACATCCTTTTCAGGTCATCATGCAAAAAACCTTACATGTAACAAAAGGTCCTGGAAAGAGATTAAAAATTAATTGGAAACTAAATAATCTAATCATAATGAATGAGTTCATCAAACAACAACCCATAGAAAAAACCAACAATTTCATCAAAGAGAAATACAATAATGAGACAACATGCTAAATTTGGGGAATACAGACAAAGCAGTACTTAAATCTAATAACATAAGTGAAATGAAATAATATTTGCAAACATGTAAGTTTCCATGATTGGCAGAAAAGGAAAAATACTTACCCCATTTTAGAAAAATAAATTGAACAAACCATAAATGAACTTCCTAAGAAAAAATGGTCAAAGTTAGATGGATTTACAAGTGAATTCTACTAAATATTTAAAGAATAATTAATTTCAATATCATATTAATTATTTGGGGAAAACAGATGAAGACACCAGTTTCTGGGATAAGAATTCTCTATTTTACAAAAACTGCTGGAAAAGCTGGAAAATAGTATGACAGAAGCTAGTTATACACCAACAACTCAAGCATAAACCAAAATAAATTCAAAATAGGTACGTGAGTTAGACATAAAGAGTGATACTATTGGCAAATTTGGAGAGCAAGAAATGTTGGATCTAATAAGAAGGGAAGCATTTATGACCAAACAAAAGATAGACAACAATATGAACTAAAAATGCATAACTTTGCATTCAATTAAAAAGGTTTTATATAAGCAAAACCAATGAAACCAAAATTATAAGGAAAGCAGAAATCTAATAATTTTCACAGTGTTTCTGATAAAAGACTCATTTCTAAAATTTATGGAGAACTGAATCAAATTTATAAGAATATAAGTCATTCCCCAATTGACAAATGGTCAAATGATATGAAAAGGTAGTTTTCAAATGAAGAAGTTAAAGCTATCTATTTTCTTATAAAACATGCTCTAAGTCCAAATTGATTATAGAAATGCAAATTAAAACTCCAAAGTACCTATCAGATTAGCTAATAACAATGAGGAAAATGATGAATGTTGGAAAAGATAGGGCAAAATTGAGACACTGATGCATTATTGGAGGAGCTATGAACTTATCCAACCATTTGGAGAGCAATTTGTAGTTATACCCAAAGGCTATAAAACTGTGCATACTCTATGATTCAGCAATAGCACTACTAGGTCTGTATCCTCAAAACATCATAAAAAAGGGAAAGAAACTTCATGTACAAAAATATTTAGTATTTCATTTTGTGGTGGCAAAAAAATTGGAATTTGAGGGAATGCTCATCAATTGAGGAATGACTGAACAAGTTGTAATGAATCCAATGAAATACTATTGTTCTACAAGAAATGATGAGCAGGTAGATTTTGGAAAAACCTGGGAAGACTGACGTGAATTGAGTGAAGTGAGCAGAACCAGAGAACATCGTACATAGTAACATCAACATTGTACAAAAATTAACTATGATAGAATTAGCTCTTCTCAGCAATACAATGATCCAAGATATTTCCATGGTGGAAAATGCCATCCACATTCTAAAGAAAGGTAGAATCTAAATGTAGAGCATACTATTTTTTATTTTTGGTTGTTTTTTGATGTTTTTGTGGTTTTTCTCTTGTGTTATGTTTCTTCTTTCATACCATGACTAATATGTTTACATGATTGCGCATTTTGGGGAGAGGGGAAGGGAGAAAGAAACTTGAAACTCAAAATCTTATAAAAATGAATAATGAAAACTACTTTTATTACATGAAATTGGAAAAATAAAATACTATTTGCATAAAAGTAGAGGTTATCATAGTCAATCCTTATATGATGTAGAAATCACCTTTAATTGCTATCTAGGGGTGAAATTAGGAACCAAAGATCATTGACTTCTGGGATTATAACTAAATGCTTTTTGAATTGGGAGAGTTGGAATACACACAGGGCTGATAACAATTCCATTTAATTCAATGAAGAATTCAAGTACATTGCCCTTGGAAGGCATATAGAAAATAGCAATCACTGAATGAAAGGAGCAAGAGATGAGCTGTAGGTCAGGGCCAGCCTGCAATGGTGTACAGTTGGGCATTTGTCTTGGCTTGTTATATAGGAAGCAAATGTTCAGTGCTGTAAGCGGGACCACATTGTTTTTTAGTGATTTCTGTGCTCCTTTTTCAGGATCATCAGGATCCAGTACATAAGACTGAAAATAATTAATCATTCTATTCACTGATCCATTTAAAGGTGCTCTCTGATGTCTAGGCCTGGTCAGGTCTGACTGAGGTCCTTTACTGGGATGTTTTATTCTAAGTTTTAATGGTTAATAAAAGTCAAATGAAAAAATAAAGTATACAGTGTGTGTGTGTGTGTGTGTGTGTGTGTGTGTGTGTGTGTGAGAGAGAGAGAGAGAGAGAGACAGAGAGACAGAGAGACAGAGAGAGACAGAGAGAGACAGAGAGAGACAGAGAGTATAGGTCATTAAGAAGGTGGCAACTTGCTTATAACTAAGGCCACCTGGGGAGAAGTCACTCCCCACCAAAGTTTAGATTATGGAGCAATCTCACTTGACCACATGGACATGAGCACTTCTGAGAAAGAACTTCCAGCTGCTGATCTAATCACTATTCTGCTCAGTTATAGGCCAGGAAATGAAACATGTTCTCATCTTTTCCTGCAATCAGAAATCCCTTGGCTGGCCTCCTTCTAATTGTAAAGGGGGAGAGTAAAGTTTATAGGCAGTTCTATGCAGTCATCTAATGTTAATGCTCTTTGTTTATTTCCACATTTAAAGAAAAGTCATGTTCTTCATACTACACCTATGGGTTTACAAGCACCAGATTCAATTTTAGGAGCATCACTTCTTGCTCTTCCCAGGTCTGAGATTTTGCTGGAAATATTAAAATTTGACTCAAACCTCACTAAGGATCCTTAACTCCCATAAACACCCTCAGACTTACCAAACATAAAAAATCAGGCCAATATTTTAAATGATCTAAAATGTTCATATTCAAGTCCATGAGCAGTCCTTTCATCTCAGTTAATTATCTCTATACAACTCTCCAGGCTTGTAGTTTTACCCTGGGTGTGTTTTCCACACTCCCTAAACAAGAGTAAATTTGTTAGAAAATGGGCGATTCCATTTCTACAAGCCTCTACCTTCCAAAGACCCTGAAGGGGGTCTCTGAGGAAAGGGTCAAAATTCAGTATTTCTAGGGCTACAATCAGCCTTTCTCTCTGGTAGGTCCCATCTTCCTTAGGAATCCATGTAGGCCACATGGTTTAAGTTATCAGAACCATCTCTTCTTCTCCTTCACAATTCTGTCAATGTTTCAGCTTCTCCTCCCATATCTCCCTTTGCTGATAGCTCCTGGGTGGAATGCTTATTTTTATAGACCAATGGCTATGTGGGCCTCTTTCTGGTACAACCAGGTATTTCTTTTTATCAGTTTTTGTTTCTGACTGTTTGTGTCTCACTTTGCCTGTACCTGTTTTTTTTCTTTCTATTCTTCTAAAGAATTTCTTTGGAATTTCCAGGGTCCTTTTACCCAAGAAGACTTCTCTAAATTTTGCCCCTTCTAGACCTCCAGTTCATTTGAGCTCCTCTATGGTTTCATCTGTACCTGATTCCTTAAGGTAGCCATGCCATGAAGCCATGAAGGATACGTGTGTATGTTCTCATCATTATCCTGTCCTATCTGGGTATATGTTAAAGGACAAGCTCAAAGACAAAGTTCACATGTGCAAATAAAGGATAAATGGATAAAATATTGACTTTGACCTCAAGGAGACCTTCTCTGAATCCTGCCTTAGCTACTCCCTAGTTCTGTAACATTAAATAAACAACTTCTTCCAGACTCAGTTTCTCCATCTCTAAATGAAAACAATAGCACCTACCTTATAGGATTGCTGTGAAAATCAATTTAGTCAAATTAACAAGAATGTATTGTGTCCAACATGATTCAAGCAATGTACTAGGAAAATATATGCAAAGTGCTTTGAAAGATTAAAACATTTTCTAATGGTTAGTTATCAGATTGGCAAGACTAAGAATAATGTGAATTTAAACCTTGTTTCAGAATTCTTGCTTTGTCAAGAAGGCACAAGAGGAAGGAGAAATTACCCTGTCTGGGGGAATAGCTAAACATGCCAGCTATGGCTATTTCCACACAATGTCCATTTTAACATGTTTAAAATAGAAATTTTCAAGATTTCCAGGATCTGTGATTTTATAAGAGTGGGTGCTTCTCTTCCCTCCTTACATATCCCATTCCCTTAATAACTTAGTAGATGCTCTTTCCACAACTGCTGAGGCATAAGGTCATGCAGCCAACCTTGTGGTGAACTTTGACTTGGAGAATTCTCTGTCTGCAGACAAATGGTCAATTGTCCATATTCAAAGTTCTTCTGTCTTAAAGTGCTCTCCTCCCAACTCTGTGACTTGCACTTGACCTAATCTTTTGAGAGCTCAGCATAATTTACCCCAACAAAAAATGCATCAAAGGAAATTATAAATGGAAAGAAAATAGAAATAATTGGATTTCTAAATCATCCTCAAAACTCAAGCAAGATACTCAAACAATTGAAAATCAAAGAATATATTGGGGCTATTTATCATAAGACTGTCTAGATCAATACCCTCATTTACCTGAGGAAACAGAGGCAACTCACCCCACTGAATTCACAAATAGCAAGACCGATGATTTAAACTTCCAAATCTGAAGTCAGTGCTCTTGGTGATTCAAAGATACAGCTGATTGGAACTCGGGTCTTCCTAATGCCAGGTCTACCCTTTGTCCCCTAAACTGAACAAAAATGGTAGCATTTAGAGGGATTAAGCAGAAAGGGGCCAGGTTGTGAAGAGCTTTCAGTGCAAAAGAAAGGATTTTAAATTTGATACTGGTGGTCCTAGGGAGCCACTGGAGTCAATCAAATAATGGGTTGACATGTTTAGAATGGGACCTCAGAAAAGTCAGTTGGCATATGAGTGGAAGGTGTTTCAGAGTAGAGAGAAGCCCAATTGCAGGGCTGTTTTAATAGTTTGCACATGAGATAAGGAGGAACTAATCTAGCATGATGATGGTAGGAGTAGAAAGAAGCAGATATATGAGAACTATTGGCAGGGAGGTAGAGGAGGTTGATGCTGTATCCACTAAACAATACTGCCTCTCAAGTATCCTAATATAGGAAATGGAAGAAAAGATGGCAAAGCAGACAGATAAGATAATTCCTTAGGCGTGACTAACTACTTCTCCAAGGCAGGGGAGTAGGTATGGAGGTGGCAGGAGAAAAACAGCACCTATCATTTCTAGAAACCAGAAGTAAGAACCAAAGCCAGGTTGAATCAGAAATGCTAGGAGGAAATCAGGCAATAGGGAGGCTGTGATAGGCATATTTAAGACAAGCTAAGTCAGAATATAGGGAGAGCAATTATACAAGAGAGGAAAGTAGGCTTGCTCGATGACAGCCAAAGTCAGAGTGCAGAGAATTTTATGCCACAAAGGAATAAGTAAAAAGGAGAATTGGAGTTGAAAAATCATGGAGTCAAAACCGGAGATAACAACAATAAGCTGGGGGCTGTAATATCTAGTGTTCTGGCCTCTGACACATTTGTACCCTCTAGAAGAGATGCTTCTGGATAGGAATCATGTTTTTGCTTTTCTTTGTATTACGAGGAGAAATCATGTAGCCTTTGAGTGTTCATGGAAAATTTATAAGGTTAAAAAGCTGCAGATGAGCTGTCAGACAACCTCAGTGGATGAAATTTTTAATCATTAAAGTCAAAGGTCCAGGATAATTCAATTATGACATCTACAAAGTGCATTGTAATTTGCAAAGACTTGCCCAAGGTCACACAGCTAGTAAGTGCCAAGTGCCTGAGGTTCTATCCACTGAGCCACCTAGCTGTAGTCCTTCTCAATAGGCTGATCCTTCACCTGGAAGTTGAGCACCTTACTGAGAGCCAGGATGGCTTCAGAAAGGGTGCTGCCCGACAATTCCAGGAAAAATGCCAGGAACAAACCAGAGACCTATTAAAAACATTTGTAGATCTGACCAAGGTCTTTGATACCACCAGTCATGAGAGTTTCTAGAAAATTATATCAAAATCTGATTGCCCAGAGAAGTTCATCAGTATTGTCCATCAGTCTTATGATGGCATGCTTGCCCCAATTCTGGACAATGCTTTTGAGATTTCCCAGTTACCACTAGAGTAAAACAAGGATGTGTCCTTGCTGCCATGCTTTTGAACATGATGCTTTCAGCCATGTTATAAAATGCCTTTAATGAAGATGAAAATGGCCTCAAGGTCAGCACTGATGGCAAAGTCTTTAACTTGCAAAGGTTGCAATCCAAGACCAAGTGGAGGGAGTGTTAGTACATGATCTCCTGTTTGCAGATGATTGTACATGAATGCAGCCTCTGAAGCTGAGATGCAACATTTTGGTCTAACAGTGAACACCAATAAAACACATCAGCCAGCACCACCCCATCCATATGTGGAACCATCAATTACCGCAAATGGAGAAGTTTTGAGCACTGTGAACCAGTTCATCTACCTTGGCAGTGAGTGTTCTTTCCAAGGAGGGAAACATTGACAATGAGGTTGACATGAACATTGCCAGAGCTAATTCAGTATTTGGGAAACTCTGAAAGAAACTATGGGAGAAAAGAGGTATTAGACTGACTACCCAACTGAAAGTCTACAGAGCCATTGTGTTAGACTCATTGTTAAATGCCTATGAAACCTGGACAGTCTGCCAGCACTATGTCAGGAAACTGAATTGCTTCTATTTAAATTGTCTTAGGAAGATTCTAAAGATCACCTGGAAGGAGAAGATACCAGACAATGAGGTCCAGAACTCCAGCATTACTATAGAGAGTACAACTATGACAGACTGGACACATTATTAGAATGACAGATGTACACTTGCCTAAAAACCTATTTTACAGAGAAAACATATAGTGCAAGTGCTCACAAGGGGGTCAGGAAAAGCTGTGTTGAGATACCCTGAAGGTCTCATTGTGCAACTTGGGAGACACTGGCATAGGACTGCCCAGCATGATGTGCCCTCATCAGATAGGGGACTGTATGAGGAAGACAGAATTGAAGCAGCTCAAAGGAAATGTGATATACGTAAGTTTAGAGTACCCACCCCAGGGGTTCACATGAACCATTTGTGCCCAAGCTCATATTGGTCTGATCATCCACAGTCAGACACACTGTAATTTATATCAAACATAATGATGTTATTTTGGTCTTCATCAATAAGGAAGGAAAAGAAGCAATTTGCAAAGACCCAACAACACTAAATGATAGGTGGTATTGTTTTGGAAGTTTTCCCAATATTATCTTCAAGGGTACTTTGGAGGTTTTATCAATAATTGGACTGGGGAATAATTTCCCCTACAATGGTGTATTTGAGCTACCAGAGCCTTAAAAAAACTATCAACCAGGTAGGACCATGGACAGAGCTCAGACTTACCCATATCAGTTTCAGTAAGCAAGTGAACTCAAGTTTATAATTCATATGTAACAAAGTGGTAGCACAATGCTTGGAAATCTTTTCTCCCCTCTGAGGTCTTCATCTGTAAAATGATATCCTCTTAAATTCCTTTTTCACATTTAAATATATGATTATATAGAACAACTCTAAAAAATTTAGATACTCTGATTAAGACAATGATCCAAGACATTTCCAAAGGACTCCTAATAAAAGTGCTATCTACCTTTAGAGAGAAAATTGATGAACTCTGAGAGAAGATTGAAGCATGCTTTTTTGTTTATTTTCTTTATTTTTCTTGTTTGTATATGTGTCTTCTTTTGAAATATGGCTAATATGAAAATGTTTTCCATGATTTCATATGTATATTTTATTTCATATTACTTTCCTTCTTAGGAGTTAGAGGGAATTTGGAAAACAAAATTTCAAATTTTTTAAAATGTCCATGGAATCTGAAAAATACTTAAATAAATAAAAACATTTTAAAAAAGAAAAAAAGTTGTATGATCATAAGACCTTTTTTCAAGGTCATCTAGTATGAAATGATGAATCTTTATAGCCCAATGTCCTCAGAGTACTTAGAATATAATCTTGAGGGAATCTGACTATTATTTTTTACCATTGTAGTGTCAAGTCTCAGCACCTCCATTTTCTGAAGTCAGGTAGAGGTGATTTAAGTTGTCTAAAATATAATCTTGAAATTCATTTTAAAAATGTATTCTATTTGATTCTATTCTATCCACATCTGAATATTATTACAATCAGCAATTACTGAAATGCTTGAAGTGTATTACCCTGTATTGATGAAACTATAGAGAACACCTCATTCTAAATCTCATATTATTCACTTCTCTCACTGTTGTTCTTATTCATAAGCTTTTCATTTCTTTTCTCACTTTAACATAAAACTTCTATCTCTAGAATATTTTTTAATATTTGGTCATCTAGAGCCATTTTGGCTTTCCTGTGGTGGTTTATTGGAATAAAATCACCTTCAAGAAACATCCTAGACATATCTGATCCACTATAGATTTTAATCAAAACACTCTTAACCAGAAGGTTGACTTGAAAAGTGAAATACACATTAACACATATCCTTTCATGAAGTGGAAAGAGCTGTATTTTGAGCTGTATTCTGATAGTTACTAGTGTGTTTTTGCTTTATTTTAGGCTTATAACTTCTTTAATTATCCATTATAAAATTACTTTAAAATTATAGCCTAAGATAATAAATTTAAGAAACTCATCTGCTAATTACCTAGCTTTGTGGCCTTGGGCAAACCACTTAACCCCATTGCCTTGCAAAAATCTAAAAGAAAAAAAAGAAACTCATCTGCTTCTCCTATTTTTGGGACCATAAAATTGGCACATGTCAGAGTTTAGTATTAATCTTAAATTAGACATCATATAGTGACTTCTCATCCATGAGATTCATAAAATGTTGCCTCAAACTGATATTTGCAATTTGATATTAATGGAAATTTGAGCATCACAGTTCAAGGAAGAGTTTTCTGAATTGAGCATAGAACAGGGTTATTTATATACCAGAATGATGGTGAAGGATTTCCTACTGACTTGTTCTTAGCAGTATAGTTTTTCAATTAAAGGTACCTCATACATAATTCCTTCCTGAAATATTAAAAACAATGTTCCTTTTCTATTACATAATAAGTATCATGAAATTTCATATATTTCTCATCAGCAACATACTTTTTGACATCAATTTATCAAAGTCTACTGTAACATCATCTTAAATATTTGAGCTGGGATTTTATGTTATATAATTGGATTAAAATGCTTAGGATTATAGAATTGTATTGTAGCTGGAATATATATTAGCCAAACAAATCCAAAAAGTATTTATTGAATACTTCTTATATGTAAGATGCTGTGCTAAGTATTGGTATACCAAAATCACATTAGAGTTGGGGAGGGGGGGAAGACCATATACTCAAGGAACTTGTATTCAAATGGTGTGAACTACATTTATAGAGATAGGTATATATGTGATAATAGGAAGGTAGAGGAATCCTAGTACAGTGGAATGAGAAATGACCCTGAAGTCATGGGACATGAATTCAAATCCCATTTATGATGCTTAGTACCTGTGTGACTAGACAAGTTATTAAGCCTCTTACATTTCAGTTTCCTCCTCTCTTAAAAAAAATAGTGAGGAGGAAAAGAAAGCAGGTCTTTTGGATCCCTTCCCACTCTTTAGCTAATTCTTAGCAATGAAAAAGTGGGAAAATTAAAGAAAGTTTACTATAGGAGACTGTCCCTATACTCAACCTTGAAGGAAACCCTGAATTTGAAGCCTTCATCAGATATCCACCAGCTGGGTAACCTTGGACAAATCATTTCGTTTTTTTCTTAGTCTTTAAATAAAGATAAGACACACAACTCACAGAGTAAGAATTATGATTTATATCTCCCTACTGTTATGCTTCTCTCAACTATTATGGTTTATATCAATTAACCCACCAAAATTAATTAGCTTTATGTAATGATTTTTATAATGACAATACTAAGTATAGTTGATTTCAAAGATACTGGGGGCATACAATTCCATAAGCATTTACAGAGTCCAGTGGCAAGTGGTATCAAACTTAGCACATGTGGCAAAACCATGGATGTCTTTTTTTCTGAAATATTTCCTTTCTTTCAGGGATCTCTTATGAAATCTTTTATATGTTTAGTGTAATTTTCTTCTTGATTCTTTTTAGACTTTAATCTGCCTTTCTTTTTTGTGTTTTTGTATTTTATTTTTAAAGATTTTTTTTACCCCAGTTACATGCAAAAGCAAGCTTCAACATTTACTTCTAAAACCTTGAGATTCAAAATCTCTCCCTTCCTCCCACCCCATTTCTCCCCATTCGGAAAGCAAGTTATTTGGTCTAGGTTAAAAAGGTGTAGTCATGAAACACATTACTATAATAGTCATGTTGTAAAAGTAAACATAATCCCCTCCACAAAGGAGAAAAACCCTCAAGATGAATAAAGTAAGGGGAAAAGTGTGCTTCAGTCTTAGACACCATCAACTCTTTCTTTGGGATGGATGGCATTCTTTATCATAAATTCATCAGTAATTTTTCCCACAGTTGCTATTGTTAGCTATTTTTCACTCTATCCTAATCCCCCCACCTCCATTTACTCTATTCTCTCTCTCCTTTTACCCTGTCACTCCTCAAAAATATTGTATGTGACTTCCTTCTCCTGTGATCTCCCCATCTCTTCTATCTTCTTCTATACCCCACCTCTCCTCCCCCTGTCCCTTTTCTACCATCCCTTTCCTCTCCTGTTTTCCTCTAGGGTAAGATAGATTTTTATACCCAGTTGAGTTGTGCATGTTATTTCCTCTCTAAGTCACTTCCAATAAGAATAAAGGTTCACTCTCTTTCTCATCTTCCTCCTCTCTTCCACTCCAAGGCATAAGCTTTTCCTTGTCTTTGTTATATGAAATAACTTACCCCATTCTACCTCTCCTTTCCCTTTCTCCCAGTACATTCCTTTCTTATCCATTAACTCCATCTTTTTAATATATTGTTTCAAGTTCAACTCCCTCCTGTGCCTTGTCTATGTATGTTCCTTCTAACTGTCCTAATAGATGAAAAAGTTCACATGAGTTATCAGTATCATCTTCCCATGCAAGATTATAAGCAGTTCAACATCAATAAGTCCCTCAGAATCTGCCCTTCCTCTCCACCCACTCTATTCTTCACCTGAATCCTGTACTTTCTGTTCAACTCTGGTTGTTTCATCAGGAAAGTTTGAAAGTCCCCTGTTTCATTGAATGCCCCTCTTTTCCCCTGAAAGAACATGTTTAGCTTTGCTGAGTAGTTGATTCTTGGTTGTAATACAAGCTCTTTTTCCCTCCAGAATAGCATATTCCAAGTTGTACAAGTCCTTAATGTAGAAGCTGCTAAATCTTTTCTTATCCTGACTGAAGTTCCATGATATTTGAATTGTTTCTTTCTGGATGTTTATAATATTTCTCCTTGTCTTGGGAGTTGTGAAATTTGGCTATAACATTCCTGGCAGCTTTCATTTTGGGATTTCTTCCAGGAGGTGACCAGTGTTGGATCTGTCTTTCTTAAGTGTTTATCATTTTTCTTCACTTCTCAATGTAGACACTGCTACCAGTCATAGAAGTCCTAGGAATGCTAATAGGGTTGTAGGAAATCCAAATATACTGGATTTTTTTGAATTTCATAAAGTGTTCTACTGGTCATGGAACACAAGGAGACCAAGACTCTTCTTTCCCATCCCCAGTCCCAGCAAGCCACAGAAGCTTGACTAGAATTGCCCTCTCCAATCAGCTAGTTAGACATTTGAACACATGATTTTGAATTAGTTCATCTTTTTTAAGTGCAAGCCCCAGATATGACAGAAATAATATCAGTTTATTGATTTTAATTGAGTCATTTGAGATCTTAGTGACTTTTTAAACTAGTTTATATTTCTAATTGGCTGTTACAATTGAGAAGTTTGAACCCTTAGTAATTCTGAAGGAGGGAAATGAAGCACCCCTTTTACATTAGCATTCATCTCATTCATTTGACATTGCAAGGATTCAAATAGTATATAAAAATGACACTATATAAAGAATGTAAAACTATGGAGATATAAATTTGAGTTCAGGCATCTTTTCTTTCTATTTGGAGGTTAGAAAAAATATCCTTTTTTTCAAAATGCTTTTAAACTCAGTTTTTCAATGTATTTAGGTTTGTTTTGTTGCTTTCATTTGAAGTTATAAATTTGAGTGTTCCCAAACTATTCTACAATAAGATATGAGTTCTTTACAAATCGATACTTTAATGAGGATGGAAGTTAATCAAGCATAACTGTATGAAAAAATCCCATCAAGCCTTTTGTTTTAGTTGGACATCTTTGCTCCATACAAGCATAGCTGCAGAAGCTTATATGTCCCCCAAATTAGCAAAGAATTTGATTTAATGTCAACTACGCATTTTCAATATAAAGATTTGCAAAACAAGTCACTGAAATGTTTCTGAGGTTCAGTTGAAATTTATAGTGGCCCAGGAAAATCTAGGATAATGATGAATTGAAAGAATTTTCAAAAATTCAAGTACAAAAAATTAAAGTTAACATTATTATTAAAATACCACTACTTGGTCTATTTCCAAAAATGTTAAAGGAAAAAGAAAAAAACACTATGTTCTGAAATGTTTGTGGTAGATTTCTTTGTAGTAAAAAACTGGAAATTGCAAGATACCACTCATTGGAAAATGGCTGAACAACTTGTGGTATATGATAAGAAATGATGAGCTCAATAATTTTAGCAAATCATGGACAGATTTGTATAACACCAAAAAGAGTGGAATGAGTAGAAATAAGAGTATATTATATACAGTAACAAGAGTATATTATGTACAGTAACAGCACTATTGTTTTAAGAACAACTTTGGATTGATGTTTTTTGACTATTATGAATACTATAAGGAAATATGAAGAAATACACTATCTACATCTAGAGAAAGAACTGATAAATAGAAGTACATATAGAACGATTTTACATAAGTATACAGGTGTGTGTGTGTGTGTGTGTGTGTGTGTGTGTGTGTGTTTGTGTATCTAACCTATTTGTGCCGAATGGTAACTATCTCTAGGGTGAGAGTGAGGGGGGTAGTTAAGAAAACAAAAAGGAATTATAAGTTGTATATTTGAAAGAAATAGCAAATTGGGGCAGCTAGGTGGCATAGTGGAAAAAGTACCAGCCCTGGAGTCAGGAGTACCTGGGTTCAAATCTGGTCTCAGACACTTAATAATTACCTAGCTATGTGGCCTTGGGCAAGCCACTTAACCCCGTTTGCCTTGCAAAAAAAAAACTAAAAAAAAAAAAGAAATAGCAAATTGTTCATAGTAGATTTGTAATTGCATATTCAATCATCATTGCAAAACAAGTAAATTGAGCCCCTGGAAAATATCTGGGTAAATGCACCAGTAAGTAGCTGTACTTGAGTAACCTTAGGCTATCATCCCACTTTCTCAGACTTTAATTTCAACTGTTGTAAAAGAAGAGATTGTTCTAAATGACCTTTCCATCTCTAAATGCATCTCCTTATAATCTATGATCTTATTAGCCAGGGTAATGGAGATATGTAACATTTCCCTCTCCTAGTGCATCACTTTTGGAAAAAGGGCAGGGAGGTTCATTTCCCCAAATATTTCCCAAGGGCTCAATTTGGTTGTTTTTTAATGTTCTTTTCATTTCCGTCATTGTAGCTATCATTGATCCTGTTCATCCTGGTTCTACTTACTTTAATCTGCATCCGTTCATAATACTTCTAAAAATATTTCAATAGTTCAAGTGGTCCAAAGTTTATTAGCATCCCTCCACTGATGAACTAAAAGACAATCCCATTTCTATGAATAACCCAAAACTTTTCAATATGCATCAGCTCAGAGACCACCTTGTCATATGGACACCAGAAAAGGAATCCTTTGTAATATGTGCCCAGAAAATGGTCATTTGGTCTTTATATGTAGATGTCTAATGAGAAACACACTTCTTCCAGAGATAATTCTTTCTACTTTAAGATGGCCCTAGTTATCAAGAATTTTTTCTGATATTATATCTACAGTTGCCTCTTTCTAGCTTCTACACATTTGCCCCTAGAGACAAATGGATCACATGGAATCCTTTTTCCATGTGAAAGGCCTGAAAAGCTAGGGAAAGCTCTCATTTTCCTCTAAATCTTCTCTTTATGGCCTCTTGATTATACTGTTCTGACTTCAAGCAAGATGAGCTTTTGGGGGCTAGACCTCATATGACAAAAGTACAGTCTGATATTGGACTTAGTCACAAAACCTTTCAAAAACTCAGAGTCTATACTTCCCTGAAGAAGTCTTTAGAAATTCAAGGTCACTGACACCACGATGAGGCACCACTAGGACTTCAGGAGAGGAATATAAATCTTTATTACATATTATTGAAAGGAAGAGGTATCTAGGTTGGTCTAGTGCTTCAATGCTTACAAAGCATTTTACATTCTACAATGATGACTAGTAATAAGAACTAGTTTTTAAAGTTTGCAAAACACTTTACAAATAGTATTTCATTTGATTCTCTATAGAAACTTGGGAGGCACATACTAGAATACTCAGCAACTTTTACAGATAGAATGAAGCAGACAAAGGTTGTGACTTGCTATTCAGAACCTAGCCCTTACCATGTAGTTTGTGAATCTTGAAGGCAGAATTGAGACTGAGGTCTTCCTGACTCCAGGCCAAGGGTTCTATCACTTGTCACCTCCTTGTTCCTCTGTACTGCTCATCCCATATTGATGAGATAGACCCAAGGAAACAAAAGTGAATTAAAGAGACCATCACAACAACTTTTAATTATTTGAGAAAAGCATCCTTATTTTTTTGAATTTTCAATTGTATCACAGAGAAAAAGAAATCTCTCAGGTTGTCTTACTCCTACTCAAAATTATCATATGAAAACATTCTTAAGAGTCATTTGCTAAAGAGAATGACACACTGCTGTAATTTGTATTCAAAGATGGCATCATTGGAAGTCTCTAACCCTAGCTCAAAATCAGCTCACAGGTGTCTGAAAAGTTTCCTAAGAATGTATCTCAGTAGATTACTTTGGAGCATAAAACATATTAACAAGCCTAAGCTAACCCAAATACTAATGGTGATTTGGGAAACCATCTACACATGGCTTACTTTGTGTGCTAGTTTTAAATGATTCAATATTTAGCCAATGCCTTCTCCTGTAAGGGGTACCTAGGTGACTTAGTGGAGAAAAGCACTGTACTGGGAATCAGAAAGGTTCATCTTTGTGAGTTCAAATCTGACTTGAGATACTTACTAGCTGTGTTACCATGTCACTTAATCCTTTTTGCCTTAGTTTGCCCATCTGTAAAATGAGCTAGAGAAGAAGATAGCAAATCAATCTACTATCTCTACCAAGAAACCCCAAATGGGGTCATGAAGAGTTATACTCAATTTAAAAAAAATGACTGAACAACAACAAAACTTCCCCTGTGGAATATGAGACAGAGACTCTTTAGTTTTTGTCATTGTATCCCCAGTGTCTGGCACAGAGGAGGTGCTTGTTGAATTGAATTACATTGAATTGAATTAAATCAAATCAAATTCAATTGAGCTATACTGGTAGCATTCCACAATGAGCTTGCCAGCATTCCATGTGGCCAATCACATACTTTTGGAAAACAAAGCAAAAAAAAAAAAAAGCCCATGTGTCTGTAGTCAGAATACTGACCAGAAGCAGAAACAGTAACAATAAAACAACTTTTCCATAGACAAACTTTCTACAGAGAAATTTCAACCACTCTCCATCCAATGACACTCTCCTTTAATTTGATAGCAATTCCAAACATATGGGTTTCAAACTCTTTTATGCAAAGGGTTGTCATATCAGTGAGAATTCAGATTCTCTGAAATTTTAAAGTAACTTTTGGCATCTAATTCTAAGCTTTGCTGGTTTAACAATCATGAAGAAGACTATCCATCAAATATGGAAAGTCTTGTAAAGTAAAAGTATTTTGGGACTTGAAATAAAATTGTTTACCACTGGGAATGTTAAATTAGAGGTTGAATGGGAGGGATGTTGCAAAAGGGGTTTCTTTATTGGATGGAAAATTGGGTCAGATGACCTCAAAGTTCATGTCTTACCTGGGATCCACTCATCCCCTTCTACTCACTTCCCATCACAAGGGGCCTTAGTGAAGATCTCATGCCTGGATTATTATGAGGCCTCTGGGTGAGTCCCTCCAATTTTCTCTCTGTTTCTTCCAATTCATCTTGCATAATGCAGGCAAAATAATTTTCTTAAAGTATTACTTTAATTCTCCTGCCCTGTTTTTGGGGATTTTTTTTTTAGGTTTTTGCAAGGCAAATGGGGTTAAGTGGCTTGCCCAAGGCCACACAGCTAGGTAATTATTAAGTGTCTGAGACAGGATTTGAACCCAGGTACTCCTGACTCCAAAGCCAGTGCTTTATCCACTACACCACCTAGCAGCCCCTACGCCACCTAGCCGCCCCCTATGCCACCTAGCCGCTCCATGCCACCTAGCTGCCCCTCTCCTGCCCTATTTTGGAGAAAAAAGGTTTTTCTAGTGGTTTGTTACAAAAGTTTTACAGGTAATTTCCTTTTTCCATTTCCTAACGGAATTCCAGTTTCATTTTTAAGTGCCAGCAGAAAGACTTCCTTTAGTTGTATCTCTTACCAGACTTTCTTTTCACTTGTGTTTCTTTGCATTGTTCAGCATAGTTTTTTTAATATTCATAATTTTCTACAATCCTTTTCTATGAGACTCTGCAAATCAATTTCTATTCTAAACCAATGCTGCCCTTGGCTATGATAGTTTTTTCTTAGAAAAGGAATTGATCGTTTTCTTACTTAAATGATTATTGTCTCTTACTCTCTTTTTTTTTACTGTATTTTTTTGCAAGGCAAATGGGGTTAAGTGGCTTGCCCAAGGCCACACAGCTAGGTAATTATTAAGTGTCTGAGGTCAAATTTGAACTCAGGTCCTCCTGACTCTAGGGCCAGTGCTCTATTCACTGCGCCACCTAGCTGCCCCCTCTTTTTGTCTCTTTATAAGGGCAATTGGCTTACATTGATTTAACTTCTATATGAAACTATCTTGGCAAAGTTGAAATAATTATGGTTTATTTGAAAGAATCCATGGAAATTATATCTTTGTCTATAATATAGTTTAATCCTGACTAATGCAAATAAAGAATCCTCCAAAGTAGACATATTATTCAAATTCACATGGACTATTTCTTTAGGGGTGGAACCAATAATCATGTTTTACATAACTCCAAATAGTGTGAATTCAACTACATGTGAGCAATTCAGGGCTGATTGTACTGATTGGGATGTAGTTAAAAATGTTTGATATACTCCCCAAAGGATGAAAGGTAAAAAGAATAACCTCATATGCTTGAACTCCAAAATATTTATGACAAGACCTCATGTGGTAGCAAAGAATTAGAAAAAAAGTAGATACTCATCAATTGAGGAATTATAATACATGAATATAATCGAATATTGCTAGAACCATCAAGAATATAAAAAGAGAAACATGAAAAAAATATATGAACTGATGCAAAATAAGTAGATTCAAGAAAACAGGGTGCACAATGACTGGAGAAACATAAATATGAAGAACAAAAGAAAAATGTCATTGCAGTTGCATATAATAATGATGACCAAGACTGATTCCTTAGAAGAAATGAGAAAATGAACCTTTCTCCCTTTTTTGCAACTGTGGGATTAGGGTTTTGGAAAATCACACACATATAAATGCAGAAAAAAATATAAAGTCAGAAAAAGATTACTGGGAAACAAAAACATAGCAAGGAATATATATATATAGATATATAGATATATAGATATAGATATATATATATATATATATTCCTTGCAGATTTTTATTCTTTGCCTCAAGGAATGATGCTGTGGGAAAGGAGGAAAGGAGCATTTTGAAAATGCAAATGTTATAAAAATGATTATAATAGAGGGTAGCTATCCCTCTAAATGCTAACTCTCAATCTCCCAATTCTAAAATGTATAACTCTATGACTTTGGACAAATCACTTAAATTATGAACTTCAGATAGTAACTTTCTGTGCTGCCCCTAAACTTTGGGAATAGTAGATGCCACCTCTCAGAGAATCCAGCAGCCAATGACTTTGAGATCTGAAAGGATGCTTTAGTAAATATATCAATAAAATCTGTTAGTAAATGAACATGAATATCTTGTCTCCGAAGCTGTGCCTCATTGAAAATATGATAATATCTTAAAGTTACAAAGACTATTTGAGAAGGTCCCATTTAAAGAATTTTTGTGTAAAACATTTTAATTCAATTTTTAAATTCTTCAGATTTCAATCCCACTTTTTCTTTAACAAATAAGCTTTAATAAGACTTACTCTTTGAGAATACATACAGACTTCAATGTTTTCTCACTGTAATGTTATTATAAATCACTTTTAGATATCCTCTGGCCATAAGGAAGCTAAAAGATTTCAATAAGACATAATTGTATTAGAACAGAATGATTTACAAGATATTTCAGTATTTGGACCCATAGTGCTTCAAAGGGAACATTTCGGTTCAGATCAGAAATATAAAGTCAGAAAACAATTACTGGGGAAACCAAAACATAGCAATTTAATGAGTTTAACAAGGTAAAAGATTAGCAAGGAAATATATTTACAAGACAATGTGAACTCATTAATTTGTATTCTTTCCTTTAAGAGAGTTCAGAAATTCCCCCATTTATTTTAATTGTTTTTACACATATTTGTTATCTCTATGTCCCAATTTCCCCAAAATTAAATGAGAAAAAATAGAAAGAAAAACCATCATAACAAATACGCAGTACTGCAAACCAGATCATGCTGGTCATGTTTGAAAATGTATGTAATATTATACGTTTGGACATGTAGTCTTTCCCCTAATTGCAAAGCCAATTTTTCCCTATGCATTTATATATCCTCTTCCAACTTCTACTCTTTGCATAGATAGTTCCGCATCTTTGAAATTCATCACATTATCTCCTCAGACTTTTAGCACCCCCTCCCAATTTCTTTCAAGACAAAGCTCAAGGGCAACCTCCTAGATGAGGCCTTTCATGGCCCACCTATCCTTTCCCCTACTGTTAGTGTTGTTTCCCTCTTGAAGTTGTATTTATATTTTATTTTTTTTATTCTTGGACATTTATATTTCTGCTTCCCACTTTCATGGGGAAAAAACTGTAGAAGAAAGAGAAGAGAGATCTTAACAGAATAAGGAGAAGGAAATTGTGAAGTTTAGTTGAAGAAATCTAGGTCATGAGAAAGGTCAGAAATTGAACTTGGGTGTGGGAAATTTTGGAGAAATTAAGGGGCAATCATAGAGGAAAAATCCCTTCCACATTAAGATTGTACTCTGTGAGAGAAGATTGCGGGGAGAGGAACTGGAAAGAAAACAAAGACTAAACCTAGATAAGAAGAAAATTTTGAACAATCTTGACTTAGGAGGAAAATCAGAAAGGGAATTTGGAGGATGAAAAGTTAGGAGAAACTAAAGTCAAGATGAAAGTGAACAACCTGAAATGAAGAAGAAATGCTTGGATTGGACATATAAAGGGACTGAAGAGGAAAGTCAACTAAAAACTCAAGGGGAAATTCATTGGGAAGTCAAGGTAACTAAGGAAAAGCAAAAGAACTTGAGAGGAAAAAATAAGGAAATCAGTAAACAAGGCAAATTTTCAAAACAACCACAACAACAAAAGATTGAACCATTGTGATTAGCTGAAATATCATGAGACTGTCACAAAAACTCTGAATTTGGAGATTTAAAGTATATGAGTTTGAATCCCAATTTTTTGGAAGAAAGTTAATAATTTTGGTTTTGGACATGTTGAATTTAAGATGTCTAAGGGATGAAAGATTTTGTGTGACCAAGAGGAAATTAGACATGAAAGTCTGGAGGTTATATAGTGAGTAGTTGAGCCGGCACCTAAACCCAGATTTCCTGTCCCCAAGCTCATTTTTCTTTCCAATATATAAATTTCAAACAGTATACATTTATTAAGCACTATATACTGTGGTACAACCAAAAATACGTCATCCAACAAAAATTTCATATTTTTGTATATTTTGCTACAAGTAAAGGATCTTTTTATTCATTTATTTAAAATATGAATGATGAGTTAAATGAATTTAACTGGAAACAAAAAATGAACTTGGTATTGAGTCAGCCTTTTGGTAGATGTCCCAGTTCTGTTATATTCCAGAAAAAAATGAAGACTTGCAGACTGAAACTTGAGCAGGAAGTCATAGTAATTATTTTTTAACATTTTAGATAGATTTGGGGGACAATGTAATTGCATTAAATGAATCATTATTAATCATGTTTCACAATAATATCTGGCAATCTTGCGATAACAATTATAGTAGAAGAAAAGTTATTATGGAAATCATTTGGAATACCTCAGAATTTCTAGCATTTCATGCTTAATTTCTAATTTCAGTACAGTATTATGTCATAATGCAGCATGCTAATCAAGAGCATTACTGTACATAACTTATTGTTATGAATTCTTCCAAAGCATATTTTTTCATTTTATTTATTTTTTAATAAGTCATTGACCTATCTGAGTCCTCCTGCCAGTGTATATCTTCATAGCATTGAGAATATCCTTCTTTTTTTTGCAGTTTTGGCATCATCTACTTTCAGTGCTTTCTGTCTATATAATTTCAGAAGTCTAAGGGGAGAGAGAAAAAAGTGATCTCTGAGAAGAAAGTAATTTCTGAAAGCTGACATCTAACTAGATACAGAGAGGGGAGTAATTTGTACATATATGTAAATTACATATATATATATGTATATATATATATATAAACAGGGAATATTCAGGACAAAAGTTACCCCTCTCCAGCTTCATCCAATCTTTCTAAAGGCTTCTCTAGGGTAATATTTGTGAGCCTAGTGGATAACAGTCATGAGTACTATGTGAGTTGAATAGAATTTATTTGGTATAAACCAAAAAGAATGACATGAGGGAATTACCATATAGGTATATTGGAAGGATAAGGAGAAAACAAAGGGATTTTTACAAGATAGATTTTTATCTGAGAGGAATTCACGCACTGAATGGGTATGACTATGGTATGATTCACAAAATAATTGAGTTGAATTATCCTTAAATCTAAAAGCTATTTTTCCAAAGGGATGTCACCATTTTCTGATAATGAAAAGTCTACCTTCATTCAATTTAATAGGGAACCAGCTCATGTTATAAATGGATCACTGGAGAGCCTGTAGGAAAAAGCACCTAGTAGATAGCATCAACATTTCATACTTTAGAACTTAAAATCAATCCAGAAGATGATACTGATAGCAACTAGTGACATCTTTGAGGGAAAAGGAAATCATTAGTTAAATTCAATTATATATTGAACTATTTGGATTTACTCTCATTTAGTAGTATGAGAGAATGAACTTCCAGAGGGAAGAAGAGGAGGGTCTTCTATCCTCCACTATTTCCCAAATTCTGACCACATTCATGTTCATTGCTTCCATGATATTATCTATTCATCTCATCTTCTGTTGTCCCCTTTTCCTTTTGCCATTAATCTTTCTGAGGATCAGGGTCTTTTTCAATGAGTACTGTCTTCTCATTATGTGGCCAAAGTACTTAAGCTTCTACTTCAGCATTTGATCTTCCAAGGAATATCCTGAATTAATTTCTTTAAGTATTGATTAATTTAATCTCCTTTCTTTCTAAGGGTCTCTCAAAAGTCTTCTTCAGTACCCCAATTTGAAAGTGCTATTTTGGTGATGCTCAGATTTCCTGATGGTCCAGCTCTCACAGTCATGTTAGTGGGAAAAAACCATAGTTTTGACTATATATCTTTTTTGTCAAGGTGAGATCTCTGCTTTTTAGGATGCTGACAAGGTTTTCCATAGCTTTCCTTACAAGAAGCAAAGATCTTGTAATTTCATGTTTGCAATCACTTGAAGAAAAGTTATTTGCGGTCTACCATGATCTTTCAGTCCAAGAATATAAAATATGACACTACTTTTATTTCTTCTCCATTTGCCAGGAAGTGATAGGTCAATAGGTATACATACATACTTACATATTCTGAGTTTTGAGTCATATAACCTGGTATTTCACATGATGTACTCTGCATATAAGCTAAATAAATAAAATGACAATGCATACCCTTGCCCTATTGCTTTTCCAATCTTAAATCAGTGATTCAATATTTGATTCTAACTTTTCCTTCTTGACCTGCAAGACCTTGCAAGCAGGTCTCTCAGGAGACAAGTAAGATGATCTTGAACTTTTTTTCTCTGAGGACTTGCCATATTTTGTTTTTATTCATACAGTCAAAGACTTTAGCATATTCAATGAAGCAGAAGTAGATTTTTTTTTTCTTGGAATGTCCTTGCTTTCTCCATCGACCAACAAATGTTGGCAATTTGGTCCCTAGTTCCTCTGCCTCCTCAAAAACTAGAGTACTCTTCTGGTAATTTTCTGTTGACATTCTGATGTCAACTGCAGAAGCTTGCAGGATCTTAAGGATAACCTTGCTGGAATACAAAATGAGTATAATTGGTCATTTGAGCATTCTTTGGCATTACCCTTCTTTAGGACTGGGATGTGAACTGACCTTTTCCAATCCAAAGGCCACTGCCGAGTTTGCCAAATTTCTTGGCATATTTAATATAGTACTTTAATAGCATCATCTTTTAGGATTTTAAATTACTCAGCTGGATTCCTATCACCTCCCCTAGTTTATTGTTATCAATGTTTTTCTCCATGATGACTGACTCGAGATCAATAACTTCACTATCTTGGTTATCAGTGATGCTTTCTTAGATAGTTCTAGTATTCTTGCCGCCTCTTCTTAAGGTTGTCTATGTCTCTTAAGTCCCTACAATTTTTATTGTATGAAATGTTCCCTTAATATCTCTAATTTTCTTGAAGAGATCTCTTATTTTTCCCATTTTATTGATTTCTTCTATTTCTTTACATTGCTTATTTAAGAAAATCTTATCTCTCCTTGCTATTCTTTGAAATTCTGCCTTCAATTGGATGTAGCCATTTCTTCATCTTATTTAGCTTTCCTTCTTTCCTTAGGCATTTGTAAAACTTCAGACAGTCATTTTTCTTTCCTGCTCTTCTTTTTCTTTGGGATGTTTTTTGGTTGCTGCCTCCTGTATAATATCACAAACCCCTGTCCATAGTTCCCTAATAGATGTAATCACTTCGATCCATTTATCACTTCCATTCATATTCTTAAGATATGTTATTTAGGATATACCTATATGGTCTAACTAAAAGGCAATGGCCTTGGAGTCAGTAGGACAGAAGTTCAAATCCAGCCTCAGATACTTGCCACCTACTAGTTGTGTGACCTGGGGCAAGTCACTTAACCCTGATTGCCTCATATTCAGGGTCGTATCTCCAGTCATCCTGATTTCTATCTGGCTGTGGTCTCAGATGGTTCCAGAAGAGAAAGTGAGGTTGATGACTTAGCACAGCATTTCCTCACTCAAATCCAGTTCCTGAGCTTGTCATGCCATCACCTCCCTGATGTCATGACCTTCTTCGAGAATGAAGGACAAACAATAATAAATACAAAATTCATGATCAAAGTACAGGGAGCCCCAGGTCTTGTTTTAATTGACTGTGTAGAGTTTCACCACCATAGAAGGTAAAGTATATAATCAATCTGACTACTAAATTGACCATCTGGTGATCTCCATTGCAGTCTGTTAATTATAGTTATGCAAATTGAAGAAATTTTGAGATTTTAGTTCACATTCTTCAGTGTGGAAAAATAACCAAAAAAGAAAATGATAATTATTGGAGAGACTATGGGAAAACAGAAATATTAATGTTCTATTGGTTTTCCTGTGAATTGGTAGAATTAATATGGAAAAAATATTGTATTATACATAAAAAGATGCCAAAAAGCTCATTACTTTTGATATAGCTATACTATGGCTAGCCCCATACTCAAAAGAGATCTAAGAAAAGGTCAGCTTTATGTATAAGAATTATTTGTAGCAACATTTTTGATGGTGCAAATATCTAGAAACTAAAGGGAATATCCTTCATTTGAGGATTGACTGAATAAGTTATGGTATATAAAAATAATAGACTACTATTGTGCTCTACAATATGAGAATAAGAGTGATTTCAACCAGATGTGGAGTGAATTCTATCAAATTATCCAGCACTAAATCAACAAAATCAGATGAAAAATTTGAACTATAACATCAAGATTTTTTAAAATCAACTATTTGAAGACTCTTATAAGCTCATTACTAATGACATGAGCATAACCAGTATAATTTATCCAATAACAACAGGAACACTAAAACCAAAATACCTTAAAATTTTTAAGATCTGTGATCATCAGAAGGATTTGTAGGGGCAGCTAGGTGGCACAGCAGATAGAGCACTGGCCCGAGAGTCAGGAGGACCTGAGTTCAAATCTGATCTCAGACACTTAATGATAACCTAGCTGTGTGACCTTGGACAAGTCACTTTAATCCCATTTCCTTGCAAAAAAAACCAAATTAAAAAGGATTTGTATGAATAAGATATTTAAAGCAGCTCTTTTCTGATGGCAAAGAACTGGAGATTGAGAGGATGTCCATGAAGACTGAAGAAAATTGTGATATGTGATTAAGATGAAATGCTATTCTGTTATAAGGAATGAAAAACTTATATCAGCAGAAACAATAGCAAATGTACTATATACAAACTAACAGCAATGTTGCAGGATGATCAGCTAGAAATAACTCATCTTTTCTCAGCAATGCTTTCACTCATGAGAACTCTGAAAGACTCTCCAACCCAAAGACAGAGCTGATGGTGTCTGAATACAGATTGAAGCATTATTTATTCTATTTTACTTTTCTTGAGTTTTTCCTTTTGTTTGGAAGGGGACTATGTTTACTTTTACAACATGACTATTGGTGGTAATGTTTTTCATGACTACACAGTTTTAACCTATATCAAATAACTTCTTTCTCAATGAGGGGAGTAGGGTGGGAGAGAAAAAGAGAAAGAAATTCGGAACTCAAGATTTTAAAAATGAATATTAAAACTCATTTTTGCATGCAACTTGAGAAAATAAAATTAAATAAAATAACTATGATCATCCATGATTCCAAAGAACTGAGAATCAACTTGTTCTCCATTACAGAGAGGTGATCCATTATAGAGAGATTTTGTTACCAGACACTGAGGAAATTTGTTTAGCTTGATTGTATATATATATATATATATATATATATACATATATATATATATAGACATATATATATGTATATATATGTAGAGAGAGAGTTATATATAGTTATATATATCTAGATGTACATATGTACAAATATAATATATTTGTTTATATATTTGTACATATGTATTATATTTGTTATAATAAATTTGTTTTCATCTATAGGTTGGAGTTGAGAGAAAAAGAAGATAAATTTCTACTTTTTTTTAGATAGACAAGTGAGAGGGAACACAATATATGTGCAATATTACTTGCACTTTCACTGTATCTTTTTTCTTAATGGTTTTTCTTTGTTCTAAGAGTCCTCTTGAATCAAGAGTAATCTGTAAATTTAATGTAAAAATAACACACATCAATTAAACCTGTTTAGACATATTAAAGACAAAGTACTTCATAAGGGAGGGGAAGATTTCTAGTTATCTTCTTTTGTTTAATTACTTTTAACTAATATATCATCTAGTTTGCTGTGATAAAAAGAGGACTCAGATGGTGCCTCAAAAGAAGTAATTCCCTCAAAATTTTTATATTCTTTTGTTGCTTGCTACTTTGGTTTGAAAGGAGCATTTTGATCTCATCCCTGAAAATATTTAGAGAATAAATGTAAGCATGCATTATTAGGATAGCAAATGATACTTAGCCCTGGTTGAGGCAATTAAAATTTATATTGACTTTAAATGCTTGCAATATTATATTAGTATATTATATATCATATCATATCATATCATATCATATCATATTATATTATATTATATTATATTATATTAATCATGTAGAAAACACATGATCAGTTTAGAAGTTTGCATCATAATACTATCTCATCACTAGATAGAAGAGTTAAAAAATCAGAGAAAGAACACAGGACCAAAAAAAACAGAATTTTTTTTTAATTCAGCAAGTAATCAATTTGTAATATCAATTAAAATCTGCATTTGAAATGGAAAAGGTTGAAAAGATACCAAATTCTTTGGACTGACAATTATGAGCTACCTCAGCAAAGAGAAGCTTCTCTCTCATCACAAATGTTTTTTAAAAAGGGTTGGATGGCTACTCGGTAGGATTTTATAGAGGGAATTCTTAGGCAGGTACAGATTAGACTTAATGTCCTTGAAATCTCTCCCATATCAGATATGCTGTGATTCTGCAAAAGGATTGTCTCCTTTTTCGGAGACTCTCACCACTCATTACTTCTTGGTCTCTTTCTTTCAAAAGACTTTTCATGTCATATTAATGTCCCTGGTGAGCTCCATCACTTCTGATAAGTCCAACTCTTTCTGCAGATTGTTACATATTTATAAGGCAGCTAGGAAGTGCCATGGGTAGAGCACAGGACACAGAATCAAGAACTATATTTGAATCCTATTTCATCTATTTTCTTGTTGTGTGACTCTTAAAAATTCCTATAGCCCCTTTGTGCCTCAGTTTTCTAATCTGTAAAATAGTACCTGCCTTTCATGGTTGTTGTAAGGATAAAATGAACTTATGCTTGTAAGGTGCATTCTTAAATTACTATATAAAATGTTAATTGACAGTGGCACCTAAACCTATGACAAGATGACAAAAATGTCCTTTTCAAGCTGTATCAGCAAACTGAAATGGTTCCTATGGTTTTTTCCTTCTTTATCTGCTATGCAAAAAGGATAATATCTTTAGCATAGAAGAAAGTCTAGACAGCCATGAGGCTGAGAGGAAGAGGGACAAAAGGTCAAGTATGAGGGACAGCCAATGACTTTGGGACAGGGAACTTATTTTCATGGAGAAACAGGAGGGAAGTCATAGAGGTACTGGAGTACACAAGTGAAAGGGAATTATAAGACTAGAAAAGTGGGAAATTTCCAGGTTTTGAAGGACTTTAAAAGTTAAACAAAATATTTTATATAAGACTGCAGAAGTAATAAGGAGCTAGTGACATTTATTGAGCAGGGGGTGACAGGGTCAGACGTGCTTTAGGATGAACATTTTGATACTTATTCAACTTTTATTGAAACATCATTGATCATATGTAATTTAAAGGACCCAAGGCATTGACCTTGCTCTCACTGAAGAGCAATGAGATTTCCTGACAACAGTTATAAGCCAGAAAACTCTTCTCTCTTTTTTTTTAATTTTTAAAGGATATTTATTTTAAGGCTGAATCAGTTAAAAATCAACTTTTGGATATATTTTTATAAAGAATGCTTAATATTCATACTTTACATCTCACTTATCATTTCATATATTTTCAGGTTGGAACAATTTTTGATTTTTTTTAATTTAGGTTACCAGTAATTATATTTACTGGGGGGGGGGGGGGTCGGCTAAGTTGGGCAGTGGATAGAATACCAAGTCTGAAGTCAGGAAGACTCATCTTCCCAAGATCATATTTGGCCTCAGATACTTGCTGTGGGACCCTGAGTAAGTCATTTAATGTTGTTTGTATCAGTTTCCTCATCTATAAAATGAGCTAGAGAAGGAAATGACAAACGACTTCAGTATCTTTGCCAAGAAAACCCCAAATGGGATCACAAAGTGGCAAGCCACAATTGAAAAGTGACAGAACAGTAACAACAAACTTGCCTCAATGAAGGGAAATGGAGAAGAAAATAGGAAATCACTCTCATATTTGCCAAAAAAATACCAAATGGGGGATATGACTAAAAAAACAACTGAACATATATCTGTGATATATACTTCAAGTCAAATATTCTAACTATGCCTTTTTCCATGCTTCTCTAATAAATATTATGGAATATTATCTTTCTTTTTTAATTTTTCTTTAATTTCTTTACACATTACTAAAATATTGTTGTTTAAGAGTAAATATAATATCCCCCCCACAAAAAATAAAGCCTCATGAGAAATAATGTAAAATAAAAAGGAAAAAAAGTGCTCCAGTTTGTGTTATGATACCATCAGCTCTGTCTGGGGTGGATCACTTTCTTTATCATTAACTCCATCATAGTAATTACTTCCATATTTTCCCACAGCTGCTGTTGCTGGTTAGTAATTCCCTCGATCCATTCCTCCCCACTACCATCTATATATTTTCTCTCTCTCTCCTTTCATTCTGTCCCTTTTCAGAAATGTGCTGTGGGGCAACCAAGTGGTATAATGGATGGAGCACTGGCCCTAGGGCCAGGAGGTCCAAGCCTACCTCCCACCCCAGAGACCCAGAAACCACCCCTGGCCCTGTGGTCCCAGACAGACCACCCAATCCCAGCATCTTGCAAGAAGTAAAAAAAGAAAATGTGTTATATTTGAGTATCCTCTCTATCACCCACATCCCCCCTCCCCTCCCCTCCCCATCCCCCTTCTCTCCTTTTTCTTCTGGATGTCTATACCCTATTGAGTGTGTCTGCTGTTTCCTCTCTGAGCCATTTCTGATGAGAATGAAGGCTCTCTCATTCCCCCTCACTTTCCCACCTTCCATACCATTGCAAAAGCTACATGGATTATCTCAGCCTATTCTACCTCTCCTTTCTCTTAGTCCCAGTATATTTCCCCTTCACCCATGGATTCAATTTAACAATATATTATATTTCCTGTGCCTTCTCCCTGCTCTATTAACTGAGAAGGTTCATATGAGTATCATCTTTCCATGCAGGAATGCATGCAGTTCATCATCATTAAGTCCTTCATAATTTACCCTTCTCGTCCTCCCTCTCTATGCTTCACCTGAGTCCTGTACTTGAAGCTCTGGTCATTGCAACAGGAACATTGGAAATTCCCCTGGTTCATTGAAAGTCCATTTTTCCCCTAGAAGAAGCTGTTCAGTTTTGCTAGGTAGTTGATTCTCAGTTGCATTCCAAGCTCTTTTGCTTTCCAGAATATTATACTTCAAGCCTTATGAGCCCCTAATGAAGATGCTGCTAAGTCCTGGGTGATCGTGATTTGTGTCTGATCCTGAATTGTGTCCTTCTAACTACTTGTAATAATTTCTCTTTGACTTTTACACATTACTAAAATGTTCTTGTTTAAGAGTAACCATAATGCCCCCTGCCCCACAGAACAGGAGGCTCCTGCCAGGCGGCCCCATGGGCCTGCTTCCATTTTCTGGGATCTGGGCTGTGCTGAGGGCCATGGCCTCACTGAGGGTCTGGGCTTCACACTCACTCTGGCAGAGGTCTCCCTGCTGATCTTCCAAGTTGTGCTCGGAGCTCCCTGGAGTGCAGGTCAGGAAACTGCTTCTTGTGCCAGGAGCTGGCACTCCCAAGCACCCTGGGGTCGTTCCCAGGAGGCTGAAGTTCCTTCACTCGGGTGCAGTACTGCCCCTCCAATCTCATGGAACACAGTTTTCCCACTATTTTCCAGGTTACCTTGGGCTGGAGAATTGCCTCACTGGATCTTTCTGTGGGTTCTCTCTCTCTTGAAAATTTAGTTAGAGTCATAACTTTAAGGTTTTTGAAATATTTTGGAGAGAACTCCTAAGAGAGGCTCTTTTCCTGCGGACATCTTGGCTCCGCCCAACTCTTCTCTCTTGTTAAAGCAAAAGGACCACCAAGTAACATTTGACAATGTATGTGCATCTTGGGGCTCCCCATGTTGACAACTCACTATAACATCAATTCTTTAAGGTTTAAAATGTTTCATCCATCTGCCTCCCCCAAAAGAAGAGTAAAGTCCATAGTACCACCTTTTTGCAAGTGCTTCACATTGCATCCTCCTACATTCACAATGACAGAATTTGTATTAACAGATCACTGAGGCATTGTTCATGTTTTTGATGAAATCCTTTGTTACCTCTTAAAGTTAAAGTAGAAAAGGCCAAGCCTCCAACTCTCTTCAACTCTTCAATATTTCTCTGTCAACTATTTAGACCTTATGTCTAAATTCAGCTATCATTCCCTTCAACATAAATTATTTACAGAGCAGTCACAGAGGACAGGTGCACAATCCTGGGACTATATCATCCCCCCACAGGGTCAGTTCTCAGCTGCTACTGGGTGATTTCTCTTCTGAAAAAAAAAATTCTTTGAACTCAATGTTTTTCTTATTGGCAAATTGGATTCAGAAGACAAAGCATGCCAAGGTTGACTCAGATGGGAGCTTGTTTCCATATTACCCAACCATGGTTTGTTAAGCCAGTGGTGACACTGTTCTCATAAGCACACCCTGTAGATGTCTCTATTTTTCAGTAGAAGTTCAACTTGAGTAGACGGATTGTTCAAGGATGCCATGGCTTGTGATTCTTTTTATCCTTAATGGACCAAACAACTATTCCCAGTTTTCTCTGAGCAACCAAGGAAGAGGATTGAGATACTTAGGACTGTAGGAGAACTGAATCTGGGTCGTACTAATAAAAATGATTTTATTTGCATAGCAAACATTCTCATTTAATAGAAGCTGATTTGGGAGTTGTTACATGTACACAGTACATAATTGAAAGCCATTTATATCTTTGATGATATAAATTAACTATCCCTCTGACAAGTCCCAGCACAAAAGCTTTCCCCCTCCTCTGCTCCTCTAGCTTTTCCTTCTCAACCTACGCTTCTCCTCTTTGCACCTGTTTTTCCTCCTTCCCCTGACTTTATAACATATGGAAATAAGCACCCTTTTTAAATGGAGAACAAGGAGAAACCCCTAGCAACATCTCTGGGTTTTACCAAATGCACTCTCTTTAGTCCCATTTTCTGGTTAAAAAATCTTGAGAAAATGTTGGTATAAATCTTTAACCACTTGGTTACACAGGTAGGGGAAAAGAAAGCATAGGAACCACGTGAGTTGTCAATCAGAAACCCTATCAGGTAAACATGACTCCCATTCCCATAGAGTGGATTCCCAGTGATCTGCTCTGTGGAGGTTGGTTACTGAGCAAGGTCTATTAATTTGAAGAGGCTCTGAAGATCTTTGCCCTTTTAATTTATCTTTTTTCAGGTGAATTCAGTAGAATTTCCCAAACTTGGCATTCCATAACTGAGCTTCATATTTTTGTACTTAAAAATGCCCTCCTTCTTCACCTCTGTCTCTAAGAATCAGCTCAGGCACCATCGTTTTTTATTTTAGGTTTTTGCAAGGCAATGGAATTAAGTGACTTGCCCAAGGTCACACAGTCAGGTAATTATTAAGTGTCTGAGGCCATACTTGAACTCAGGTCTTCGTGACCCCAGGGCAGATGCTCTATCCACTGCGACACTTTGCTGCCCCACCATCTTCTTTATGAAGTCTTGCTTGACCATGCTGCCTATTAGCACTCTCTTCTTTCTCAAAATAAGGTTTATTTCTCTTTTTCCACCATTATATCCCCAAAGAGAATGCAAATTCTGAAGGGCTGAGATTTTTTTTTTGTTTGATTTGTTTTTCATTATTGGCCCCCTAGTGTCTAACATGATATTTTGCACACAGTAGATTCTCCTGGACATGAAAACACTCCCTTGTAATCCCTACTACTCAGGAGGCTGAGGCAGGTAGATCACTTGTACAAAGGAGTTCTGAGTTGCAATGTGGCTCTAGGGGATATGTATTATCTGGCCCCAATATGGTGGGCCCTCCAGGAGCAGAGGGTCACTAGATTGACTACAGAAAGATGAACTGGTTCAGGATAAAAACAGAGCAGGTCTGTTTCTGAAATAAACAGTGCTGAGATCAAATCTCACCCTTCTAGTTTTGGTGTGATAAGGAAACCAAGTCTGAAATGGAAAAGCTATTAATCACTAAGCTTTTATTATGCACCTATGATGTGGTAAATATTGTGATAGGTGATGAGAAATAAAAAATAAAACAAGCCCTGTTCTCTTTGAGAACATGTTATATCACAGAGGATAAATCATAGCATTCTTTAAAGTAATTATTGAATTAAATAGAGTCAAATTCATGCCTAGAATGTGGAATCTGTCAAAATTATCTTTCCTTCCAGAAATGGGTGGGGAATAGTTCCATGCATGTCTGCTCCATTTATGTAATGCCCCAGCTGCCTCAGGATACGGACCATGGGACTGCCAGTAGTTGCTTGTGGTTAATCCTTCATTTTCAAAGAGGATCAACAATCACCAAGATGAAGACTTATAAGTGAAATGGATTTAAGTAGGATAGAGTTGCACAAAGTCATCAGAGTCATTGTCAGAGTCATTGAAGCCCAGCGCAAAGACAAAATTCAAGACTAGTGGCAATGATGTGGTATATAGTGGTGCCTTTGATGTCTGACTTGACTTTGTGGTCTTTGGAACCATGTTGCTCTGATCTGCCCATTCTACCAGAAAAAGTTTTCACATACTTGTTTGTTGTAGACATACCCCTAACTTACGAATAAAGCTTCTTGGTTGCCCTTAAACTGGTTGAAGGATGGGATTATACTTTAAACCAGGGTGTGGTTGCTGTGCATGCTACAACTTCTTACTGACACAAGTGGGAATTGGACGAGAGATGGACATCAAAGGTGGATGGGCAGCCGTGAAAGAGTTCAGCAAACTCTCAGATCAGAGGCACTAGTCCTCCCCGAACACCCCATATACCCCTGTAGCCGGGAGTAAAGTTGTGAAGTCCTCCATCTTGCTAGAAGTCAACACTGCCCCAACTCCCCAGAAAAAATATTTGTGCTAGTTTTACTTAGGAAAAATAATGAATTCTTGTTTTAACTCGCCCTTATCCTTTTATATTTGCAGCAGAGAGCCTAGCTATTCAGTGAACTAAGTAAATGAGCATTTATCAAGTGTTTATTTTTATTTCTTGTTAAGCAATTCCCAATTATATACTGATTTGGGAGCTATCCATAGCCTTGAAGTTTGATGCCTCTGATGTACTGTACAGAGAGTTGGCTTGTGTGTCAGGAAGATAAGGGTTCTGATTCTAGTTCCATATGTGATTGGGCATGTCTTTTGGTATCCTAGTGCCTAGTGTAAGCTGCAGAATAGTTTGCTCTTCATTGGGAAGCTCCCTATACTGTTGCAATTTCAAATGAGTCCACAAAAAAATTACTAAGCAATGCCCTTAGTAGTCTTTACTTTTAAGCAGACATAGAAAGTAGGAAGAGAGTGGAAAGAAGGCTGGATAACTTTGGAGTCAGGAAAGTGAGTTTCTAATCCTGGTTAAGTCACTCTTTGTGTGAGCCTAGAAAATCCTTTAATCTTTATGTACCTTGGTTTGAGAGTTGGACTAGATGGTTTCCAAGGTCCCTCTCAGTTAATGGGTGTATTATTCTGTAATTTCCATTCTCTTCTCAATCATATAGGGGGATATTTTAAGTAATATTCCAATCTGATCATCCACAATTTCCTGTCCAATACTTTGTCAGAGCATCAGATCCTCAAGGACGAAATCCTAGATGTGATTTACTTTTTGACCAAGTAGCTTCTCAGAGAGGAAAAACTGCTCCATGGCAACCAAAATCCAATCCTGAACATTCAGGTTCCTTACGTGAGCACCTGGTCTCCAGGGGAACTGGTTGATAGACAAAAGATCCTCACAAATCCATCACAAGCAGCTCAGAAGAGTTAGCAGAATGTGATAGAAAAACCAGTGAGCTAAAGGTGAAGAGGTTCAGGTTCTTCTAGGTTCAATTCTATCATGTGACATTGGGTAGCTCTCTCTGGGACACAAAGGTCTTCGATTTAGATCTGGAAGAGACCTTAGAGGTCATCTAATCCAATGTCTTTATTTTAAAGATGAGGAAACTGGAAGTCAATGCAAATGATTCTGAGAATGAGTGGCAAAATGGGATTTGAACCCGGTTTATTTGTTATAAAACATTGCTATTGCTATCTCTTCCATATTTCCCCATATGTAAAATGAAGGCATTGGAGTAGATTTAACTATGATTTATTCTGAGACTCCTATATGTAAGACACTGTTTAAATGCATATACACATACAGATCTGCTACCCTCAATAAACATATTTTAGCAAAATATATTACAGTTACATGGAGAAGTAAATGGAATTTCATTTGAAGAAATAGGAAATATTAAGAACTGTATCAGGAAGCAATACCTGAGAGATAAACCTAGACAGGTTCTGAATTCTGAAGGGCTAAGGAGTCTAGATCATCTCTCAGATCCCTGTTCAATATGAAATTCATTGATTTTCTGCTTATTCATATTGGATTACTACTAAAAATATCTTCCTGCATATAAAAAGTACACTAGTATAACAAAAATGACTCAAAATTTTTCAGTCACATAAGAAATGACAAATATTAAGAATTCAGAGAAATACAGAAATATTTACATGAAATAGCACAGTCAGATATGAGAGGAGGCAAATATAGAATAGATATAAAAAACAAAAGCCTACCCACAGTAGAAACGAGAGGAAGAAACAAAATGTAATATGCATCATATGATCCAAAGGAAAGTTAGAGTTGTACTTTGGGCATTGATCAACTTTAGATCTTCTCAACAATGCAGCAAAGACAATTCTAAATGACCTGTGGCAACCTCATCTAGAGAAAGAAATGTGGTATCTGAAATCAGATCAAATCATACTATTTTCACCTTTTTTAAATTTGTGGAATTTTATTTTTGTCATGGTTTCCCCTTTTTTGTTCTAATTCTTCTTTTACAGTGTAGCTAATATGGAATTATGTGTAACATAATTGAACATGTATAAAAGAAAAAGTAAGAGGTGTAATCATATTATCAGAGAAAGCAAAAAAAATCACAATAATGAGATTAAGAAGGAAATTGCATTATACAGAATGACACCATAGAGAACAAAAAAATATGAATATTAAGCCTACATGTTCCAAATGCCATCATATCTAAGCTAATAAATGAAAAATTAATTGCATAATACAGAGAAGCACAATTATATTAGGAGACTTCTCTCTCTCTGTCTCTCTCTGTCTCTCTCACACACATTTGAATCTAACATAAAAATGAACTTAGGAAATGTGTGCAATTGAAACAAGTTGCTGGGGCAAAAACTAAAGACATAATGCCTACAAAAAGGGATTATAAAAATATAAACATATCTATCTGTACCACATAGAACTTTTACCCCAAAAAAGTGATCATGCATTAAGTAATGCAAAGCCATTTCAAATAAAGTGTTTTGTTTTGTTTTAAAACAAAAATTTTGAAAACATAAAGATGTCATAATTGGCCAAATTGCAATAAAAATAGTAATCTGTTCAAGAGTATAAACAAAAGTCATATGCTCAAATGAAGATTCAATGAATATCTGAATAATAAATGCGTTTCTGGAACATAGTAGGCTCTATATAAATGCTCATTACTCTCCCCCTTCCCTTCAAAGAACATCAAAGATGTAAAAATAAATCAACATGTGTCTGAAAGGCTATGATAATGATAAACAACACATATAAAGTTAAGGAAAATCATATCCCTAAAAATATATATCCAGTGCTCATGGATAGACCAATATAAAATAAAAATGACCATATTACTTAAATTAATTTACAGTTTTAATGCTATACCAATCAAAGAAAACTTATAGAATTAAATAAAAATAATTTTAAAAATCCAATCAGAAAAACAAGCTCTATAATATCAAGGCAAACAATGGAAAAGGAAGATATGAGGGAATAGAACTTTCAGATGTTAAATTATATTATAAATTAGTTTAAAATACAGACAAATGGATCAAAGAACAGATCAACAAGGAACAATCAGAAAGGATGAAACATAATAACCTAGCATTCTAAAACCCAAATAATATAAATTATTTGAGAAATAATGATAATAGCATTTATATATAACTATTATGCCAGACACTATGATAAGCATTTTATAAATTTCATCTCATTTGATAAGATTTTATACTTTTGATGTTCTGTTTTCCATCCTTATCACTGCTTGGAAGCTCATACCAGAATAAGGTTCTCACCTGACATATATCATAAGCATGCAGATTGCCTCAATTTTGATGCTCAACACTGTCTCAACTTTCTCTAATGTTTCTTCCCTCTAATTGGAGGGCTGGAAGGCAGAGCAAAGAACTCTTTCCAAAAATTTCTTTTATACAGGTCTCAGAATTTTCCAAGTAGCTTTTCATTTTCCCTCTTAGACTTTTTTGATTTTTACTCCACTAAATTTCATATGACAAGGATGTCCCAGTGGTCATGATATCCTATCCCCTCCACCATTTAAGCTTCCTTTTGTGTATTATTAGAATGATTTTTTTGAGGGCAAGGACTATCTCTTTTTCTAATTTATATCCCTAAGGTTTAAGGTTTAACACAGTGCCTTGCAAATGATAAGCATCTGATCAATGACAATTGAATTTCTAAAAGAACTCCATGTTTGGTGAAACAGACAATCAAATCTCTGAGAAAACAACTGGCAAGAAGTTTAGCAGAAATTAGGTTTAGATCAACATCTTGTACTAGATTCAGTAGTAAATCATAATAGATCTATGCTATAAAAATTAGTGATGAGATCACTAAAAAATTAGAGAAGATGTTAGAACATTTACAACTATAGGTAGGAGATGAATTCTTAACTAAATCAGGAATCAAATTACAATTACAAAATATAAAAAAGATAATTTTGATCGCATAAAATTGAAAAGCTTTTGTATATCAAAGTTGAAAAGCAAAGTAGTTGAGTGGGAAGAAATCTTTCTAAAAAAGTTCTTAGATTGTAATACAATATCAATCTATATGTGTGTGTATGTGTTTCATATATGTGTGTGTGTGTTTCCCAAAAGATGTGTCCAAACATGATGCACAATTCCCAAAAGAAGGTCAAACTATTTTAATCAAGGAAAGAATGTTCCAATTTCCTAATAATAAAAGAAACACAAATTAAAACAACACCCCCCAGGTTTTCCCATAAACCCATCAAATTGGAAAAGATGACAAAATATAGGAATAGTCATATTGCTGGAGGGGTTGTAGGAAGATCAGCACACTAGTACACTGTTGATAGAACAATTTCAAATTTTGAAAAGTAATTTGGAATCATGCAAAGTCACTAATAAATCTATATCCTTTGCTCTAGAGGTTCCACTGCTTACTAGACATATACTCCAAGGAAGGCATTGGGATGCTTTTAGGAATCTGTAATTTTCAATGTCTCATACATTCTGTAGGGTAGCTAATTAGAAGCCTGAGCCACCTTCTGTTTAGCTCATTGGTCTCTGGAGCCCCCCGTGTAGGAAAATTAATTATGGAAGTAATACTGGCCTTGAAGTTGCAAGCAACTGTTTTAGGATTTTCAGACAATATTGTCATGTGCAACCCAAGGCAAAGGCAACACATACCAGTCATTATGAAAATCTCTAGGTAGACATAGGATAATTGTCATCAACTCTTCAGGAAAATGGCAGACATCAACTGAGGACAAGCCTGACATCAGATACCTAAATGACTGTGAGGTGGCAGTAGGCTGAGTCAACCTGACCAGTTCAGGAAAAACCAATCATTAAATTTTCAGTGGAAACATTTACCCATGGAAAATCATAAAATGATACAAATCTGGACTTGATTTATTATTTTGTTGATTGTCTAGATTGAAGAAATTGATGGAAAAATTGTCAATAATTTAGACTAAATGGAAAATGTGTATCATACATACTTTTCTTCAAGAGAACCAATTATCCAACATTTACCATCTTCTAAGATATATTGATACCTAAGGAGTCATATTCAGTATTCTAGAGCAAAGTACTAAAAAAAGGAGATCAATCTATAAACAGTTAGGAAGCTGACACTAGCAGGATGGAAAGTTAATATGTTTTCTGAACCCATCCTTATACTGTCCAGTTCATCCAATTAATACTCATGGACTCACAGAATCTCCAAATTATAAAGGATCTGAAGTCCATCCTGTCCAACCCATGCCTTAATTTTCTATGAAGTTCAGATCAACCCAACATGTATTTATTGTCCACTATGTGTGAGTTAGTATATTAGGTCAAGGGGATCTCGGATATTCTCTTGTGCATGGGATGCTTCCAGGAATATATGACCTTAAGGTCTCAGACCTTGTAGTGGATACTAAGATTTTAAAAAACCAGCCCTACCATTGAAGAGTTTACATGCTATTGAAGGAACATACAAAGTAAAAAAAACACAATGCATATAAAATGATTCCAAAATAATTTCAGGAAGGGAATACATATAACACCTACTATGTGTCAGAAAGTGTAGCTAAGGTTTTTTTTACAAATATTATTTCATTTGATCTTACCTCAATCCTATAAATTCTCTTATTATCCATCTTTTATAGTTGAAGAAACTGAAACAGATTGAATGACTCACTCAAGGTCATACAACTAGTTATTATTTGAATCCAGATTGGGATGAAGGTCTTACTGATTCCAGTCCCAGTGCTTTAGACATTGCACCACTAGCAGCCTCCAAGTTTTCCTCTAAAAGGAGAAAGAAGGGGCGGTTAGGTGGTGTAGTGGATAAAGCACCGGTCTTGGAGTCAGGAGTACCTGGGTTCAAATCCAGTCTCAGACAATTACCTAGCTGTGTGGCCTTGGGCAAGCCACTTAACCCCATTTGCCTTGCAAAAACCTAAAAAACAAAACAAAACAAAAACAATAAAAGGAGAAAGAAAATATTATCTAAGGGAATCAGGAAAGGTCTAATATTGGAGATGTGCCTGAGTCTTAAATGAATCTAGACATTCCAAAAGGGAGAGCTGATGGGAAGGAAATGTACTCCAGGCAGAGATATTCAATGGGACTTGTTTCCTGCACATTAAACAATATGAAAAATATACTTTAATTAAATCTGATTCTTAACTACCCTCTACATTAAACTGCAAAGGAGAAAAACCTCATAGATTGCTATGTTTTTTATTCTGCTTTTCTATAGAGAACAAATCCTGCTTTCTATATTGACTAAAGTTCAGGGATTCTGGTTCTACTCATCTAAATTAATTCACTCTCTTCCTAACTGATGTTCTTTCACTGCCATCTCAAGTTTACAATGGGGGTTGGCTAAGTTGCGAAGTGGTTAGAGCGCGGGCCCTGGAGTCAAGAGTACCTGAGTTCAGATCTGGCTTCAGACACTTAATAATTACCTAGCTGTGTGGCCTTGGGCAAGCCAATTAGCCCCATTTGCCTTGCAACCCCCCCCAAAAAAAAACAAATTTATAATGGCCTATATGCTATCTGATCTAAACAATATTTGATGTGCCCTTGCTCCCATGGGGTTTATAATCTAATGCTGAGTGCAAACATGTTTCTACATGCATAAACCTACATTTTTAGCAGTGGTTATCAGCTTGACTCATTGATTTTCAAGAAGCACATCCAGAATTATTCATCTTCAAAAGGGCAAGGGATCTCAATACCCATCCAACCCATCCCTGAACAAGACTCCCTTCTTCCAAGTTTCTAAAAAGGAATCGTTCTAGACATTGCTCAAAGATTTCCAAAGAAAGGAATTCTCCTATGTCCAAGAGCAGCCTACTCTTGTTGGAGACACCGGGCCCAGCACTCTATCCACTGAGCCAATTATCTACCTCCAGCTCATTCAATGCTGCAGTATAATTTCGTTGAGGTTTAAAAAAAATAACTGTTACTAGTATGTAGAAAATAACAGAATAATTGAGCCTAAACAGCTAACAGCAATGACCATTGTATAAAGGGATCTGGATGGCCCCTAAGAATTATACTAGAGGACAGATTATTTTTCTTTTCATTGAACTGAATCTATGACTTAATACGTAGAGGAGAGTCTTATAGACATTTCCTTTACTAATACATATCAGCAACCAACTTTGGATCACTGCCTTAACATGAACGGGCGTGCATAGCTCAACAAAAAAATTGAGTTATGGCTTTCAAGATTAGGTAAGACAGGCAGAGTTCTACTAAAAGGCTACCCACTAGAGAAGAGAGTTTTAATAAAGTTGCCTTCTGGAGAAAGAAATGGCTAACTACTTCAGTATCTTTGCCAAGAAACAAAGATAAAAACAAGCCATGGACAACACTAAAATGGTGAAAGAGATTGCATTGGAAAATGAACCTCTCAGATAGGAGGGTGTCCAATACTCTACTGGAGAAGAGTAAAGGAAAATATAAATATCCAGTATTATTGAAGCATCTGGGCCAAAATGGAAAGGAATTTCAATTTCAGGTGCATCTGGTGATGAAAGGAAAGTCTGATTTTGTAAAGATCAACATTGCATAGGAACCTGGAATGTAAGATCTATGAAGCAAGGTAAGCTAGATTTAGTCTAGATGAAAAGATTAAACATCAACGTGTTGGGTGTCAGTGAATTTAAATGGACATGAATGAGTGAATTTAACTTACTATATATATAACTCATTGCATATATTCCTTTGGTCAAGAATCCCTTGGAGAAATGAAATTGCAGAGTAAAGACAGGTACGCCCCCATGTTCTCTCCCAAACCACTCCAAATCATGACTGTAAACAAACTCCAGAGAGGCAGAACATAAAAAGACTGAGCTAAATAATTTTCCAGCCCAAAACAATTTGGAAGATCAGTTGGAAGGATCTAATGCACTGTAATGAAAAAGGATCACAGAGCAGCCCTGGGACATGTCAGAGTGAACCTCAACAATCGAGGAGTAGGAAATAGAATGACTGAGTCAGTGGCAGAGGTGGTAGTTTCCAAACATCTCAACCCAGCAATTGCCAAGGATAACTTAGAAGACCAGTAGAAGGGGCAACTAGGTGGCACTGTAGATAGAGCACTGGCCCTGGAGTCAAGAGTATCTGAGTTCAAATCTGGCCTCAGACACTTAATAATTACCTAACTGTGTGGCTTTGGGCAAGCTACTTAATGCCATTGCCTTGAAAAAAAACCTAAAAAAAAGACCAGTAGAAAAAGTTTGTCACACAGGGGGTGAGAGTGGAGCCTGGTCTAATGCAGGTCTCAGCAGTGCAGACCCAATCCCAGAAGACCAGGAGTATGCCTTGGAAGTCCCTGAATCAGTGGCAGGTATTGCTTCTGGAGCTCTCAGCCCAGGAATGATAAGGGGGTTGGAAGGAGATAATTGAGATCTCCTTGCTGTCACTGAGGCAGGCAGTATTTTGCCCATACTCACATCTGGGTTGCAGTCCTGGAAAGAGGAGAAACACAACAGAGCTTACTGCCATAGTTGAGCAGGCACCCTTCTCAGAGTTCCAGGGTGTGCTTATGGTCAAACACAAACCAGATGACAGACTAAATCTTTCCTTAGGTCATATGACTTTACAAGGCTTGAAAACTTGCAGATCCCTAGAGATCTCTCTGAAAACAATTGTAAAAAAATAAATCCCAAAACTTGGGACAGTGCACTCTCCACCCTAGAAGCAGAGCCCCCACCCTAACAAAAACTTAAAATCAAGTCATAGGCTGGGGAAATGAGCAAACAACAGAAGAAGAAAAAAATCTGACCATAAAAAATTATGATGGTCATAAGGAAGATTAAAAAACACACATTGAAGAAGATAATTAAAGTCAAAGCTTCTATATTCAAAACCTCCATGAAAAATATGAATTGGTCTCAAGACATAAAAAAACTCAAAAAGAACTTTGAAAATCAAGTAAGGAAGAGGGAGAAAAAAAATTTGAAAGAGAAATGAAAGTGATACAGGAAAATCATGAAAGCTAAGTCAGCAGTTTAGTGAAGGAAACACAAAATTATATTAAAGAAAATAACATCTTAAATACCAGGTTGGGCCAAATGGGAAAAGAGGTGCAAAAAAATCAAAGGGGAGAAGAATACTTATAAAAAAATAGAATTGGTGAAAGGGAAAAGGAGATTCAAAGACTCACTGAAGGGGGCAGCTTGATGGTGCAGTGGATAGAGCACCGGCCCTGGAGTCAGGAGTACCTGAGTTCAAATCCAGCCTCAGATGCTTAATAATTACCTAGCTGTGTGGCCTTGGGCAAGCCATTTAACCCCCATTGCCTTGCTAAAACTAAAAAGAAAAAAGAAAAAGAAAAAATCACCAAAGACTCACTGAAGAAAATAATTCCTTAAAATACAGAATTGAACAAAGGGAAGTTGATGACTTTATAAGTCAAACAACCAAACAAAAAAAATGAAAAACCACAGACAATGTGAAATATCTTATTGGAAAAACAATTCACTTGGAAAATAGATTCAAGAGAGATAATTTAAAAATTATTGGACTACCTGAAAGCCATGATCAAAAAAATAGCCTAGATTTTCAAGAAATTATCAAGGAACTGATATTGTAGAAGCAGAGGATAAAATAGACATTGAAAGAATCTACTGATCACTTCTGAAAGAGATCTTAAATGAAAACTGCCAGGAATATGATAGTCAAATTTCAGAGCTCACAGATCAAAGGAAAAATATTATAAGTAGTCAAAAAGAAAATTCAATTACCATGGAGCCACAATTAAGATAAGATAATATTTAGCAGCTTCTATATTAAGAGACTCTAGGATTGGAATATGATATTACATAAGGCAAAAGATCCTGGATTACAACCAAGAACCATATACCTGGCAAAATTAAACATACTCTTTCAGGAGCAAAGATTAAGGCAATTAGAAAGAGGAACAGTTGAGGGTTGAATATGAAGGGATAATATTTTAGAAAGAAGCCAAGGGGTGAGAGAGAAATATATTAAGAAGAAAAGGAAAGGGGGAGATAAAATGGGGTAAGTTATTTCACATAAAAGAGGGGGGAAAAGTGTTTGCAGTGGAGTGGGGATGGAATTCAGGGGGAATGAGTGAGTATTATCCCCACTGAAATTAGCTCAGAGAGAAAATAACAAACACTCTTAATTGGGTATAGAAATCAATCTTACCCTAGGGGGAAAATAGGATAGGAGAAGGGGGGAGGTGATAAAAGGGAGAGAAGATTGTGGGAGGGGGTAGTCAGAGGCAACTTTTGAGAAGGGAAATGATAAAAGGAGAGAGAGAGAATAGAATAAATGAGGGCAGGGGAATAGAATGGAGGGAAATACTGTTAGCAATAGTAACTTTGGGAAAAAATATTGAAGCAAAGTTGTTCTGATAAAGACATCATTTCTCAAATATATAGAATTGAGTCATATTTATAAAAAAATAAGAGCTATTCCTCAATTGATAAATGTTCAAAACATGAATGTTTTTCAAAGGAAGTTACCAATGCTCTCTGTGACCATACTAAAAAAAAGTTCTAGCTCACTTATTGATTGGAGAAATGCAAATTATACCAATTCTTAAGTACTACCTTATACCTATCAGACTGGCTAAAAGGACAGAAAAAGAAAAGGAGGGGATTTAGGGAAAATGAGAAATTAATGCACTGATGGAGAAGTGGTAAAAAGATTCAACAATTCTGTAGAGCAATTTGGAACTACGCCCAAAAGGTTATAAAGCTATGCCTACCTCTGACTTAAAATGACCTAACAATGCCATTACCAAGTCTTTATTCCAGAAGAGATGAAAAACAGGAAGGAAAAGGATATAATGTATATTATATATGTGTGTATGTATATGAATATTTATGGTATCAAGGAACTAGAAATTGCTGGAATAGCCATATGTGGAGAATGACTGAACAAATTATGGTATGTGATTATGATGAAATACTATTCTACTACAAGAAATAATGGACAGGAGGCTCTCGGTGAAACCTGGAGAGACTTACATGAGCAAATGCAATGGGAGATGTTCTATATTAAAAATAACAGCAATGTTGTAGGATGGTCAGCTGTGAATGGATGTACTTTTCTTATCAATGCTATGACCCCAGACAACTCTGAAAGATTTGTGATAAAGAATAATATCCAACCCCAAAGACAGAGTTGATAGTGTCTGAGTACAGATTGAAAGATACTTTTTTTTTAACTTCATTTTTCTCAGTTTCTCTTTTATTTTGATGGGTGGAGGAATAATATTTACTTTCACAACATGACTATTATGATAATGATTTTCATGGCTACACATTTTTAAAATATCAAAAAACTTACTTTCTCAGTGAGGAGGAGTAGGGTAGGAGGAAGGGAGAGAAATCAGAACTCAAAGTTTGAAAAATGAGTGTTAAAACTTGTTTTTACATGTAATTGGGGAAAAATAAAATGAAGTGTTAAACAAAGAGATTAAGTAACTTTCATAGGCAATATAAGAGGAAGAAAAGCAGTGCTGGGACATAATCTCAAAAATGACTGAATGATATCTATTTGAATTCAAGGCAAACCATTCAACATCACACTGAGAGAAGTCTAGCACTCCAATCACTGATGCAGAAGATGTTCAGTTGATTGGTTCTATGAAAACTTACCTCTTCTAGAAATAACCAAAAAAGTCCCATTTATCATAAAGGATTGGAATGCAAATGCAGGAAATTAAACCCTAATTGGGATATCAGGCTAGTTTGGTATTTGGACTACCAAACAGGGCAGATAAACCACACACACAAACACACACACACACACACACACACACACACACATACATATGCATATGCATATGGAGTCAAAAATATACCGTGAGGCTGGTTTTCATTCATATTTGTTTTCTCTAGACAGATTGTATAACTGATTGACATTTTAAGGTCACGGTACCAAAGCAATTATTTAATAAATTATTTAATAAAATTCTTTTGGGGGGTATTAGAAGAGCACTGGCTTTGCAAATTAGAGAACTTGGAACTGATGCAGCATGCTACTTGGTGTATGAATAACCTTGTACACTTTGTAGTATCTCTGTTCCTCAATTTCTTTATAGGGACATTCATAATATGAAGGGGTTGTATTAGATGACTTTGAAGGTTGCAATGAGAAGCTCGTGATCTAAGACACAGTCAGCTCTAGATCATGTTTTAATATACAATCAATTTGATTTGAAGAATGGAAATAGATGTTGACTTGACTCCCATAAGAAAAAATATTCTCCCTTTTGTCTTTGTAGCTTCAAAGTTCTGACATGTTCATATAAATTATGCACTGCCACTGAAAGGATGAACTAATGCTGACTTGGAATATTGCTTCCAACCCCTCATATATAAGAGATTTGGGAGGGGGGAGGTTTATGAGGGAAAGAGCCTACAGTGAATTAATTTACAACAGGTTGACAATTCAGTGATCCTTTCATGACTTGGCTAAATATTTAACTGATTTTCCCCCAAAAAAGATGCAAGAGAAACTTTAAGTTTAATATGCTTTATTATCATATTTTCATCACTTTTTAAGAGTATCAATTTTCAAAATTGTAAGTCCATTTCACATTGTAACATATGCCAATTTCTGTGGCATAAATGGTCATACTGAAAATTTTCCATCTGACTTTCAGTGCTTGAACTAGTTCCAGAACAAAACATGTCCTTAGAATGTTAAAATCTCACTCTACTGACTCTTTATGGTTAGCCGAACTAAAGCAAAAGCTTCATATAATCCATCATTTCTAAAAAAATTGCAATGCTTTCAGTCATACTCGTTCTCATTTAAATAACACCTTCAGATTTACAAAGTGTGCTGCCTACATTATCTTGCTTAATCCTTATAAGAATCCTATGAGGTAAAAGCTACTATTTTCTCCATTTTACAAATGAAGAAAGTATCCAGTCAATAAAACTAAGGCAAAAGGAATAAGAAGAATTTAGAGAAATTTGAGATTTTTGCATGAACTAATGCAGAATGACCCAATCAAAATCAGGATCACAGTTTATATGATGTGGGCCACCTACATGGTGCAGCGGATAAAGCACCAACCCTGGAATCAGGAGGACCTGAATTCAAATATGACCTCAGACCCTTGATAATACTTAGCTGGGTGACCCTGGGCAAGTCATTTGCAAAAAAAATGCATGATGACCACAGTAATGGAAAGAAAACATCACTTCAAGATTTCAGAATTGCATCAGCACAGTGAACGGTCTCTACTTGAAAGGCCAAGACTGCCTCCCTCCTCTTGGTAAAGAGATACTCCAGTCAGCTCTAGATCTTGTTTTAAAATATAATCAATTTGATTTAATATACAATCAACTTGATTGATGCTATAAAAAACACTATCATGTGGAATGAGGCATATATTTTCAGACCTGAGAAATGTGTTGACTTGTTTGGCTTAACTATTCTTCCCTATTAATCAGTCAAGCCATAAACACTCTCAAAGTGTTTATCACATGCTCGGTACTAATGTTTGTTTGTCCTTTTGTACTTAAAGAGGACCATGACATCAGGGAGGTGATGCCATGACATGCATGTGAATTGAACGGGGGGTGCTGTGCTAAGTTATTAGCTTCAGTTTCTCCTCCACCAGAGCCATATCGTTCTGGTGGTTAGATACGAATCAGTATGACTGGAGATAGCCCTAGATGTGAGGCAGAGTTAAATGACTTGTCCAAGGTCACACATCTAGTACCTATCTGAGGTTGGATTTGAACTCAGGTCCTCTTGACTTTAGAGCTAGTGCTCTACTCACTGTGCCATCTAGTTGCTAAGATAAGCTAAGATACAAAGAAAGGGGTGAAATAGTGACTGCCCTAAGGTACTCTACACTCAAAGTCCTATTTTCAAGAGTATACATTCTAATGAAGGAGCTAAGTTAGTAGTTCAATGAAAAGGAGGAATCATCGGATGGTGACTGGGATGTTTTTAAGAGGAAAGTATATCAAGTATTTTTAAAAATATTCAGACCTTCAAAAAGATTATATTCTCTCTTGATTGAAGATGAGCCTAATTTAGGTAAATAAGGTTTATCCTTAGATAGTTGTCCATTAGGGAATGAATTCTTTTTGGCCCCAGATACTCATGAAGACTGTTTACCAGGATACGGTGGGTTTGCAAGGTGTTGTTAGAAAAGGGAGGGTTGGCACCAGTGACTCATTAATACATCAGTGAATCATTGAGCTTTGAGGCATTAAAGTTAGTCAAGGCTAAGCACTTTTTGTTTGATCAAGTGGTTGCCTTATAGGGCCAAAATCTCCCTTTACTACAGCAAACACTTCATTTGTCTTTCCTAATGTTGAGACAATGACCAAGTTTGGGGAAATGACTTGTCTCTGTCGATTTTCAGAAATAACTCCGCCAAGGAAGACTTCATTTAAAATGAAAGAAAAATACTATCATGTACCTCATTGCTATTTTTGAGACTTTGGGGTGCTATAATTAAGGGGGGTGGTTATGTCCTGAACTATCAAGGTAACTTAAAATGTCAGTTGTCTGAAAGATATCAATCTGGGTTTATGTGTGTCTGATACAAACAGAATTGATTGACAAGAAGACAAATTCTGCCTTCCCTCATCACTGGTTATGGGTATCCAGAGTTAAAATAGTCAGTCAAGGTGAATAAGGTAAATGAGAGCCACTGTAAGATGGCCATCTGAAGAAGATATTAACTCTTTGAAGTTCTGAAGGGATTGTCTTTCTCACAGAGCCTTAAATATTACCTGATTATTTCAGAGATCCATTCAGAGTGATTTTGTTGTTCAGAGGGATGTTATAAGGAAAATGAGCTATTTGCTATTTCAAGTAACTTGTCTTCCTCAGGACACCACAGAGCAGTTGTAAGTCTCTTAACCAAAAAAGTAACGTTCCTGGAAAGAAGTTTGTGAATTGAATTTTGAGGAATTGGATCATATTGTAAGGGTACTAGGAGAGCTTGCCATTTAAAGTTATCTTATGAAGAATCCTTGCAATCCTTACATAAAGTGAATGATCTCTTTTTAAGAAATCTGTTTTGTAAATTCAAATTTTCACATTTGTCTTCTTATTTTAAGGTAAAAATATAAATAACTACAATTCAGTTTTAGGATGATGATTATTTGTAGAAGTATCCTAGATGTACCTAGCTGTGTGACCTTGGGCAAGCCACTTAACCCCATTGCCTTGTCACCCCCCCAAAAAAATCTAAAAAAAAGTATCCTAGATGATAGTTCTCTCTCTCTCTCTCTCTCTCTCTCTCTCTCTCTCTCTCTCTCTCTCACTCTCTGGCTTTATCTTCTATATTTCTCTCAAACTCCCCCTTCCATCTATAGCATATATAACATATATCATATGTAAACATATGTAAATCTACATATATATGATATATATATATGAACTTAAAATGATATATGGACTTCAGATACCTTTCTTATCAATGAATAATCATTAATTCCTAGTCTGGCTAACAATAGAATCTATTTACAAGGACATAGTTTGAACTGTACCATAAGAAAACATACATATATATATATATGCTTGCCATGTCGAAATGTATATAGGTATAGACAAACACCTAATACATATATAACCATCTTAGGTTGCATATATAAACACACACCAGATGTCATGGGTGTAATGAACTTCTGGTGCAGAATGTTTTTCACCAATTAAAAATGGAAGCTTGTCTATAACTGAAAGGCTTAGAGTTGTGTACAACATTACAAGATAAACTGACTTTCCAATGATCACACAAATAGTTTATTAGAGCTATACCTTGAGTCCAAGTCTTTCTGACTCCAAGGCTAGCCATCTAGCTACTACACTATGGTACTTTGGAAATCCATGTTGAATGATAGATGATGGCACATCAAAAGTCAATACCACCGAGCTTGCCCTGAGGGCTACTAATCAAAATTAAGAATACAACTTCAATGAACAATGCATGAAATATCAGGAATATCAGGTCAGAGCATAAAGAACTTTGTTAAATAGGTATAAGAATTTGTCATTCCCCAATTGATATGTGGTCAAAGGATATAAATTTTCATAACCTCCTGTAGCTCTTTGATGGTGGGAAAATGGATTTCAAAAACATTTTAATAATTTTTCCTAGAAAGAAATTAAATTAGAACAGAATTTTACAAAAAAAGTGCAACAATTTCATAGTTTTTGTTATTGCTGTTGACATTTGTCCTTTGGTTTTTAAGAGGACTAGAGTCATCACAGGTTGAAGCGATTCTTATGTGATATGGATTTAAGCAAGGCAGAATTGAACCCGTTAGCATCACTCTCTCAGCAAAATCTAATGGCAATTTTGGAATAACTACACATTGTAACATATAAATTATTTTCTTTCTCAATGAGACAGGATGGGGTGGGAGAAAGGAAGAGAATTTGAAGCTTGCCTAGTATGGGGTAGCTGACCTTGGCATTTTCAATATCAGCAATATATTTATTATATGGTGAAAGAAAAGTGGCACAAGGTAAAAAACAGAAATCTTGATAGACTCATACTGAGGCCACTTGGAAGTAGCCTCAAGCATTTAATCAAATGTCAGTGTCAAGAATAAGAAACTCATCTTCAGTGTCCCAGCAAAGTGATTGTGTCATCCAGCCTCCTTGAAGACCTACGTGTGTTGGACAATTCTCTAGGAGAAGCACAATGCATTTTAGAGAGTAGGAGTTTTTTTCTTTTATTGAGTTGAAATCTGCCTCATAAAATCAACTTTCTGATGACCTTAAATTAATTTCTATTAATCATGTCTGATTGACTTCAATTCACTATTCTAATTTTTTGAGTTCTTTGTGGGTCTTAATTAGAAATGTGTGATACAGAGGGAAAAGCATGGGATTTGGATTCAAAGGATATGGGATAAATCCTGTGTCTGTCACAGTCTACATGATTTGTAACAATTAACTTCTCTTGGCTTAGGTTCATGGTTTTAAAAATGAGAGGGCTATATAATATATTGTCTAATGCTGTTTCTTTTTTGCATATAAAATTTTTCAAAATTTATTCCTTTAGCAATTTTCCCCATTACATGTAAAAACATTTTTAGCATTCATTTTTAAACTTTTTGAGCTCCAAATTTTCTTCCTTCCTCCCACCCCACCCCCTCTCATTGAGAAAGCAAACAATGTATATGTTATCATATGTAGTCATTCCAAAGGTTCCATAATAGCCATGTTATGAAATAAAACAGATCCCCCCCACCCCCCAAAATAAAAACCGCAAGAGAAATAAAGTAAAAAAAAATATATGCTTCAATCTATATTCGGACATCATCAGCTTTTCCTTTGGGGATGGATATCATTCTTTATCATAAGTCTTTTAGAGTTAAATCTAAAGTTGTTTCTAACCCTAAATCTATGTTAGTATTTTAATTCAATAGTATATTCGCCATCCTTCCCAATTTTGTGTCATTCGAAAACTTGACAATCCAATATGATTCACACATTTTATCATCATTGCTGTCATCGTTGACATCATGATTATCCCTTATGACATTTCCAAGAGGTTAAAAATTCCACAAAATGTCAATTGGTGCTTTGTGGTCAGTGGGTTGAGGACTAACATTTAGTTTTAAACAAAAATCAATAAATGAAAGAACTAATGTTAGTAACTCCATTCTCATATGTTTGAAAGAGTACTTATACTTCCTGCAACACCCTGGTGACTAAGGAAGCACTGATTTTCAATGCTTCTTCAATTTTCTAAGCAACAGAAATGCCAGAATAAATAGATGGAAAAATCAATCAGAATGGTGATGCATTTGTGGGGCTCAACTGAGATATTATAATGTCAGTGGTTATTAGTAGCAGCAAATAGTCACGGACTCATAACTGCGTGACAGATGATTTGGTTAATCAAAAGATCAAAGACCATAAGTCAAGCTGTCCCTATTAAATTGGGTTATAGCACATATCTAGTTTGGGAAGCAGGAGAAAATTTAAAAGTGAGGGGAGGTCAAATGAAATCAGACAGTTTTTTGAAAATGGCCCAAATAAGTTGGGACTTGATCACATTAGACATTTTGAGGTGTAGTAATGTTTATTATATTGAAATTAGCTGGTTAGGAAGCAGAAATTCTCCTGACTCTCTTTTGTATTGACACAATGTCAGTAGATTATTTCACAATCTGGAGAATCAGAGATTAAGTGCAGTTGGTGATGAGCCAGATTTTGAAGTTATTCTGGAGGGAAATTGGATGTCCATAGAGAATTAAAAAAAGAAACAGATGGCATATTCTGACCATAGTCATAGGATGTGAATACTAGCAAGGGTCCAACTTTCCCTTCCTCTTTCCATAGATCTGGAGCCCAGCAACACTAGCCTTGTTACAGTTCCTTAATTACAACTCTCCATTTCCTATTTTAATTTCTTTGCACTGACAGTTTTCTCAAGGTTGGAATGCTCTGCACCCTGACCTCCAAGTCTTTACTGCCCTGACTTCCTTCAAGACAGAGTTCAACTACCAGTCCTTTCACACTCCCTTCCCTACTAATTATTCCCCTTTTCAGAGTGTCTCACATTCTCTATCTATATCTAATATCCATCCAGTTGCATTAACATATTGTCTTCTCCATTAGAAAATCTCCAGGGCAGGTAGGTGACACAATGGATAGAGCACCGACCTCGGAGACAGGAGGATCTGAGTTCAAATCCATCCTCACACACTTAATAATTACCTAATTGTGTGATTTTGGGCAAGACACTTAATCCCATTGCCTCGCAAAAGGAAAAAAAAAAGTGTGGTCTTTGAGGGCTGTTTTTGCTTTCCTTCGAATCCCCAACACGTCACAGTGCTGACACATAGTGATTAATAAATGTTTCTTGACTCAATTGAAAATGCAATTTCACTTGCTAATTAAGTTGACATGATTTACTAAATTCTATTACTAAACCTACTCATTTAGTCCACTTGAAACTTCTCTCTGTCTCTCTAGGTTAAGAGAATTCATCACAGATCTCCAGCATTAGAATAACCAGAAGCAGGACCAATGGTCTGATTCTAAACAGTGACTTTTTTTTTAATTTTTTTTTTGCAAGGCAAATGGGGTTAAGTGGCTTGCCCAAGGCCACACAGCTAGGTAATTATTAAGTGTCTGAGATCAGATTTGAACCCAGGTACTCCTGACTCCAAGGCCGGTGCTTTATCCACTACGCCACCTAGCCGCCCCTTAAACAGTGACTTTTGATGACCATGTTCAGATTTGTCCATATCTTAGGGATGGCATCATCATCATCATCATCATCATCATCATCATCATGGTAAACATTGAACTGAGGCACACTATTGGATAGGGAGAGCCAGCAATTTCATTTATTAGCTGTGTGGTGTCAACTTTTCTGCTCCTCATGGTCTTTATCCAGAAAATGAACTGTTCAGGATAGACAAACTCAAATGTTTATTTCAACTCTAATTCCTTTGATTCTACTATTATAATAGCTGTCATTTACACAATATCTTAGTGCTATGTGATTTACAACATCGTTTCCATGACAATTTATTTGAAGTTTATAAGTAGAACCCTATGAGATAGATTCTAATAATTATCCTCATTTACAGATGAGAAAACTGAGGTACATAGAGGATAGGTGACATGCCCAGAATTCTAAAGTTTATGAGGCAGGATTTGACTCTGATCTTCCTGACTTCAAGGCCCTACTCAATCCACTGCAATGTCCAGTTACCTGTATTCCTTGATTCCTAATGGCCAAGGGAAATTGCTTTTAGGTAGTGTCTATCACAAAGTGGGACCCACAAAGACCAAGAATAGGCAAAAATAAACAGCCACCCTCAGCATAAGTCATATTTTCAATGCAAATCATTTTCTATAATTAGTATAATTACTATAATCATATAAAAATGCTCTAAGTCATGATAAAAAACAAATTAAAACATCTCCAAAGTAGCACCTTGCACCTCTCAGATTAATTTATAACAAAAAGAAAAAGGAAATGATAAATCTTGCTAGGAATGTGGGAAAACTGGATAAGCAATGCATTGTTGGTGGAGTTGTGAACTGCTTTAACCATTCTAGAGAGCAATTTGGAACTATGCCTAAGAACTCTAAAACTGTTCATATACTTTGATCCAGCAATACCATTTCTAGGTCTGTATCCCAAAGAGATCACAAAAAAGAGGAAAAAACCCACATGCAAGAGAATATTCCTAGCAGCATTTTTCATGGTGGCAAAAAATTAGAAATTGTTGGGATGCCTATCAATTGGGGAATGGCTCTTTAAGAAATGATGAGCAGCCAGATTTGAGAAACACAAGAAAAGACTTGCATGAACTAATGCTGAGTAAGGTGAAGAACCAGAACACTGTACAAAATGACCACAACATTGTGTACTGATCAATTATGAAAGACTTAGCTCTTCTCAGCAATACGGTGATCAAAGACTTTTCTCAAAGACCTGTGATGGAAAATGCCATCCACATTCAGAGAAAGAACTATGGAATCTGAATACAGCTCAAAATACACTATTTTCACTTTTTAAAATTTGTTTTTTTTCTTTCTTCTTGTGGTTTTCCCCCTTCGCTCTTATTCTCCCTTTACAGAGACTAATATAAAAATACAAGTAATGATTGTACATGCATAATCTATATCAGATTACTTACAATCTTAGGTTGGAAGAAGGTAAGGATGGGAGGGAGAAAAATTTACAAAAATGAATGTTGAAAATTAGCTTTACATATAATATGGAAAATAAAAAGAGGTAGGTAGATGCATGTATAGATAGATAAATGAATGAATAAGTAAATAGATAAATAAAATGGATAGATGATAGATAGATAGATAGATAGATAGATAGATAGATAGATAGATAGATAGATAGAAGGGTGGTCATTTTGTTCATCTCCCTTTCTTTCTTTTCTTCCTCTCTCTCTCTCTCCCCCTCTCTCTTCTTTTCTCTCTTTCTTGCTTCCTTCCTTCCTTCTTTGTCTCTCTTTCTTGACTAGGTTTGCCTAGTTCAGGGCTCCCCACAATCTCAATGCTACTCTGCTCTACATGGGACTTCTGGTCTTCTCTGTTTCTGAGCTGGGCCAGTCTTCCCCTCCTTAAAGAGCTTAGTGTCAACTCCCCTCCCCTACATTCTGACAGTGCCCTGGCCCAGTGGTCAGAGTCCACTGCAGCTCAGAATTCTGAAGCTCAAGTGACTGAGTAGCCACAGCTCCCCAGGAGCCAGGATTACAGATATGCACCACCAACCTTGCCTGTATTTCTTTTCAAGTAACTATGAAACTGCTCCATGTAGCAAATGTTGAAATGACACTATTTACAGAAAACAAAAAATACAACCTAGGAATAATTTCTGCTCCTATTCATAACTTCTGTATTTCCCCTTGTAAAGATAATTCTGGGGAGTATTCACATGGCTTGTTTGAATCTAGTCCTGTGGTTTCTATAGAAATACTTAAACAATTTGCTTGCTTTCAGCTTTCAATACTTGGGACTGTTGGGGCGGGGGGGTCCCTGAAGTGATTTCTGTGAGAGTTTTGGTGTTCTATAGTTTCTGGTCTAATGTTGCCTGGGGATCCCTGAGAAGTTTATGGGGATTCTCCAATAGACAGAAGATTTGAGGCCAAGTCTTCCTTATTCTGGGGCTGCCCTCTATTCACTCTACTTCTAGGAAATTTTTTGAGTGTGGTTCAAAGGGAAGCAAATACTATTTTTCATCCCAGGAGATCGAAATCGGTTTTCATCCTTTTCCCAAGAGGAATCAGGAAGCTTCCCTCTCCTAGGCTTCCCTCTCGTTTCCATTCGGAAACAGAACTGACGATCATACTGAAAACAGCATCTTAGCTGCTGGAGGAGATCTGAGCTCAGACAAATGATGCCTTCCTGGAGTCAGGGTTTGCCTGGGCTTTGCAGTCTCGCCCCTGGAGGGTGTGGCTTATCGAGGACTTTTTCTAGCTTGGGATCAGAGGGAGAAGCAGGTCGATCCATGAGCACATGCATCCTTTGCCTCCTCCTTCCCCCTGCTTTGTGTTCCTGCCTCCATCCTCTCAGAGCTGACTCCTCCCCTCCTGCAGAAGCAGCAGCAGCGGTAGCAGTAGCATCAGCTGCAGCAGCTTGAGTCAAAGACAGAACCTCTCGTCCTTTGCTTTTTTCTCTCCCTCTGAGCTAGCAAGGTGGAAACGTACCTGAGGATCTGCCTTCTTTTCCGCCCCAGCTCGCCACCAAGGCTCCCCTTGAACCACTCTCCAAAGTGAATGCAGTTGGAGTATTCTGAGAAACCAATGGAAACTGGCTGGCCGCTTGGAAAGCGATAATAAAGGATCCGAGAGGCACTGCAAGCTAGCCTGAAACTTGTGGCTTGGGGATCTTTCTTGGAGTTTGGCTTGGTGTTTGTCTTGAGTGCCGGGGCGGCGGGGGCGGGGGGGGGGAGTTTTCTGGTCCTCTCTTCTTTCTATTAGTATTCACTTAAGTGGACCCCCATTTTCTTCAGTCTGACTTGGCAGACCCGTGGGAACGGTGTCTGGTGGATCCTGGAGGACCGAGCAGAGAAACCATCTAGAAGGACCGAAAAGACACTTGGCCCCTTCTGGCCCACCCTAGCCATGCCTTGCCTGGAGAAGACGAGCAGAGTCATTGGCAAGAAGAACTAAGCGCCCCGGGGAGGAACAATGTCGGTGGTCCCCAATAACTTTTCCATGAATGGGACCAGTCCGGGGATGGAAAGCCCCATGAAGGACCCGACCCCCAACAGACCCCGGTCTCTAACGGTCTTCTTCCTCTGCCTGACGCTCGTGCTGACCCTCACCGCCCTGGTGGGCAGCATTTACTCCTTAGTCTGCCTCCTCAAAATGCCCAACAAGACGGTGCTGTCCATGATGGTGGCTTCTTGGTCCGTGGATGACCTGATCAGCGTCCTGCCCATGGCCATCTTCCTCTTCCTGCAGTGGCCCAAGGAGAGCGCCCGGACGTCCCAGCCCCTGTGCGCCACGTCGGCCTTCCTCTACCTGTTCCAGGGCATCTCCAGCCACCTCAAAGCGTCGGTGATAGTTTCCTACAACTTTTACACGCTCCGCACAAGCGTGGCCGGCCAGCCCCGCGCCCTGCTCGGGGTCCTGCTCGCCACCTGGCTGCTGAGCCTGCTGCTCTGCACCTGCCCGCTCTGGGGCTGGGGCACCTTCGTGCCCACGCCCTGGGGGTGCCTGGCCGACCGCAGCAGCTCGCTCCTGCTCGTCGGCGTCTACGCGCTCAGCTCCTGCGTCCTGCTCGCCTTCTCGGTCCCGCTCACCTACCAGCTGCTCTGCTCCGACCAGCTGCCCGCGGCGCGAGCCAGCTACCAGGCAATCTCCCGCGGAGGAGGCTTCACGCCGTGCACCCCTCCGGCCGGGGGCGCTGCCCTCCCCGCCAGCCCCGAGGAGCCCCGGGGCCCGGGGAGCAGCTCGGAGGCTGCCTTCGGACTGGGGGCCCCCGCCGGGAGGGGGCCCGGGCCCGGAGCCCAGGCGGGGAGCCGAGGCTGCCGGCGGCCGGGCGGGGAGCCCCGGGGCGCGCAGCCGGGCGGCCGCAGCTTCTGCGTGAACATCGCCCAGAAGCGATTCTCCTTGATCCTGGCTCTGACCAAGGTCGTCCTTTGGCTTCCCATGATGGTAACCAAAAGCAGCAAACCCCCCGGAAAAAGGCAGGGAAGCGGGCAGCGAGTGGCCAGGGCTGGACGCGTGCATGGCTGGATGGACGGACGCATGGCTGGATGGAGGAGTGCATGGGGGGGGGGGGTGACTGGTGGACAGGCAGGCGGACGGATGGCAGGTGAGTGGGTGGATGGGTGGGTGGGCGGAGGAATGGGGGTCCACGCGCGTCTGTGCGCGTGCCTCCCCAGGGCAGGCCCCCAGAGGCTTGCTCGAATGCCACCGGGCTGCTCACCGAAGCCCCCTCGAAGTCTCAGAGCGGAGTCCGAGCTCTGGGCACTGCCCCACAAGCGTCCGTGGGAATGCAGCCGTTCAGTAGCAGTTGGGCCGATTGTGCTCGGGTGTACGGAGCTCCAGAGGAGCTCTCGGGGTTTCCATCCAAGGGCCACAGGCAGTCCCCACTTCCTCCGAGGTAGCTCGGGGGGGCGGGGGGAGCGATCGACCTTTCAGCCCGCCCTGGCTCCCTCCCACCGCCTCTTTGCCGGACCCCACCGCAGTTTCCACCGCCAGTCTTGCCCTCCTTCGGGTCCCAGGTCTAGAACCCCCATCTCCAGCTCCCCCCAGCCCAAGCCCCTCCCTATCCCCCGGCGAGTGCCCTTTCGGATCCAGCTCCTACATCCCCGCCTCAGTTTCCACCCCAAGACTGGCCCCAGCTCTGTTCTCATGGCCAACCCCACTCTCTCCCCTGCCCAGCGGGAACCATGCCCAGGCAAGAGGAAGCAAACGGACAGGTGGGAAGAGAGGGTGGGCGGGCAGAAGGGGCGGCCAGCCCGCCAGGCTTTCTTTTGTGTCTTGCCAAGAGAAGGAGGCGGCCGTCCGGTGCCGCGATCTTGTCCTGGGGCCGGAGAGCAGCGCAGCCCCATGGCCCACCCAGCCTGGCTCAGAGCGCCAGCTAGCCCAGCCTTGGGCCGGCGGCGGCAGCGCCCACTCCGCTGCAGCGCCCCTTGCGAGCACGGGGCCGGAGGGGTTCGGGGACTGGCCAGGCTGGCTGGGCCACACGGTCTGGGGGCCGCATGGCCCCTTCCTGGCCGCCTCTCCTGTCCTTTGTTCCTCTGTGAGGGTTCCTGGGCCGGGATCTTCTGCCCACGGGCATGGCAGGAGAGCCACCCTCTGGGCAAGCGGGTGGGCAGGCCGCAGAGACAGGCACTGTGAGGAGGCGGGGCGGCTGGGAGGGCAGCCAGACCCGGAGCCAAGGAGGCCGGGGATGGAGGCCGAGGAGGGAGGCACGAGAGGCCTCCCTGCAGGGTTGGGAACCCTTGCGCCCTAAAGCCCAGTGTCCTTGCAGATCCACATGGTGGTCCGATCCAAACCCGAGTTCCAGAGCCTCCCCTTCGAACTCTTCAGCTTTCTGCTGACCACCCTGGCGGCCACCGTGACCCCGGTGTTCGTCTTGTCAGAGCGCTGGACCCACCTCCCCTGTGGCTGCATCATTAACTGTCCAAGGAGCGCGTATGCTGTGGCTTCCGAGGAGACCAAAAGTAAGGCAGCCATCCCAGGGAGGGGGGCCCGGAAGGGTAGGGACCGGGGGGGGGGGGTGGAATCAATGATGTACAGCCAGAAGTGAGAGGGACCTTAACAGAGGCCCCCTCCCCACTCCACCCCGGCCGGCCCAGGTCTGCTAACTTTCACCCTTGCCCGTGGAAAGATAAACTGAAATGTGATACAGAGTAAAGAGAAATGACCAGAGACACTTTCTAATCAAGGCTGCCAAAGCACCTTGACCCTCCTAGCCCTTGGGGCCTCTCCTTTCTTGACCCCTGGGTGGACCTTGCTCTCCCATGCTTCCGCTGCCTGAAGTAGTCATGAGAAATACAGAAAGAATAATAAAGGCAAGAAGGGGATCCCCTGTTCTGTATCAGATATAGAAGGAGGAGAAATAAAAAGGCTTTTGAGCCAAGGCTATCAGAACTACTGAAAGTTAAGAAAGCTTTCAAACACATCTCAAGGTACCCTTCCTAAAGGCTTCCACTTTGCAGATGAGACACAGGAGATCCGGAGAGTCATTCACACTCAGCCTGGCATGCCATTCACCTGCCCCTGAAGCTCTGACTTCCTCATAACTTTAACCACCTAAGCCTGTCTTGGATTGAGAGTGGGGACTGGGGGGTAGAACTGTCAAAATACCACTTTAGCTTATAAAATACTTAGGTCGAAGCAGACAGGAGGAGACAGAAAATCCTAGTCTCAAGGTATTGCCCTTGGTTGAATAATGAAAGAGCCAATTAAAACAAAGAGCTCAGAGTCTTTATGTATTCTCCCTGGCTTGGGGAGTAGGCATAGGAGAAAGAAAGCAGAAGGAAAAGCTAATTTAGAGGAAAAAGATAGGCTCAGGCCTCTTTCGGAAAAGATTTTGAGGACAGCAGGACAGAAATGGTCAAGATCGGAGGAAAGAAAAAAACTGGAAAGAACCACCCCCCCCTTTAAATTAGTGTAAGGAGACAATAATGCTGAAAAGTTACACTTGGAAGAAAAATCTTCCTGTTTGGCTACCACCAATTGTTCTTTGAAGGGACTGAGTTGCAATTGCTAATTGCAAGAACTCTATTTTGGGAATTTTTTTGTTAAAACTTGGGAAAATAGGGGGGGCTAGGTGGTGCAGTGGATAAAGCACCGGCCCTGGAGTCAGGAGTCCCTGGGTTCAAATCCTGTCTCAGACACTCAATAATGACCTAGCTGTGTGGCCTTGGGCAAGCCACTTAACCCTATCTGCCTTGCAAAAAAAAACCCCTAAAAAAAACGGGAAAATAAACCCTCTTTTGATGATGCCCCCAAAAAAGAAAAATTCCCTCCCCCAAAAAAATGGGTTCCCCTGGGGCTGTTTTGACATTCTTGAAAATAGATTTAATTGTTTTCAAATTAATTATTTGAAAAAACTCTGAATTTTTCATTTTTCAAATCATTGTTATGCTATAATGTAGATATCATCTATAATGAAGACATCCCTAATTCCTCTTTATCATATTACTGTAAAATTATTGTTAAACTATTATTATTATTATAGACTATATTATTACTATTACATATATTATATATGGCATTCTCTAATAGCATCTCTGGGTCCAAATCATTTCATCTCCTAGGGCTTCAGTTTCCCTATCTGTACAATGAGTGACTAGAACTAGGTAGCCTCTGAGCTCCTATCTTGATCTAGGTCTGTGGTCTTATGATCCTCTGCATAGATTGAGGTAGAGAGTGGTGTAGTGGACAGAGGCTTTCTAGACAGAGAAACTTTTTATTATGGAGGCTAGAACATAGGGGTCATGTGACACTGACATATACCATCTGTGTGATGATAGGCAAGTCAGTGAAATTCTCGGGGTCTCAGAAAATTCCCAAAGTTTCTTAGAGATGAGTTGGTGAATTGTATCAGCTGAGAGAATTTCATCTCCATCAGCACAATCACAAATCCAGAACCATCCCCTCACCATCACCACCAACTAATCTAACAAACATTGAATTCCTCCTATGTGCAAGGTTTTATGCAAGTCACAAAGATAAAAATAATAAAAAATGGTAGACTCAGTGCCAGAAAGAGCACTTCCCAGCCGAGGAAATCTCAATAGCAAAAAGCAACTAAACTCAGTCTTGAAGGAAGTACATAGGTGAGGGAAAATGCCTCCTCATTAAGGTAGATGATCTTTATCAAGGTCTAGAGATGGGCGATGGAATAAAAGGTACATGCAGAGCAAGTGGCTAATTTGAATGGATTGTACAGTGTTTGAAAGGTAGCAGTATGGTGGGGGGGGGCAGCTAGGTGGCACAGCAGATAGAGCACAGGCTCTGTCAGGAGTACCTGGGTTCAAATCCTGTCTCAGACACTTAATAATTACCTAGCTGTGTGGCCTTGAACAAGCCACTTAACCCCATTGCCTTGCCAAAAGAAAGAAAGAAAGGAAGGGAGGGAGGGAGGGAGGGAGAGAGGGAAGGAAGGAAGGAAGGAAGGAAGGAAGGAAGGAAGGAAGGAAGGAAGGAAGGAAGGAAGGAAGGAAGGAAGGAAGGAAGGAAGAAAGAAAGAAAGAAAGAAAGAAAGAAAGAAAGAAAGAAAGAAAGAAAGAAAGAAAGAAAGAAAGAAAGAAAGAAAGAAAAGAAAGAAAGGTAGAAGTATAAAACAATCTGGGAGGGCCAACAGCAACAAGATACTAAACTACTTGAAACATCAAATTGAGGAGTTTGTACTTTACTTAAGGAAATCCTGAAGTGAAGGATCCATTTAAATTTTCAGCAGTAGCATGAGAACAACCTGGTCAGATATGTCCTTTTGGGAAATCATTTCTGATGGGGTTTGGAAAATAGATGGGAGATTAGATTCTTGCTTTTTTTGGTTTTGTTTTGGGGGTTTTTTCTTGGCATGGCAATGGGGTTAAGTGACTCGCCCAAGATCACACAACAAGGTAATTATTAAGTGTCTGAGGCCAGATTTGAACTCCTGAATCCAAGAACAGTGCTCTAACCACTGCATTACCTATCTTCCCCTAGGAGACTGGAGTCTCACCACAGGACTTACAGTAGTGAGGATCTGAATGAGGGTTATCAGAGAGAGGGGATGAATGGGAAAGTGGTTGTGAAGCTAGAATTAGGCAAATGATTGGATACCATAAGGATGAAGGGTGCACTCTGCTCAAAATTATAATCTTAACCATATATAGAGTTCGATTTGGTTTTTCAGAGTGTCTCATATTATCATCTCATCTGATCCTTAGTACAACTTGTGAGGGTTAGAATAATCATTTTAAAGATGAAGAAACGTACTCACAAAAATAGAACAGATCATATTTAAGGTTAAAATGTGGGAATCACACAACTGCTAAATAGGTGAGGCAGGCTTTTAACCAAAAAGGTCCTGACTCCAAAGCTAGCATTCAGCCCTCCCCCATTCCCACAGTATATTTCAGGTAATCAGATGCAAACTAGCTTCAAAACATCTTGAGACACTTCCTATCTCAGTAACTGGAATGGTTTTACAAACTTTGGTTGGATGTGAACTGAGGCATACATAATTTGACCTCAGACTGTAGCGGCTAGAGGGCTGGCCTAACAATGAGGAAGATCTGGCTTCATGTCCTTCTCCTGATCCTTCTTAGGTGACCCCAACTTTATCACTTAACATCTAGGATCCTTAGAATTCTAAAATGATGAGCCTCCGGCGCTTTTATTCCAAAACTCTAAAGCGATAGAGGGGTCCAAATCTGTATTGGGATATGGCATGTTCTCATCTAGAGTTACCATGCCAGTAACAACACAGATTCAGTCTAGAGTGAGGTACAATTGAATCCGATGCCAATGTCTGACTAGGAACTTTTCTATCCAATTAATCATATTGTAGCTCATCACCAGAAGGCTGCCCACCAGTTTGTTTTTTGTCAGAACAGTTCTTGAGGTGCGCCCATTAAAGCAGGGATAAAACAGTGAAAGAAATCCCAGGAAAGCAGATAGATTTTGAAGAATGGTAGATGATAATGACTTGAACCCATATGGAAAAAATATATTCTCACTCTTCTTGTCTTTGTCATTTCAAAGTTCTGATTCTTTCATATAAATGATATGATACCCCTGGAGTGATGACCTTATTCTGACTTGGAATATGACCTTTCATCCCTAACATATAGGAGATTCAGAAGAAAACAGGCCTACAGTGAGGGGAAGAGACTACAGTGAATTGATTTACACTAGGTTGACAATATAGTGTTCTTATCGTGTGCTTCCATAATGCCAGCAAAAAAAAAAAAAAAAAATTCCTGAGATTCTGGCCAAAGTGCGTAATATTTATGTTGGTGGAAGGGCTGCCATAAATATGCTTGTTGCTGGGGTGACAGAAAGCCAGAATTTTGAAACCTGGCTCCTGGCAATGTCTGAATATAATAATGACTGGCTCCAATGGGCCAGATGGCAGATTCCTTATTGTACTGTCATCCTTTAGAAGGAGGGATCAACAGTTTTCCTTCCAAGACCTTTCCACTTTAACAAGGTAAAACATTATTTCCTATGATTTATCATGCCCTAGTCCATTGCATAGACAAAAATGTGGGTATTTTTTTTCTTCCTAGTAGAGTTGAGCCCATTATATGGTTGTGAAGATACAAACAGAACTTTTCATCTCACTTTTCAGTGTGTGGTAAATATCGTAGCTGAAATTTGAAAATGGATTTGAGTCAACTAGAAAATACTTAGCATAGATCATGCTTGTGTCCAACTGTGAGCTGTATTTAGCAATGCCTCAGAGGAGAAAGATTGAGGTTAACCAAAAATTACTTCAGTATCAAAATCGTGTTTCTTAATGAACTGTTCCTAAAGAGTTTACCATGAGGATATGCTTTTCATTATTTTGTAGACATTTGGATTTCATTTTAAAATCCTGCAAGAAACTTCAAATATTTTGAAAGTGGTAAAGTTAGAGTTCCAAATTCTCGAAACATCAAAAAATAGAATGAACTATGGATTTTCTAAGAGAAGCTCACTATTAGGGGCAGCTAGGTGGCACAGTAGATGGAGCACTGGCCCTGGAGTCAGGAGTACCTGAGTTCAAATCCGACCTCAGACACTTAATAATTATCTAGCTGTGCGGCCTTGGGCAAGCCACTTAACTCCATTGCCTTGCAAAAAGCTTAAAAAAAAAAAGATAAGTTCACTACCCTAAAAGTAGAAATGAAACACATGCCTGAGTCCTGCCCTTTTAGTCTTATCTGGCATTTCATGTTATATATAAAATCATGTTATATATAAATTCATATTATATAAATTATATAACCATTATATATTTATAAATTCATATTATACATAAGTTGTTTTTTTGAAAAATGAAATGCCCAGAGAAATGACTGTAAGTTGTTTTAAAGAGAAAAAAAAAATGCATTTAAAAACAAAATGCGGGGCGGCTAGGGGCACAGTGGATAGAGCACCTTCCCTGGAATCAGGAGTACCTGAGCTCAAATCTGGCCTCAGACACTTAGTAATTACCAGCTGTGTGGCCTTGGGTAAACCACTTAACCCCATTGCCTTGCAAAAACTAAAAAAAAACCTAAAAAACAAAGTGAAGATGTTGAGAGATAAATTAATAGATTAAAAACTAGCCTCAAAAAATCAAGAAGACCTGGTTTTAAGTTTATATTACTGCCACTATATGACCTTAGTCAAGTCAGTTAAGCTCTCATAACCCTTAGATAACTTTCTAACACCATAAATTTCAGAGAAATTGTTCATCATATTTAGAAGGGGTGGTTTCTGCCCAGGCACTCCTTGCACTGAGGAATTTTAATAATAAAAAGAGAATAAAAATTGAATTATTAATAAATAAAATTATTTTCTTCATTTTGGGGATTTTTGTAAGGCGATGGAATTAAGTGACTTGCCCAAGGTCACACAGCCATGTAAGTACTGCATGTCTGAGGTTGGATTTGAACTCAGGTCCTCCTAACTCCACAGACAGTACTCTATCACTGCATTACCTAACTGCCTCATTTTCTTTATTTTTCAAGTTTAGAAATTTTATATGGCAATAATTACTTGATAACTCCAAAGATTTTAGGTTATTTATATAATCTTTCCCATTTCCTGTCCCTATACCAACCTCTTTTCTTTTTCATTCCCCTATTGGATTATTTTTTTATAGTTTAAGATTAAATTAGTTACATTTTCCAAGATGGTTATGCTTTTTTTTGGTTCCTTTTACTTATTCATGACCTTTTAGTATTCTTTCCCAACGGAGAACTTTTGCCAAGCAAACATTTCATTCAAGTTATATATTTTCTCCAGGAAAGTATGTGTTTTCTACATTTATAGAATTGAATGACACATGATGAAGCATGTTCAATAATATTCACAGGATTGACTGATTTTGTCTCTTTATAGTGATGATTTTTCTGAAGGCAATAAATAACTGAGTTTGCTGTATATTCTCTGAAGCAAAACCAACAGCATCACTATAGAATATTAAGAACAATAACTCACATTTACATGGTTTTACGAGATGTTTTCCTCTCCACAATCTTATAAAGGAAGTAATGCAGCTATTAATCTCTTTTTGATATATAAGGAGTTGAAACTTCATAAGCAGCAAAAACCGGATTTATTTGTAAGTCTTTCCTTATGCTAAGACTAAAGTTGCTTCTGTTATACCACATTTTTCTACTAGGAAGGAATTTGATATACAATATGTCTAGGTTAGAACCATCTAAAGGAATTTATATTATTAGCTAATAATTGTCTTTGCATGTGACCAGAATAATGACTAGCATATAGTTGATGTTTAATAAATACTTTTTAATTGGTTATTTTGATAAAGTTAAAAAATTGCATTGAAGATAATTTAATCTTCATCCCAGAGTTTTCCACGACCACTGCTATCATGATTCTCTTTACAGATTCCTTTCCAAATTATTCTCTTTCTCAGTAGTAGAACATCTTTAGTTAGAATATCCTCAATATGAATTGTATAATTATCAACAATAATTATTATTGTAGCATATTAATTTAAAAAAAGAATTACTTGATATATTATTGCCTACATTCTTTTCAGAACTTAACAATCATTCTTTAAGCATCTAATTTGTGCAACACTCTCTTTTTGGGATTGAGAAAAATACAAAGATTCAGCAGAAAATGGTTTTTGTTCTCATGGAACCTACAGTATGGAATGTGAATATTGAAAACCTAGGTAGTTATCATATACGATATTACAAAAGTTCCTTAGAGAAGTTTGAGTCAAGTGCTATGTGAGGTTTAAGCAAGAAGGTCATTGTTATCTGGACATTTTGAAGGAACTGGCATTTGAGTTCAGCTAAAGGGGATAGATAATTAAAAAGATAAAGAAGGTAATGGAGCATATTCCAGCCAAAGCAAGAGTATGAGTGAAGACATGGAGATTTAAGAGTACACGGTATATTTATGAGGCCAAGAGGTCAATTTAAACAGGAATTTCAGATAAGGTTGAAGAGACTGGGGAGGGATTTAGATGGAAGGTAGAGAAGCTTGAGTATTATTTAATAGGCAGTAAGGAGTCAATGAATTTTGATAGCAGAGAGGCAACATGATCACAGATAATGATCATTCTAGCAGTGGTATGAGGCATGATTTGAACAGTAGAAGGAATAGAGGCAGGGAAAAATCTGCTATTTGATTAGATGATTTGGGCTGTAATAGGACCTATATTTTGTCATGACATGCATATAGATGGGGGAATATGAATGATATTGCAAAAATTAAATCAGTGAAATTTAATAACTTAAAGGTAGGAGATTAAAAAAGAGAAGAGTCAATGATAAGAGTGGAAGAAAGGTGGTGGCATAAAAATGGTGGTCAGATAAATGAACAATTTTAAGAGGAAAGATAATGGATTTAATTTTGAATAAAATATTTAAGATGCAGATGGCATGTACTTTTAAAGCATATTAAACCAAATTTAAATTAATTTATTTGACTCAGAGTTTTTGTCTACTTGAACTTTTATAGGCCTAGTAAAAATGGCTACAGCTCTCTTTGTCTCCTTGCAGTATCTATCATTTTCATCCATTACTCTCATCATCTGTTTCCTGTATATCACAAGAATGAAGGTATATTCTCAATGGATATCATATTTGTAATTAAAAGCACTAAATGATACACAAGACAAGTTGGAAGTATATACTAATCCCATATAAATGGGATTATATATATATATATATATATATATATATATCCCATATAAATGAAAATATATCTTTTTCTTACCTACTCAATATTTTCCTCACTCCAACAGTGAGGCCCTAATGGCTGGACTAAGATAGTATATTTTGAATTATGCCCCTTTTAAATAACAATAAGGTAGTATGATTAAATAATCACTATATCAATTGAAGGTATATAATTGAAATATTCCAATATATTTTCATAAAATATTAATAGAGTTGACCCCCTTTAACATTTCCTTTTTATAAAAATATTTATAAAAACGTTCTGGCATCAAAACATAATGAATAATGCTCATACATTCCATTTTGTTAGATGGCAAGACTAGCTTATAAATCTTGACTTTGGGGAGCATTTCAGGAACAGGATTGAATTTATGGAAGGCAGAATGGTATATAGGAAAATGAATCACATTTTGACTATTCCTATATCATATAGACTCTTAAGGTTTTCACAAGTTCATTCCTTTCATCAAGAAACATCTAAATGTCTAACAATAAGACAGGCTACCTGCAGAGTAGAATTCTATGGAGAAATATCACTATGTTCTTTTAAAGGTATGTATTTTTGAATTTTACAATTTTCCCCTTAAACTAGCTTCCCTCCCCCCCGACCCCCCCCCCCACAGAAGGCAGTCTGATAGTCTTTATATTGTTTCCATGCTGAGAATGTGCTGAGAGAGAAATCAGATCCTTAAGGAAAAGGTAAGGTACAAGAGATAGCAAAATTATATAATAAGATAACTTTTTTAATTAAAGGTAATAGTCTTTTGTCTTTGTTCAAACTCCACAATTCTTTCTCTGGATACAGATGGTATTCTCCATCACAGATACCCTTACTGCTTGCTGCACTGGTGAAATGAGCAAGTCCATTAAGATTGATCATCAACCCCATGTTGCTGTTAGAATGTACAGTGTTCTTCTGGTTCTGCTTATCTTGCTTAGCAACAGTTCATTCAAGTCTTTCCAGGCTTCCCTGAATTCCCATCCCTCCTGGTTTGTAATAGAACAACAGTGTTACATAACGCACTTATACCACAATTTGTTCAGTCATTCCCTAATTGAAGGACATTTACTTGATTTCCAATTCTTTGCCACCACAAACAGGGCTGCTATGAATATTTTTGTACAAATGATGTTTTTACCCTTTATCATCATCTCTTCAGGGAAAAGCCCCAGTAGTGGTATTGTTGGATCAAAGGGTAGGCACATTTTTATTGCTCTTTGGGTGTAATTCCAAATCGCTCTTCAGAAAGCCTGGATCACCATGTTTTTAAATAAGAAAGCAAGAAACTTTTACTGAGGTCACATTTGCCTTGACCACCGTTGTATAACTTCCTACTGCCAGAGTATAAGCTCCTTCATGGCAGGGATGATAGATCTCATAAGAATAATGACTGATATTTATGGGGTACTTTATAGTTTGCTAAGTCCTTTATATTAACTCTTCCATTTGAGACCTCCCTCTTCAAATAGTAGTTGGCTGGCATTCCTGTGGTCCTTTTAGGTTACACTTTACAAATATTATCTAATTTTATCCTCATAACAACCCAGAAAGGTAGGTGTTATTATTATTCCCATTTTGCAGATGAGGAAACTGAGGCTGAGAGTGGTTAAGTGACTTACCCAGGGTCACACAGCTAAGTAAGTGTCTGAAGCAAAATTAAAGCCCAGACCTTCCAGATTCCAAAACCTTATGAGGTAAGTGTTACAATTATGATTATGTTCATTTTATAGATGAAGCAACTAAGCTCTTTTCATGGTCAAATAACTATTAAGTGTTTCGAGTCCAGATCTCTTCTCATTCCAAGTCTAGTGCTCCTTCCTCTTTATCATGATCTCTCACTGAGTTTTACATTTCCCTGAGTAACTAGGACTGGGCAAAGCACACAGTAGATATTTAATAGTTGGTTCTGAAATTAAATGAAAGAAAGTGAAAAGAAAGGAAAGAAAAGGAAAGAAAGAGGAAGGGATCAAGAGATGAATCCTAAGAATTATAATGTGACATTTGATCTCTTTCACTTCCACCCCATCCACCCTCCCATGATTGTAAGTAGATTCCTGAGTTTCCTTTCACCACATTCACAGAATAAAGGTCTAAGAGCTCATGATACATCAGTCCTAGAAGAATTCAAATGTGGTTACAATATGCTTATACAGTAGTGGTATTAGTACTGTCAAAGATGAAGAGTAATCCCCAGGCTTTCAGATATGGATGTGTTGGATATTTGCCTCCTAACAAATTTGCCCATTACTTTCCAGATTTAGCAACATCAGAGATGTTCTGTGTGGGCATTGTAGGGGGTAGGAGGCTGGCCTTGGAAGAAAAAAATCCAGGGTTCAGAACCTGCTTGTAATACCAAAAGCAATTCACTTAATATCTCAGTCTGAAGTAATTCTGTAAAGGTAGATTGCAGGACTGTTGAACTGGGAATTTCCCACACTAAATGAAATCATAGAAGCAGAACAACAAAATTAAAAAGATATATGGTGATAGGTAACTTGAAATTCAGTGTTTCAAAGTCTTTGTGAAGTTTTAAGCTTCAATAGTTTAAGGCTTTTAGAACACCCTTTATAATGGTTTTAGAACTGCTTGGGCAGCTAGGTAGCACAGTAGATAGAGTTCTGGACTTGGAGTCAGGAAGAGCTGAGTTCAAATCTGGACTCAGACACTTATTAGCTGTAAACCCAGGCAAGACATTTAACCTTATTTGCCTTAGTTTCCTCACCTATAAAATGAAAGAAAGGAAATGGCAGAGTATTCCTGTATCTTTGCCAAGGAAATCACAAATGGGATCACAAAGAGTCAGACATGACTGAGCAAGTTGCTTTAGGTGTTCACAGCTTAATAGTCTTTATGTTTGTGGATAGCAGTAATTTTGTGTAACTCTCCAGAAGGCAAATTAATAATGTTCTTTAATTTATAATAAGCTAAGCTCTAGTGTGAATAATGAGTCATGTGAAGTGGTCACATTATTCGAATTTGCACTACCTATTTATATTGGGTTGGTACTAATTATCATATTTATATAATTATAACTTCAAAAAATGAAAATTAAGATACATGTGACTACATCACTAATTAATTATATTTCTGTTTTTTCCCATTTTTCCTTAGCTAAAAGGAAAAGTTTTGAATTCAACTTATCATTCCAGCACAGTTATGGAATTTATAAGATATCCCATGACAATCATTATGATGAAGATGATGATGAAAACTCCATAGCATATCATAATTTGATGGACTATGAGTGTGAGACCCTAAGAGAGACACAGAAAGACACTAGTAATTTCCTCCATGCCATAAAAGTAGAATTCAGCACCACATCTTCTCAGGACAGCTCCATACTGCCAGATATCAACAAAAGCACAGTTAGCATTGAAACAAAGCAGGACTCTGACAGAGAAAAGAGCATTGAGCAACTGTTGACTGAAAAGACAGAAGCATTTGTAACAGATGATACCAGAAACTTTGAAAAATCTACATTTTTGGAAGGGCCAGAAAGAAGACTTTCTCATGAGGAGAGTCACAAACCAGAGCTTTCGGACTGGGAATGGTGTAGAAGCAAATCTGAAAGGACTCCTCGTCAGGTAAAGTGGAATGATTCCAATGAAATTAAAAGTGGGAGTTATTCTATACTGTCTCTAGTAGCATTAACTTTTCATACTTAATTTATTCCTGTTAATATTCTCATTCATTCCCTTAAATCTGAGTTTTCTCTTCCCCCACATTACGTTTTTTCATGTATTTATTTTTGAACATTTTCTTGAATTTTATCAAAAGCTAGCAATGCATTCCTATGTTTAATCAGGGTTTTCAATTCAGGGTCTTTTTTCTTTAACTCAAATTACAATGGGAGGGTCTTTAAAGTGTAATTGATTCATTAGTAAAGGATTCATTATCTATGAGATGAGATCAGAATGTATTTTCCTTCAAGCTATTAGATAATTATAACATAAGTTGACCTTTATGTTTCACATTGTTGCTTTGCTAATGAGAATTAGTCTTTCTCTACACTGTAATATTAGTCATAGTTTATAATTAAAATTTTAAAAACAACAAATTATATTCTCACTTAGTCTTGAGCATGTGCAATGTTATTCCTTGGTTATCTTCTGCTAGATGCAATATAGTTCATTGCCAAAATGAAATTTAAAGAAACAAAGACCAATGCAACTTAATAAGCATCTATTGAGCACCTACTATATGTATAATACTTTAGTAAGGTATAGGGATACAAAGTTAAAAACAAAAGCTTCTTTATATATTAGTTTTAGAACTATAAAGGATTCAGCCCCTTTATTTTACAGATAAGGACTCAGTCAATGAAGGACTCATACAAAGTTGCCCAGGTAATGAATACTAGAGGCCTAATGTGAACCTGTCTTCTGACCCCAAAGTCATTCAGTCAGCAAAAATGTATGGTGCTAAGTATTTGGAATACAAATATAAGCAAAAGCAATTCCTGTCCCCAAGGAGCTTACATTCCAATGGGGGAAGCCTATACATAAAAAGGAGATGAAAGGAGAAAGAAATGGAAGTACCCAGCAAAGGGAGAATAACATAGAAGTCTAGAGTGCAGACTTTTGAGAAAAGAAGGCATCACTGGTCTGACTTTCCTCCTTAAATGAATGCTCTTGGGAGAATCACCCAATTAGAGAAGGGTTGGGGATACTATGAGGTGCATATTCCAGGGCTGGACTGATCTTCCAGGATGAAGTTTCTGAAACATAGTGGATAAGTCTGGAAAGCAGCAGGATGAGAAATGAAGAGTCAGTATTCTTTACTCTGTATCATATTACATAAAAGTCACTTACCATTAAGAAATATACATCTAGGGGTGGCTAGGTGGCACCGACCCTGGAGTCAGGAGGATCTGAGTTCAAATCCGACCTCAGACACTTACTAATTACCTAGCTGTGTGGCCTTGGGCAAGCCACTTAACCCCATTTGCCTTACAAAAACCTAAAGAAAAAAGAAATATACATCTTACTAGGGGATAGCAACATGTAAATGCAAGCTTCCTAGAGCAGGAAGAAGATAATGATAACCATGGTACAGTGAAAAGAACACCATCTCTGAAGCTGGCTAACCTGGCATAAAATTCTGCTCCAGGTGCTATATATGTGAACTTGGGCGAGTTATTTCCCTTATTTAGCTGGTTCTCAGTTTTCTTATCTATAAAATGAGTAAACTGGTTGAGACATCTTAAGTCCCTCCTAAATCTTGATCTATAGTTATACTAGCATTATTTTTAAGAGGGGAAATAAGCTAAATAATAAACTCAGATACAAAAGAAAATAACCTGCTAAAGATATCCTTTATATTGTGAAATCATTGGAAGCTCCAAATATACAGCATTAGAAGCTTTCAAGAAATTTATCAATGTTAAACTGAATAATTGAAAAGTAAATGTTCACAATGAAAAATTTAACAAGGAAAAAAATTAATTCCTAATCAGTATTCACAAAAAAGATGTGCTGCCTCAAATAAAGGGTCAAAAACTCCTACAAGTTCATCATGATTTCCCTGTAATTTAGAATTACAGAATCATATGATTATCAAGATAATTAAACCTTATCCTCTAAATCAACACAAGGCAACACACTTTAAATTGGTGAAGTGATATGCTTAAGTCACATAGGGAATGAATGGCAGAAATCCTATAGAGCTCAGATTTTCTGACTACCTTTCCAAGTTTCTCTCTCCTCTAATGATTTTTGAGAAAGTTATAAAAAATTCTTTCCAACTAAAATTATTTAATAATATTAAGAATGAAACAACTTAAAAAGATGACAGTTGAATGCAAAAATGTTTATTGAGAAGCAGAATATTCTATGTAAAAATAAAATGATTAACTGTTCTATTTTTCCTTGTTTAAATTGATTAAATGTTTAGGAAATAAATTGCCCACAAATAAGATAAGTAAGGCATCTCTTTTGGAGTTAAGATCATAAATCAGTAATCCTAGAGATCTATAATATACCCAGGGCATATTTTTAGACCAAAATCTAACTGCATAAAACTTATGAGCAGAGAGGAACACATACACACAAACACAGATGACTTTAAGTATAAAAAAAATACTTATATGAAGCAAATATTCTAGAGAGTTAACTCTTGAAAAATCCTGATCTCCCTCAAGACTGTCCTTAAAGGATATTCATGTCTGCTCTGAAGTTACTCTCTTCAACATATCAGCCTATTTGGTTGTTATTTGTCTTGTGAAAGTATTCTGAACATGACTCTTTTGTTTGCCAGAAAATACAGCTTTAAAGTAAATGAACAAAATTACAGAAAAAAGTAGATAATAAATTTTCATGTAATTGGAAGACATATTTTAGGGAATTATTAAATTTTAAAATCTGCTCATTTAAAAATATCTTAAAAATATATTGTTTGATATGACCTTCCCTTATTATTTAAAAATTATTTTTTCTCTTAAGATTAGCATTATGCATTCTCCCCTAAATAAATAATATTGGTACTCCAATCTAATTAGAAAGTACTGTCTGACCTAAAATAGATTTGTTTTCTTCCTTACAATTCTAATTCAAAAGAATATATTTTGCTCAAATAATATGTTGAAAGATAAAAGGTTGACTTTTTATTCAAGAGAAATAGTAACTTAAGAAGGATTTTATCCTCATGCCTTTCCAAGGAGGGTCTGCTTTCCTCTTATCTCTTCCTTCTCCCCTCCCCACTCTAAAAAATAAACATTCCAGCAAAGTAATTGTCATATATGTAGGATTTGTTTTAACAAGATAGCCTCTGCAGTAATTGTACTAATTTTCTAGCTCTTTCTTCAAAAAAGAGCTTTTTCTTTCCTCTTCTTCTTCAACTGTCCTTCCAAGGGTTTGTGGTTTGGATTTCATGAGACTGAATTTTGATAAATTTCTGTTCTCTTTTACTGATATGGTTTAGGTGGGGAATTAGCTCAAGTAGGGTGATAGGGGAAATTAAAGTAAAATGGTAAAAATAACTCCTAGTATTTGAGAATAAGATCTTTACTACTAAAAGAAGAGTGGAAGGAGTCAAGAAAATGGAGTAGAATATAGTGGTAAGGCTAGGTTTTGACCTTAACTTTGCCTTTCTGGGAAATCATCGGCTATTTATTGGAGTCCCTCTGGTGTGTTGCTATTTCAATGGATAGTTATGGTCCCCAGTCAGCAGTGGTTGAGGTCTGAGATGAGCCTTTGCCAAGGTTCCAAAGTGCAACTTGGAATGCCAATGCTATGACACTGAAACTCTTTGATAACCAAGTTTAAGAGGAGGGTGGTTACAAAACTCACCTTTTGGTTTAAGTGGCGAGTTCCCAAAAGTCTATGGTACTGTTGCTCCTGAAGCAAGGAACTGAATATAGGAGATAGCATATACAATGGGAGAATTAGTACAAGTAACTACAGAGTTCATTGAAGGGATATTAGAGTTCATCTAGTCCAACATATACCTAACAGGAATGTCCTCTACAATCATCATTCATCCCCTTTACCATAAGACCTCTAAGTAGCAGAAGCCACTATGTTTGCAAGTAGCTTCTTCCACTTTAATTGCCTTTACTTGGAGGAAACTTTTCCTGTAATTAAGGCTAAATATGCTTCTTTAACTTCTACCTACTGAACTGGCAGTGTAATATAATAGAAGGCATTCTGGATTTGGGGGTCAAGTGCCAGGGTTCCAAGGCTAGCATCTATAGCTCAATAACAAGTCAATTCACCACTTTAGACTAGATAATCACTGCTTTTTTCAAATATAAATCTATGATCCTATATAAATATCTAATACAATATAAATCTATAGATTTGCCCTCTGGTATCAAGCAATACTGTCCTCATTTCATTTCTACGTGACAGCCCTTCCAAATACTTGAAGATAGCTATCCAAATTCTCTCCAAGGAAATTCCTAATTCCTGAACCATTCCTCTTAAAGTAAAATTTCAAGCTCCTCCATTATCCTGGTTGCCCTCCTTTGGAAGTTCCCCATCTTATCAGTATCTTCCCCAAAATGTGACACCCAGAACTGAATACAGTCCTCCAGATGATGTCACTTTCTCCTATAGTTTCCCACTGTTGAGTTCACATATGCCAAATTAGCTAATCAGTCTAATTTTCCTTCGTAAGTACAAATGAGGTCATCTGGGGGAGAACGTTATAACTATGTACTTGGTCCTTTCCATAGAATCATAAATCTCAGAATTAGACAATTTTCTTGCTATCCCTTGGACAAAAAGCTGGGCATTTGATGACAACAGCTACCCTAGGGCGTGTGACCAACTCAGAAGAAAGGATTATATTTAGATTTTGCCTCATAAACTCAATAATGTGAGGGGTGGGGGCATTCAGTAGGAATTAATTTTAAAGTGACCTTTAACTAAAATTTCAGGTCCTCTGCAAGTTGTACCAGCTGGGTCTTAGGTAAGTGGCATTTTTATTATTTTGTAATATTTTAATAAGCTGCCTACAGAGTATTTCTCACGCCAAAGGCTTAACAAAAATTATTTGCTAATGGTATTCAATAATGACATTTTTCATCAAGTTTGAGTTCCTTTTCTCTACAAACATTCTCATAGGGGGTTACAGAGATAAGAATTATATTTTTGACAAACCAGACCTTGGAGAGTATGTACATTATCTTAAAGAGCATGGTGAAATTAGTTATTTTAGGCTGAGTCTATATAAAACTGAGTCAAATGAACTATTGGGCAAAAGTATGAACAATTCAGGCACATACTGCCGCTATGCAAAATTAATTTAGACCAAAGATGCTGCTGTTTCTTGAGCTGGCATAATGACAACCACTTTAACTTTGTCTCTTAGGAAGCTACGGAACAAAAGTTGCCAGAATGAAAAAGTCCATTTATTACTTTATATTGTTATCCTTAATTGAATTCAATAAGCATTGGTTAAGTACCTATGTCATGGAATATACTGCAATATTAGGGTTAAAAATGGAATGTTCACTGTTCTCAAGATACAGATATTGAGAGGAAATAACATAGATAGAGCTAAGTAAATACAACATATACAATAAGTAATTTTGGTGGAGGTGGGGAAACAACTGGGGAGGGGAAGTCAGAAAATCCCTTTTTTGGAAAGTAGCCCTGGAGGTGAGCTATGAGGGAAGTTAGGGATTTCAAAGAGCAAAGGTAATGAGGGAGACCAGCGATGAGGGGCAGCCTGTATAAAAACAAGCAGGTAGGAGGTGGTAGGTCACATAAGGAGAACAGTACATAGATCAGTTTTGCTGAAACATAGAGTGTAGGAAAGAAGGAAAATATGAGATTTGTCTAGAAAGATCACTTGGAATCATATTGTGAAAGACTTTGTTATTCAGGAGAGTTAGCATTTTTCCTAAAGGCAGCAGCAAATCACTGCTGAATGAATATAAAATCAGAATGGTGGTGGAGGAATTTCAATTCCACAGTCAAATGGAAGGTTTAAAAGCCAAAAGGAAACTCAGAAGTCAAATAATCCCAATCCCTCATTTTAAAAATGAGTCAATTAGGGAAGGTACAGTGGTTTTCAAGGGTCACGCAAACAAAGCAGTATCAGAGACTGAATTTTAACCCACATGCTCTGGCTCCAATTTCAAATTAGATAGAAGATTGGAATGATGCTGCATACTCGACCTACAATATCCATGTTTATCTTCAAAGTAATTAAAGGCATAGAAATTAATACACTAGGGATTTCTTCCTCAACTCATTAGAATGTTCCTCAATGCATCTGGGTGGTTCTTGTATCACTTCCTGTAATAAAGTACAATCCACTTGTCTAATTGCTCACTTTCTGAAAACACCAAGGAACAGCTTGAATTTGAAGCCTTGCATTAACAGTGGAATTCATTCGCTCAACATATTAGCATCAATATTATAAAGGAATCCTTGTGTCTTCTCAAAATCTCAAAAAAACTATTTTGAGATTAAAGATGTTGTTTAGTGAATAAAGGCTAGATCTGGAGATAAAAAGATCTGAGTTAAAATCATGATTCAAAAATTTAGTAGCTCTGTGAGTTAGACAAGTCACATAATTCCTCTTTGCCTACATTTCATCAAATGTAAAATAAGGGAACTGAAATTTATGGCCCCTTAAGTTCTCTTCCAGCTTTTGATCTATTATCGGATTCCATTAGGCTCTTGTCATCCTACATTCAATAAATTTATTCAGCAAAAATACTTGAGAACAAAAGTAATGTCTATTAGTGATCGTCGGTTGACATTTATTTCAAGGGCTCTAAGTGTTGCTTCTTCATAGTGCACCTATATACATTTGATGAAGTGCATCTCTTTTTGAAATCCAGAACTACAGGAGTCATTTGGTTCAGATCATCTATAAACAAGAATTCCTTTTACATTTTTATATAACAATTCATCATTAATTTTGCTTGAAGAACTCTACTGGGCTCCTATATTAGTCCACTCTAATTTTAGATACCTTCCTTTTTTGTTTTTTTGTTTTTTAGGTTTTTGCAAGGCAATGGGGTTAAGTGACTTGCCCAAGGCCACACAGCTAGGTAATTATTAAGTGTCTGAGGCCGGATTTGAACTCCTGACAGGAGTCAGGTATTCCTGACTCCAGGGCCGGTGCTCTATCCACTGCACCACCTAGCCACCCCCAGATGCCTTCCTTTTACATCAATACCTAAATTTCCCTCTTTTTGTGATTTCTCCCTAGTTCTCTGACTTTTTTCATTCTGGGGAAAAGAAGAATAGGTCTAATTTTTCTTCCATATAACAGAGTAGTTGATTTAAATAAAGTCATTATGTCTGTCCAAGTCTCTTCTTAGTCTAAACAATCCTATTTATTTAAACCAATGATCATGTAACGTAATCTAGAAGTATTTTTTCATTTTAAATTTCTTCTTCTGGATACTCTCAAATCAATAACCTTCCCAAATTCTGATACCCCAAATTGAGCATGACTAATCCTTTCTCAGTTAGAAGGGATTTACTTCTTTTAATGTAGACTGAGATCACATCAAGTAGGGACGATGAGGTTGGCTACCATAACATAATGTTATCTCATATGAACTGCTGTCTGTTTACATCAATCCCCGAACAACTTGTGTTTTTAAGATTATTTTTTTAAGCCAAATACAAAACTTTCATTTTACCCCTATTAAATTTAATGAAGTCGGTGTTTGGAGTTCTAAATATTTTTTGGAATCTGTTATCTAATATTTTGGATATACTTGCCAGCCTCATAGGATTTGCAAATCTGATAACAATGACACAGACACTTTTATCCAAGTCAATAGTAAAAATGTTCAAGAGGGCATGTCCACAGATAGATCCCAAACTTGCCTAGAAAGGAAGGCGATATTCCTTAAACACTTGTTATTTACTAGGTACTGTGGCAACCTCTTTACAGACACTTTCTCTTTGGATAATTACGATAACCCTGGAAGGTGGATGTTACTGTTTTTCCCATTTTATAGTTGAGAAAACTTAGGCAGTCGGTGCCCAGGGTGTCTTTTGAGTGTCTGAGACTAACTTTGCACCCAGATTTTCCTCAGTTTAGAACCAGTATCTTATCCACTATGCAAGTTAGGTGCCTAGGAATCTTGTTTTCCAAATTGAATAATGCATATTCTTTGTCTCCATCCAAATCAACATCCATTTCATTGTGGATCTTTATACCTCTCCATTTTGTCCATGATGATAACATAAGAGATTTCATCAAATGATTGGCTAAAATCTAGGTAAATTTCATTTCTACCACACCCCTGCCCTACAAATCTCATGACTTCATCAAAAAAGAAAACAAACTTAGTGCAGTATGACGTTCTTGATGAAGCTATGATGTTTTTGACATAGTTTCTTTCTCAGGATGTTCCTTTCCCCTCTTGATAATGATATTTGTTTAGAATTTTGTCTGAGAGTGAAGTTAAGCTCATGTATCCCTAGTTTTCAGGCTCTATTCCTTTCTCATTTTTGAAAATTAGAATGTTTATTTTTCTTCTTCAGTTCTATATCCATCATCTTTCAAGAAACATTGCCTATAAATCGGCAATCAATTTTGATATTGAGGAAGCTCATGGGACTTTTTCTCAATAATCTGAAGAAAAGAGGATTAGGAAAGGCATTCCTAAAAGGAATGTGAACAGTAGACCATCTAGACCATTACTGTTAATTATTAATTATTAATTATCAATCAACTATTTAAATATCTTTTGTGTGTAGAAAATAAGTGATCCAAAATTACTGATAGATATAGATATAGATATAGATATAGATATAGATATAGGTATAGATATAGATATAGATATAGATATAGATATAGATATAGATATAGGTATAGATATAGGTATAGGTATAGGTATAGATATAGATATAGGTATAGATATAGATATAGGTATAGGTATAGGTATAGATATAGATATAGATATAGATATAGATATAGATATAGATATAGATATAGATATAGATATAGGTATAGATATAGGTATAGGTATAGGTATAGATATAGATATAGGTATAGGTATAGATATAGATATAGATATAGATATAGATATAGGTATAGGTATAGGTATAGGTATAGATATAGATATAGGTATAGGTATAGATATAGATATAGATATAGGTATAGATATAGATATAGATATAGATATAGATATAGGTATAGATATAGGTATAGGTATAGGTATAGATATAGATATAGATATAGATATAGATATAGATATAGATATAGATATAGATATAGATATAGATATATTGGAAAAAGAAAAGTAGCATTACCTTACTAGCTATGGAGTGTGCCAAGTGTGTGAGTGATGGGATAGATGTGAGTCTGCGGGAGGGTAGCTGTGAATATGAGTGCAAATATGGTTGAATGACAAAGAAGAGTCCTGTAATGGCATTTCCATTTCTTTTGAGTCATTGCATTCGTTCCAAGAATTTTTTCTAAAACAACAACTCCATTTCATAGAAATAATCATTTGGTTCAAAACTATTCTTTAAGAGACAAGCTATGACTTCTCATAGTATTTTGACTGACTCCTGAGAGCACAGAAAATTATGAGTTGAACCAAAATAATTAGATATTTTCTAGCACTTGGCATTTGCAAGTGAAAGAAGAAGATTCCAAGGCAAGTCATTTAATCTCTTAAATTAGTGTCTGCTTCTTCTTCATGATTGAGAGGTTAAGGGACTAGATGACTTCAATGTTTTCTTCCAGCTCTAAATCCATGATCTTGAACTTCTTTAATATCAATGAAGCAAGCAATCACTCCGCAAACAACAATCGCCATCCAGAGGTACTGATCAATCATCTACCATGTATCAGGGACTGTCCTCGGTAGTAGGATAACACTGACTTAAAACATGCTCACATTTTTTTGCCAGGCAAATGGGGTTAAGTGGCTTGCCCAAGGCCACACAGCTAGGTCATTAGTAAGTGTCTGAGGCCGGATTTGAACTCAGGTCCTCCTGACTCTATCCACTGCACCACCTAGCCGCCCCACAAGCTAACATGTTGATGAGAGAGAGAAAAGTAGACATAAAGAATATACCACGTAAATATAAAGCTAAAAAAGGTACTTTGAAAAGAGAGAATTAGCAGTCGAATGTAGGAAAATCATGAGTGACATCAGGCAGAAAATACTGTTTCAGCTGAATATTAAAGGGACAGAGATTATATGGAGCAGAGGTAAAAAAAGAGAATACTTTCCAGGTATGTGAGACACTCATTACAAAGGCACAGATGAGAAACACAGAGAAGTCAGTTTGGCTGAATGACGAAACATGGGAGAGTTAATAATGACTAGGCGATTGGAAGATGAATTGACATCAGACTATGAAGAATTTTAAAAGCTAGAGAAGTTTGTTTTATCTTCAAGATAATAAAAAAACACTGTTTGGGTAGAGGAATTATATGGAAATATCTGTGCTTAAGAAAATTTACTGTGGCAACAGTATATAAGATGGATAAACGTGAATAAAGGAAATTAAGGAGTTCAGTTGGGATTCTATTGCAATTATCCTCTAAAAGATAGAGACCAGAACTCTGATGTTAATTTTATTTGTGAAGAAAATGTTTTAGATGTAGGAAATGTTGTTAAGGATGAAACAGTATTTGTCAACTGATTAGATAAGTGGGTTGAGGGAGAATGAGGAGTCCAGGATAATGCCAGGTTTACAGATTTGACCCACTGAAAGGATTATAGTTGCCTTCAACAGAAATGAGTAAATTTGGAAGGAGAAAGAATTTAGGAAAGAAAAGAGTTCAATTTTATTTATATATAATATATATATATATATATAAATTAATACATATACATATAAAATTAAAGATGTCTCCATGACATACAATTAGAAATATTTAATAGGCAATTGTTGATCAAGAACTGTAGTTTAAATGGACAGAGAAATCTGAGAACCATATTTTGCATCATTTAAAAGTGTTGAGACAAAATACATAGACATGAAACCCTTCGGGAACAAATATAAAAAATTAAGAAAGGGACAGATAAAATGGAATAAATCCCATATATGTGACAAGTGCTAAGGGAAGAGATAAAGGACTGAACAGAATAGGACTGAATTGCTTAAGAAAGACTTTTTAGAAGAGTTGAGTCTTCAATTTGAACTGAAGGAATTAATATAAACAAAAGCAGCTTTGTATTTTTAAAAAAAAACTATTTATAATTGCTCATCCATGCAACTTTTTAAAATAAGCAAATCTAAAATAGCTTTGTTAGATGTGATAATTATAATAATAATTACCAGCAGTGCCTTCACTGAGGCAAAAAAGTAAAAAGTTGTGCCTTATTAAAGAAGATATTTTCTGCAGTCTTTGATCATCAAGGAGGTATCTGGTCCCCTAGCACACGCCACCACCAATTGAATTCACTCTCATATTAGGAGAGGATCATTCTGGATTCCTCATTACAAGGGAAGGCTATGGTTTGTAAACCATTCTTGGTAACCCAGTGTGAGGTAGTTTTTCTACTCCTTAAGAGAAGGAAAAAGAAGAAAATAAGTAATATTGATATATAAATGAACTCTAGAAGCTATGGGTTCATTTTGAGCAGTCAGAAATTATTAAGCACCTACTATGTTTCAATAACCAATAAACCAAATGTGTATTTAATCAGCACCTACTATATTTCTAGGTACTAGTGATTCAAAGACAAAGGTGGTACAGTCCCTGCCCCCAAGAACTTTAAAATTCTACTGGAGAAAATAACCCATATGGAAAGTCATAGCCAGACAGAAGATCTTTGATCTAATTAGTCAGAGGATTTATGGATGGAACCATAAGACAATAAATTTTTACATCCTAAAGTTGTTGAGAACGGTTGTTGTAATCTTACACAGGCTGTGACCTGAGTAACCATTTGCATTGTGGCTCTGTAATTCTAAATTAAGAATGAAATGCTCCATTCTGAATTTTTTCCATGTTTAAAAAAATTCCCAGGTAACGGATGGTCAAATATGACTTCAATTCCTTTGAACTAGTAAATTTGTTTGGTTGATGTAGTTGGAGCTACTTCTAAGAAATTCATTCAGTGTTGATTGATTTTTACCCTAAGACAATATTTACACAAATACTTTGATAGGTCTGTGAACATTTCAAGATTGTTTTTCTGCCAAGTGTTGTAGATGATAAACTAAAAAGCACTATTTCATGTGGTGGGACTCTTGTCTGGCTTGAAGGAAGGGACATAGGGGTGAACTTGTGGTCACAAAGACCTGAAGTTAAATCCCACCTCAGAAACTTACTATATGACAATGGGAAAATTACTTAAATTTTCTGGGCCTAGATTCCTTATTTAGAAAGTGACCTCTACAATCCTAAGGGATTGTAGAGGTCACTTTATAAATATGTATGATCCATTGTCAACATTCCTAAAGACTTCTATAGCTAGATGTCTTCATAACGGGTGAATGAGCACACATCAGTGATCCTTCATTCTCAATATATAAAAAAGGCCACCTCATCTTTTAGTTATAAATATCTGTGGTCATCATTCTGCTGATATGGTAGGGTCATCTTTGGTGCTCTGGAATCATGATTGGCAGTGGGCATTTTTAATCCATTTAAGTTTCCTCATACAAATTGTTAGGCTGATCTCTTGATTTATCATGGAGGAGATTCTATAAGGTTCTGGGGCTTGAAGCTCTCCTCAGTGATCCCAAACAGGATCACTAGGAGAGCCTCATCAATTAAATTATATCTATAGGCTTTAGGCAAGTCACTTCTCTTTTTCTAAATTTTCTTCCCCTCAAAATGGGAGCAATGATAGAATCTACCTCTAATTGTTGTTGTGAGGATCAAATAAGACGATATTTGTAGGAGCAGCTAGGTGGCACAGTGGATAGAGTACCAGCCCTAGAGTCAGGAGGATCTGAGTTCGAATGTGACCTCAGATACTTAATAATTAGCTAGCTGTGTGACCTTGGGTAAGTCATTTAACCCCATTGCTTAGCAAAAAAATAAAGAACAACTTAAAAAAAGATATTTGTAGAACAATTTGCAAACCTTAAAGCACTTTATACATGCAGACTATTATTTATTATTTAATGAATGAGTCAATGAATTAATCCATAATTCAATAGGTTAGAGATCACATACCATAGAATGATTCATGATTCTTTTCTCAAAAATGTAATGTCAGGGGCAGCTAGGTGGCACAGTAGATAAAGCACCAGCCCTGGAGTCAGGAGGACCTGAGTTCAATTTGACCTCAGACATTTAATAATTGCCTAACTATGTGACCTTGGGCAAGTCACCCTTAACCCCATTGCCTTAAATAAATATTTTTTAAAATGTAATGTCACTTTTTTTCTTAAGGACAAGTTTTAGAAGATTGCATCTTATTTCTCTACTTGAGATCATTTGTTCTGGGATTTGTAAGCCTGGGACTTTCCAAGTTTGTTCTTCTATCCTACTGCTGAAGAGTAAAATGTAAACTACAGAATTCCTAATCCTAGGCTTTGAGATCTGTACTTCTGAATCACTTTCTGAGACATCACTGGCAGTCATGAAGTAGACATTAAGCATTTTTCAAAATAATTGGGCAACCAAGCTTCTTTAGCACTTGAACTGTTTTGGCAGAACCTGTAGATTTGGATCTAGGCCTGGAAGCTCCTACCAAGAAAAGGTAGGAAAGGAAAATTTTACAATATAAGAATACTCTCATGCAAGTCCTGTCAAGTCAAGAAGCACCTATTATCTGTTAGGCAATGTACTAAGTATTAGCGCTAAAAAGAAAGGCAAATACAGTTCCTGCCCTTCAGGAACTCACAGACTGATGGAGTAGACAATATGCAAACAATTAGATTCAAAAAAACATGTACAAGATAAACCAAAGACCATCACAGAAGGAAATATATCATTAAGAGAAGTCAGAAAAGTGATCTTATAAATATGGAATTCTAACTGAAGCCAGAATGATTCCAGAAAAGCCAGAGAATAGAGATAGGTTGGGAGAGCATTTGAGGTATAGAGATAGCCAATGAAAATTCCTGTCTGGAGATGGATTATCATATGTGAGGAGAAGCAGCAGAAAAGGCTGTTATCATAGAACTGAAGAGTTCAGGGTAGGAGGGGAAACAAGGAAGGAAGGTGTTAGAAGACTGGAAAAATGGGACTGAAACAGGAGATGAAGGGCTTCAAAGATTTCCCATTGGTTATATTTATAACCCAATTGGGGAGTTAAAGTCAATGGAGTTTACTGATTGGGAGACAAGATGGTCAAATCTGCCCTCTGAGAAGCTCAATTGGACAGCTAAATGATGGGTGACCTGGAGCAACTTGAGACAGGACAACCTGTAAACTATTGAAAGAGCCCATTCATGAGGTAATGAAAGCTTATACCAGGATAATCATGACAGTAGAAGATGCCCCCCCCAAAATATATATATATGTGTGTGTGTGTGTGTGTGTGTGTATAAATATAATTGATATATATAGTTAAATTATATATTATATGGGTGAAAGAGGAATGGGCATTGATTTTTTTCTCCCATACTTAATCACTTCAAGGATAATTTTCTCATATAACTACTGTCCACATTATGTAGACCTTTTCTGCCTCCACAGATGGAAATTTCCGACACACTATTCTAAATGTTTTCAGTGATAACAAATAACACTTTCTGACAGTCTGAATAGAGCCCTGAATCTAGATATCAGAAGACCTGGCTTTAAATTCGATTTCCCCTCTTTATAAGTTACTTGATATGATTACACAAAACATTTTTCACTCACTGACTATCCCCCATGCTCAGAAAGCTCCCCTTCCTCACATCTACCTTCTGGCTTCTTTCGAAACTCAGATCAAATATACATCCTACATTAGATACTTATTTTCCTTTAGATGGAATTTTCCATCCTCCCCTCCATCTAGAACCTTCCCTCCCCTTTCTCCTGGATCTATCTTGTGCATACATTGTTATTTATTTTCTACATTCTCTATTAGCACGTGATATTTTTGAGGGCAGAAACCGTGGTTTTGCCTTTCTTTGCATCCTCAGAACTTAGCACGGAGCTTGGCAAGGGTAAGTTTATTGACTTACTTTCTCTAAAAGACTTGTCCTCTGTGGGACTTGGTTTCCTCATCTGTGCAATTAGGCATTAGATTAGGTTATCATTAAAACCTTTCACAGCTTTCTACTGATTAAATATTAATTGAGAGAGGTGCTATTTATAGAGTTCCTTAAGGTCTTCAGAGTGCTTTACTCATATTTCCTCATATGACCCTCAGAAGTCTATGAAGATAGTTTAAATATCATTTATGCAGAGAAGCAAACTGAGTCAGGAAAAGTTAAGAGATCTGTTGAAAGACACTTGGCTAATAAGTGTCTAATGTAGGATGTAAAAACAAAGATTCTCAATACCTTGGTGATGAGCTCTATTTACAATAGCAAGAAATCTATTTAAGGATTCTGATTACAGTGACAGGAGAATGATATAAACAGTTGCTAGAAGGGTTTGGGTCAAAGGGAATCTGGAAAATGTAGGTAAACTTCATAGTTGCTCACATTGTCATGGGATAGAGATCCAAGCAAAATTCAAGCTACGCTGACTTAACAGCATTTAGAATTGATAGAGCTTAGTCATTTTACAAATAGATAGATAGATAGATAGATAGATAGATGGATAGATAGATATGTATGGTATACCTGTTAAACCTTGATGTGAGGTCCTGGTTCCTCATGAATTTTGTTTTTAGGCCACCAGGAAGATGAGATGAGGTTTACATTTGACCTTAATCCTCCAAACTAATTAAGTTGTCAAGAAAGTTTCAGTACAAAAAATTAGGCTAACCTAAATGGAATAGAACCTTCAGAAGAGCTAGTCTAACCTATAGAGTAGGAATGGATATTATTCCTATCTTTGTGTTATTGTCCTTATTTTACAGATGAGGAAATAGAACCTTAGTAAACAGTCTAAGGTCATTTATCTGACCCAAGTCTGTATGATTACAGTTCTAGTGCTTTTTTTCCGAGGACCTTGGGTTGCCATGTTACCGACTCCCTGCTTCCAAAGCCTGGGTCCTTTCCAAAGGCTCGTCTTATGTTTCTAATGTGTCTTTATACTTGAAGCCCAACCCTGACTCCCAGGCTATTAACCTCACAGGTCTCTTCTCTTCTTTAGGACTGACAGACATTGCCAATATATCATCTTCTTAGAAAAAAAGAGGAGAAAGGAAAGGGAGAAGAGAGAGTCAGAATTGATGTAAAGGTATTCATCTACTGAATAAAGAAAAGCAGTTGGTGGGGAAAAAAAGGATCTCTAAGAATGAGAGGGTTCTTTGAGATCTCTATCTTATGTGGGACACAGAAGAGAAATCTCAGGAAATCTTTTCAGCAGCATCATTTAAATCATGGCTTAGCCTTGGAAAACAAAACTTATTTAGAGATATATTCTGTTAAACCCCTGATCATGGGATTTAGATCTTGAAAGAACATTTAGTCCAAGAGCTGAGCTCACTTTGCAGATTAAAAAAAACTGAGGCCACAAGAAATGATGTGACCAGCAGAGTCACACAAATAATGAATAGCAGTACCTGGATTTGAACATATAAATGCAAATCAAAGGCTTTTTCCTCTACAATTTTTAAAAATGAAGATCAGTCCCTTTTTGGAATAAATATAATCCTTAATTCCAAAAGGTGACTAGTAAAACTAAAATACCATGCCTTAGAATTGGTGAGTTTCAATAATATAGAATAAAACATGTATTGTTTCAGTTTTACTTTTGTAGAGGCTGAGAATTCCCATAGAGAAGGCACTTAAATGCTTGAATGGAGTTGAGTTCTAAAAGATTTTCCTTTTTATAGATTTAGAGTCTGAGTTTTGAGAATTCAAGATAATGGGGTGAAAGACTCAATGAATTGTATTCATTGAATCTTTTATTACATTATATATATATTATATATACATTATATTATGTATTTACATATTTAAGTGTTTGAATGACATTTGAAATAAAAAATTACTGGCATTTATGAAAAGGTAATTCAAAAAAGGAGAATTTTTTCGTCGTTTCTGAGTGTGTTCTAGTAGATAACTATCTCAAGAGAAAATTTTACAAGGGGAAAAGATTGAAAGAAAACACATTCCTACATTAATTCTTGAAAAGTCATAAGTTGGGGTCAGCTAGGTAGCACTGTGGATAGAGCACTGACCCTGGAGTCAGGAGGACCTGAGTTCAAATGTGGTCTCAGACACTGAATATTTGCCTAGCTGTGTGACCTTGGGCAGGTCACTTAACCCTGTTGTCTTAAATAAAAAATTTTTAAGTCCCAAGTAGTCTTTAGCCTTCGCAAATTTTGAAATTCTCCTCCTCAAATAAATCTTTCTAAATTCCATGATCCTGATAAAGTCATTCCTTTACTTTCTGATTTGTTGAAAATAAAGTTATAAAGTATCAATCCAAAATGTTAATGAAGTATATCCTATGTTCTAGGAAGTAGGAAAAAACAATATTAAAAGAAACAACTTCTGCTCTTAAGGAGTTTGCTATCTGTTGAAGGAGAAATACAAAGTCATATAAATAAATAGAAAAATAGACATAGTGAAGATAAAGCAAAACCTAGGAACACTAGAAGTGGGGGAGGGAAAGTTAAAAAAAAGATCTCATAAGAAGTTAAGATTTAAAGTGAACTTTGAAGGAACTTAGTGGACATTTTAAGACTTAGAGGTAAGGAGGTGGTAACTTTGGGTGACCTTGAGCAAGTCACTTAATCTTGATTGTCTTGCATCAAGTGGCATCCCCATTAGAACTGACTCATATCTGGCCATTGGATCTAGATATCTCTGGAGGAGAAAGTAATACTGGTGACTTAGTGCAGCACTTCCTCACTTCAATTCAATTCATTTGCTTGTCAGGGTAAGGAAATATTGCATATATGCATTAGTAACAGTCTGTGCACAATCACTGAAGTGAAACATTGAATATTTTGAGTGAGGAGCAAGAAGTTGGCCAATCCATCCAATCTGTTGGATCAGAATACTTAAAGGGCAATAATGTTTAATAAATCTGAAAAGGCAAGCTGAATTATTCCCAAAACAAAGAAAGGAAAATTGGAAAATGGTAAAAAAAAAAGGCTTAATAAATTCTGTCATTTTTTGAGAATAATATTGCATCAAAAGAACTAACTAATATGAAGGATTCAGAAAAATTTGAATACATACATACATCAATACAGGTGTGTGTGTATATATATATATATATATATATATATATATATATATATATATACACACCCACAAAGCTAATAGAGAGTAAAATTGAACAGTAAATATGAAGCAATTAGTAGGGTAATCACTTCAATGTATCTGAAAATAACTTCAAAATATGCTGGATTCTATGTTCAAGGAAGTAAGGAAAAACAATATTCATAAGACACAGTATCTGCCCTTGCAATGATAACAGTAATTAATCATAACTTCATAAAGTAATAATGGAGCATGCCTTCTTTCTTTTGGCAGAGAAGTAGTGAACAAGAGAGAGGATGAGAAGTATGTTTTCAAATGCAGTGATTACAATGGAGCATTATGCCTTTCTACACTAATTTATTCCACTAGAAGGCTTCACTTTACGGCGGGAAGTGGAAAAGAAGGTAGAATGTGAGTCAATTTATAATGGTAGAAATGGAAGAGAGAGGAAAACAGAGAGACAAAGAGACCAAGACAGACAGACTGAGATAGAAACAGAGACAGATAGAGGTGAGAGTAGGGAAGTAGGAGAGACAGAAAAGAGAGAAAGAGAAAGAAATGAGGGTGAAAGGGAAGGGAAGAAAGAAAGGAAGAAAAGAATATATAAGTTAGTCAATACAATTGCAGAGAGTGATCATGAATTCTAATGTGGGTGTTGTATTCTCAAGCATCTTTGAGTCCAATGAAAAATATCTTAAGGTCATTTTTGATATGAAAGTAAAGCTCAAAAGAGAAAGGGGTTTTGGAAGTCACTGCATAGAGACCCTAATAGAACCCATGGGAAATGATGTGTCTCAGGTATGTCTCAGAGGAAATCTAGCAAGGAGTCCAAATCAAAGATGAGTTTGCTTTAAGTGAGGAAGTCCTGTGACCTTCAGATAATGTGCTGCCTTCAAGTCTCTGACCATTACGTTTCCTAAGGTAGATCAGTAACAAGTCAATAGAGGGCATAGAGAGAATAGAAAAGGGACTAGGAAATAACCCTGGGATATAGTTGCACTTGGAGAAAATGATATGGATGGTTCACATGGACTATTTATGCCCAACCTGGGGTAGTGTATTCTGAGTTCATAGTGGTCTGATAAGCCACAATAGAACACACCATAATTTGTCTCAAACATAGTGGTGTCATTTTGGTCTTCTTCAATAATAAAGGACAAAAACCAACCAAATCTCCAGGAGAAGATGGTTAACAGTAATCTTAAGATGGTTAAGAATTGAGGAAAAGCAATCAGATTTGGAAATTAAGAAATCACTAGTAGTTCGGTCCTGAAGAAGCAATATGAAAATACACCTTTCTTCCAGAAGGGGAAACTGGAAGGGCAGGAGGAATGGAGAGGAAAGGGGTAGGAATGAGAGGATAGAGGTATGAGTAAACAAGCAGAATGGATGTAAAATAAAAAGAAGAGGAAGCTTAGGGTGAATGTCCTTCATTGTCCCTTCCCTCTGATTATTTTTTTTTCTGGAGATATGTTTGGTAATTTAATATCTTAAAATAAAACCATATGGAAGTTTAACTAATGTAAACCAATAGCCATAATAAAAGAAAAGGGATCTTTAAAAGTACATTAGTGAGCAAAAAATTGGCTCACTTTGCAAGCAGAAAGATGTGATAAATATAATGGTAGTCAAGTATATAAATTGTTGATAAAATATTATGGGAAAGGATAGTAGAAAAACTACAATAAGAATCATTTCATGAAACAGGATAGAATAAAACTTACAAGAAACCTCAATGAAAAATCCAAATAGTTGCCCAAAAGATGTTTAAAGATGAAACTGGGAAGGATGACAAACGTGAAAGTTGAAAACATCTGCAAAAATTCTTCTAATAACCTATAAATCACTAACACAGACAGGTCACATCCTCATTTGGATTCCAAAAGCAAAGTCCCAGGTGTGTTTACAGAGGAGCAAGAAGTGGCACCAGGGAAAACAAAGGAATCAAAAGCAGCTAGGGTAGAACAAAGTAGACAGAGGCAGTCCATGTCAGAGATAAGACACTTATGAAGGACTTGAGAGATCCCTTGTCAAGGTATTTGGAGGAGGGAAATAAACCAAAAGAGTGTGGGGGGGGAATTTCAGGCCTTATTACTAAAAAAACCCACCAAGCAAAAAATATTAATGAGAAAATATCAGCAACTTGTAACGTATGTGTCTTCTTCCCTACCTATATTAAATTTTTGAGAATAATTCTTGCATTCAAATTATATTCCATAGTTGGTCGTATTTTAATAAACATACAAATGACTAAATTATAGAGAGAATATAAGAGCCCACTGAACTTGGTTATTAACTCTTTTTTAAATAAATTGATTCTTCTGGATGAAATGCTGTCACATATAAATTCTCCCTCAGAATCTTTCTTGATAAGTATTAGTGTTTTAGAACGTATCTTAAAAGTTCCAAAAGAGTTCATGTTTTTCAATGAAGCTCATTCAATTATTACTGTCAAGTGCTGCATATTTCAGGGATATGTGGTTTCCTAAGGCATCTCAGAGGAAATCCAGCAAAGAGCCCAAATCAAAGATGAGTTCACTTTAAATGAGGAGGTCCTGTGACAGTCTAGATAATAGGCTGACCTGAAGTCCCTGAACATTACATTTCCTAAAGTAGATCAGTAACAAATCAAAAAAAAAAAAAAAGAAAAAGAAAAAAAGAAGGAAAGAAATTGCTTCATCCATCCACACAGCAAAAGTCAAGTGGATGAGAAATGATTTTTGTGTAATCTGTAATATACAAAATGGTAAACAAGAGTTTATTCATATAATTGATGAATGAATTCTGCAGTTTGTTCAATTGATTATGGCATATAACACAATTGAACACACACTGCAAGTGAACAACTTGAACAGGAAGAAAACATTTGAATTGTCTTTGGAAAATTTCTAAGTTCTTTTAAAAGTCCCAGCATTCTCCCTAAATAATGGAATTCCACATCAGTATTGTACTCATGGTGTCATAGGACATATTAATCTCTGTAGAACTGAAAAGAGAACACTGAGGAAGTATGGAGTGGATATGAATAGGCTGCAACCCATTACAAACTTTGTGTCAGCAAAAACGTATAAGCAAAAAAGTTAATGCACTGGTCAAAAGGCAGAAGAGAGTGACAAACAATAAATAGTTTATTTGCTCTTCCTGTATTGGCAATGTGAAGAAAACCCAAGGAGGTCCTTGAGCACATTAAGTTGATTCTTGTGTCAAATATATAGGGAGAGTATGGCTAGGTGATGCAGTGGATAAAGCACCAGCCCTGGAGTCAGGAGTACCTGGGTTCAAATCCGGTCTCAGACACTTAATAATTACCTAGCCATGTGGCCTTGGGCAAGCCACTTAACCCCATTGCCTTGCAAAAAATCTAAAATATATATATATATATATATATATGTATATATATATGTATATATACATATATATATATGGAGAAAAAGACAAGAGTCAAATAGGATTAACAACCAGGGTTGATTACAATGGACATCAAAAGAGAGAATACTCAAATCAAAGAGATCACAGATCCATTAGCAAATTTAATAATATGTTTTGTTATGCATATGGTAGCCCAATACTCTACATAGAGTGGGTGCCTCTTGAATTGAAAGCCTCATTTTCTGTTTTTAATTGAGCTGAACAAATAAGGAAAATTAAGCAAATTTGATTTGACTCAGTCTTTACATGAGAATCTGCCAAATCCATCAAATTGTAATGATTATGAAAAGGCTTAAAGACATGATCTCTTTTCCTCTTAGTCAGTTCTCCTGCTGATGAGTCATGCACATTTTTAATTATTTGAGATCTCAGAAATACATTTGTTAAGAATTGGTTGAAGCCCCTCATCCCATTCAAATCTCCATTTTAGTGATAATATCCCACTTGCCTCATTTCCCCATATAGTTTCACTTTTTTAATGTATAACTTCAGTTTCTAATTCTCATTTACTCCAGGCTACTATGTTTTGAGAGTTGAGATCCATCAATGAGTGGGATTAGTAGCCAAAATAGCCTTTTTTTTTTTAAGATGTTCTGTTAAAGGCTCAAAAGACAAAGACTAAGAAAATTATCATTTAACTATATCATAATGGCAATTCTTTGATCCAGATATTGCCTGAAGCTTGGGACTATTCTTAGTGGTATCTTTAAAAGAGGAGAGATTCTTTAATCTTCAAGACTTCAGGAGACACCAGAGCTGAGAGGGGAAATAAGATCTTTCGCTAAAATACTGGAACTCTGATGGGCAATATCAAGAGATTCTGCATATATTCAATTGGTTAATTTCTCCTTCTAAACATTTAACTATAGATGAAACAGCAGCATTAGCTCTGATTTTAAAATTCTTTCTCCTTTCTCTTCCTATGCACCTTGGAAATATATGGAGAAGGGTAGGGGCAGACTGTGGGAAATACTAATGAATAATGAAAATGAATTAATTGCAAAGCAAGAATCAAATATAATCATTACCTTCTGAGAAGCATTCCAGTATTTTATAGAGATCACAATTCTGTAAGAAGCCCTATCAATTCCTTTGGTTATGGTTCATTTGGATGGTAAACTTGAGTCCAAGATACAACAAAGACATAGGGATACTGCAATGAAACACATATGAGAGTTGAAATTTGAGCGTCTCTTAACTCCAAAGTTATCAGATAAAGAAAAAAAGCAGTTAATAGAGGCCGCAAATGAAAGAATGACCTGGTTCTAGAATAGTTTTAGGAGTGAATAAATTTCAGAATTATCTAAGACATGTAGACAAAGTTTAGAATAAGAAAAAGGGGGGTTTTAGAGCAAAGCAAAGATATGGTGAGCTAGCAATTGGAAAGCAGAGCTTAAATTTTCTCTGTCAAAGAAAATTACCTTTAAATTGACAATGATAGCGCAAAAAAGGGTTATAGAGAACTGAAAACAAACTAAATAAACTAATAAAGATAAGGAAATATGTAAAGTTTACTTGGGACAAATTTTCTTAAGAGTCTAGAAATTTTACTAATAATATAATTCTAAGGCAAATTAATCATGTGAGTTTTTTGTGTAAAATGGGGGTAGTTACATGGGTTCTATCCTTAAAAATAATGATCTGATGGAAAATGAGGTAAATAAATATATCTAAGATTTTTCCCAAACAAAAATATATGAGTTGTAATTTTATGATGTGATTTCTAAAGTGTGGTAGGCTTGAGTCTATCTATGGAGTAGTACTCATAGTATCTGTCTATGATTAAATGCTATAGTAAGAACCTTCCTGAACTCAGAGTATGCCTTGATATTTTACCATATTTTATGCTTCAAACTAACAAATAGTCTGTTACATTTGTCATTCTTGCAAGAAGCTGTCATTCCTTGAATAAAAGGAATTATAACAAAATATTTAAAAATATAAGAAATGTAGATTTTCCTACAAACTAAATATGTTAAAGTTGTGGGCAGCATTCCTCTGGAGAAAAGTTTCTTTCAGATTGTTCTTGCCTTTCAATTGACCTTGTCTCATAGAACAAGTTTTTTTTTTTAATTAAAGTAAATTTATTTGGCATAATAGTTTCACATTCAAAAACATCAAATCTGTTCATCTTGTTTATAAGCTCTGTGATTTGGAAATTGTTTTGAAAATAATGACATGATTGACATAACTATCAATAGTTTGAGGATCTGTCTAGCCAGCTGGTCATATTTGGTGGATAGCTCACTCATCATAGCATGAACAGGGAAGAGACTTGTTATAATGGCAAAGGAATTCAAAGTAAAAGCCACTAGCTAGCCCCTCACTCTGGATATACTCAGTAACCTGTCTCCTTGAGAATTAAGTTATCAGTTTTAGTCTTTCTCTTGGCAGAGATACTGGAGGGGTTTGCCTTTCCATTGTCTAGTTCATTTTACACACAAGGAATTGAAGCAAACAAGATTAAGTGACTTGCCCAGGATCCCACAGCTAGTAAATGTTGGAGACCATAATTTCAGCTTACAAAGATGAGTTTTCCTGACTCTAAGCTTAGCACTCTATCAACTGTATCACCTAGAGGACATTGAATCCTTAAGGTGGTTTACATGATCTTGGCATTAGCTGGTGACAATGAAATTGAATTGAAAGAACAAATGAAAACTGGTGCATGTGTTCATGCTCAGCCCCATAACTCAACAGAATTTCTTTTCCGTGTGAGACATCTAGTTTGCCTTCTGGGACAAGAAACACATGAGTGGAATTTGCTCTTTCTGACTTTTGCAAGGATCAGAGACCTATCAGTGAATTGGGAATGAATAAAAAGGAAGTGCTTAGAAAAAAAATCTTTAGTGGAGGTGAGGGTGAAAGGGGACCTAAAAAGTTCTTTTAAACAAAATAGTAGAATATGTGTTGATTAACCATTAAAACATGTTAGTGCCAAGCAATCCTACAAAGGTGTCATGATGATCTCCTTTCCTCAAGGAAGAGATAGCCCCAGTAACCAATGACAGCACTAGTAGATGAAGTTGGTTGAAAAGCAACAAATGGCAGAGCCTCAGTGGATTGCTGGTGGTTGAGTGAAACAATTTGGAGGTGGAATGGAATGAAATCCCTGGGGTGGAACAAAATATAATCTCTGGGGTAATATGGATAATACTAAGGAAATTGCAGGAGAATGTTCTAGGAAGGCTTATCTGGTCTCTGGAAGAGGGATTTGGTGTTCCTTTCTCAATACATCCCTCCCTCAACTCAAACTACTAGTGTTTTAGTGAGTGTTCTTTTCCCCCACTGGTGTGAATCTCTATTTTTTGTTTTTGTTTTTCTCTCTCAATTGTGTGTTTTCATATTTGATCATTTGTTGACTATCTATTGAAAGAGAATTTACCAGTTGATATGCTTACCAAATTATGATTATCTCATACTGAGTCTGAGGTTCCAGAATATTGTGAGACCTCTACTTAAGTAGCATTAATATTAGTAGTATTAGTGCTTGTTTTGGGGAGGTATTCTTTAAAGTTTTCAGATATACCTAGGATTCAAACTACTCAGTATCAAAGCACTCATTTTTATTTCTGAAGGCATAGGAATATAATATACATACATATATATAAAATATAAAATGTATGTGTATATTTATATATATGTGGCTATATGAATAGATGTATATATGATATATGAATATATCTCTATATAAATCATTCAGAAATAGAAAAGTGTGAGTATATAGAAGTTCATTCTCAACTATATATACACACATATATATGTGTGTGTATAAATGCATATAAATATAGTATATATACATGGATCCACATGTCACTATGAATAGAGAGATATATCCTTCATCAGAATCTTTCCTACTTGAAGTTGTGCTCACTGTTTATTCTATTTCTGCCCTTGTTTATCATCTATAAGAAAGTAATTCTTGTAAAGAAAACAAGATCTAACAAGTTGAAATCATCTAGAGATGACATCATTATGCTGAATTTTAATTTCAAAATAACATAACAGAGCTATAGGAAAAGGGTTCAAAACCACTGAACATTAATGAAAGAAGAAGATATATAAAATGACAGTTCCATTGAATTGAACAAAAACTTGTCAGGGGTTTTGCGAATTATTGTTCAGGAATAAACTGGATTAGATGACCCAAAGTTTGTTTTCACTCAGATTCTCTGATCTGGGTTCAGTATTTTTCAGAGCCTAATGGATCCAAAATGTCTTAGACCAGTGGTGTCAAACTCAAATAGAAATAGATCCCTAAAGGCTGCTTGTTGACATAAAGAATGAAAAATTAGGAATATCTATGTTTTTCTGCATTTTATTTATTTTGCTAAGCATTTTAATCTGGTTCAGCAATATTGGGGAGTTTTGAAGCCTCACACTTCACAGTTCTGCAAATAGCAGATACTTCTCAGCTGTTTTCTAGACTGGAAAAGTCCTGGAGATCTTGGTTTTTCTTTCTCATTCAGAATCCAGGGTCTCTTTTTCCCTTTCTTTCTTTCTTTGTTTCTTTCTTCCTTTCTTTTTCTTTGTTTTCTTCTTCCTTTCTTCTTCTTTCTTCTTTTGCTCCTCCTCCTCCTTCTTTCTCTTCTATTTTATCCTTCCTTCCACATGACCATTTCCCATTTCCTGACCTCTACCCTACATCCACACCAAATTAAAAATGCAAGAACTAGTCATGTCATATCAGTGTCTGTTCCTTTGAGAGATAAAGAAATGATCCCAAACCTTACGTGTGCCTTTGAGTATTCAACTTGGATTTTCTGAGCCACACTTCATGCTCTTCTGCTATATTACACTAATCTACCTGAATTATTTAGTAATTGTTTACTCTGCTAACTTTGTAGCTAGGAAAGAAGTCCTGGAATTATTGTGACCTACACAACATAAAACATAGAGTCACTGACCACGACTGGATTTGTATTTTCCATATTCCCTTTTGTCTTTCCATTGCCCCAGATTATTGTGTTTTTATCAAACCCAAAGATAGCCTAAAGAACTAGAATGCGGGGCGGCTAAGTGGCGCAGTGGATAAAGCACCAGGCCTGGATTCAGGAGTACCTGGGTTCAAATCCAGTCTCAGACACTTAATAATTACCTAGCTGTGTGGCCTTGGGCAAGCCACATAACCCCATCTGCCTTGAAAAAACCTAAAAGAAACAAAAAACAAAGAACTAGAATGCTCTCCCTCCATTAAAGCTGTCCTCTGATCATTTATCATACCAAAAAGATGACCCTGGGTTCTTCAAGGTTTCATGAGCCGTCAACACTCAACCTAGGTGGAAGGGTTTCAAGGGTGGGGCCTAGGGATAGACCATGTGTCTGCCATCCATGGATTAACTAAGATTGATGGAGAACGTCAACAGCCAAAGACTGAGAAACAGTCAATAAATTTTTCAGTACAGCTGTTAGTGAAACAAGGAGTTAGGTAGAAGCACCCACCCAGAGGAAATCTTGAATCTTCCTAAGTATCCAGTCTAATTGTTTAATGAAATATTTTAGAATATCACTCACACAGATTAGAAATACAGGGCTTGTCAGCGTTGACCAGCCGAGGCTAGAAAGGTCAGTTATGTATAACAGATCTGCAAAAATAACTTGATCTCTGCAATTCTTATAAATGTTATTTTCTTGGAAAATGTATGCTTGTCACATTGCACTTTTTTTCTCCTAACTGAGAACTGGCAAAAAAAAATGTTCTCCCTTATTCTTTTAAAAAAAAGTAGCCCCCGAAGGCAGATTGTGAGAATCAATGGAAACAAACAGGAAACTCCTCTGTTATTCTCAGCATGTTTTTTTATCATTGTGCAGGTTTTCTAGAGGTGAACTAAGAAGTTTGGCCCTCATACTGTTCTTTTCTAAAGTCTGCACCAGATTGTTTATCTTTCTATTTCCTCTAGCCTCTAGCACAGCACATGGTGAGGAAGCAGGATTTTAATGAATGCTGAAGGAAGGGATTAGTCTTATAAATCTTACACAAGTTCTACAGGTATTTATTAAGTACTGACTGTATGCATGAGTAGGGCTACAAAAAAACAAAACAAAATTCTCTCCTTGCCTACTTAATGCTTGTAATCAACTTGAAGGGGAAGGAGCAAGTGTTTTGGAGCAGGCATTCTTCAGATATCATTTCATCCACCTCACAACAACCTTGTGAGGTAAGTTCTATGATTATGCCCATTTTACAGTTGAGAAAATTGAGGCAGACAAAAGTTAAGTGTGACTTGGTCAGAATCATATGACTAGTAAGTCTCTGAAGTCAAATTTAAACACCCATCTTTCTGTCTCAGGATCCAGCTTTCTAACCACTCTTATACCCCCCGGGGGTGATGTATTATGTAAAGAAATTGGTAAAAATGAATGAAAAAGGAAAGCAATAATGAAATGCTTATTGGGTATAAAGCAGGGAGACAAAAGTAAGGGGGAAAAGATTTTTTAAGCATCTACTTTATACTTAATAGTCTCATATCCAACCATCCTAGGTGGTAGGTGTTATCATTATTCCCATTATAGAACTGAGGAAATGGGGGCAGGCAGAGAATAAGTTGACTTGCCCAAGGTCATACATATTGTAGAGAACTGAGGTTAGATTTAAACTCTGGTCTTCCTGACACCAGGTTCAGCCTTCTAACACCTAGAAGGTGGTCCCTGTCCTCAAGGAGTATACATTCTTTGAGGTAAATAACAAATATAGGGAAATGGTAGCCTGGGGAACATGTTTTGGTTTGAAAAGTATGAGGGATGGTAGTGAATAAAAGGGGATAATTTAAGAAAGGAAAGAGAATGAATAAGCTAGGGAGATAAAAAAATATTTCACCAAGAAGGTGGTAGCTAAACTGAACTTGGTCGAATTTACAGATTTTAAGAGGAAAGGATGAGGAGGGAGCATATTCCTTGCATAGAGGAGAGCCAATACAAAGTCATGGAGGAGAAAAATAGAACCATGAGGTGGTACAGCAGGTAGAGTGTTAAGTAATGAAGCAATGAACTCGGATCTCTCCTCAGAAGCTTATTTAATCACTCAGCCTCAATTTTCCCATCTGTAAAATGAAAATATGGAACTTAATGATATCAGAAATGATCACAGTACTCCAGCTCTGGTCTAACCAGGGCACAATACTTTCCTCCTTCTAGACATTATTCATCTTGATGAAAATAAGACTGTAACATAGCTCTGTTGACTACCATCATACCACTGACTCTCTCTGAGTGATCCACCAAACTCCAAGGTTTTTCTCACATAAGCTGTTTCCTGGCCATATCTCTCCCACCTTATATCTGAGAAGTTGACTCCTTGAACCTAAATATAGAACTTTAAAATAAACATCACTAAACTGTATTTCATTAGACCCATTCCACTATTCCATCATTCGGATTCTTTTCAGGTCTAATCTTAATAGTAAATACATTAGATAGATGGTCCCGCTTTTTATCATCTGCAATTCTGACAAGCATTCCATCACTTCCGTTATCCATGTCATTGATAAAAATTTCCAACAAAAGAGCCAAGAATAGATTCCTTTGGATATCCATAGAAACTTCCCTCCAAGTTAACATTAAGCCATTAATGACTACACTTTGGATTCAACAATCATTGAACTCTGATTCACCTGAAAGGTATAGCATCTAAGCCAAGGAATCTCAAGCAGGGGCTCACAGGGTTCATGGATAGAGTTCAGTTGGTCCATGAACTTGGATGGGAAAAAATTGCATCTTAATTTTCACATACTTTTTCTAACTGAAATTTAACATTTTCTCAATCATTTAAAAGCATGATTCTGAGAAGAGATTCATATCAAGAACCCCACATCTGATGGCTGTTTTTCCATCTTACCTGTGAGGGACTTTGTTAAAGGCTAAGCTACCAGCTAGATTATAATATGTCATTTCTTTTATCTGCCAGTCTAACTTTCAAAAGTTATCATTATGGAATTATTATGGAATGTCAAAGTGGGAAAATATTTTACAAATTTTTAGACTAAGCCTGTCCTTTTGTAGGTGAAGTAACTGAAGTTCAAAGAACTAAAGTGAAATTAGAGTCAGACTATTTGAATTCAAGTCCTATTTAACCATTTGTTATCACAAATATCTCTGTTTCCTCATCTGTGCAAATCAGTGAACTTTTTTTGGTCCAACTTTGCTCTGTTCTCTGTTTCCTCACTTTGGGTCTAAATTTGCTCATTTAATAAGATGAAGGTTTTGGACTCAATGATCTCCAAGGATCCTACGATTTCTAAATTAGTTATCCAGTGATCCTATTTCACTTGGCTGGGGTTCCATGTTCTTTGGATGCCATTGATTCCAAGATGCTGAGATAAATCTGAAGTAAGATGTGTAACAAAGTACTAACACTCAAGAAGCACTCTCCCCTTACAATTACCCATAAAACAGGGAGCATCTGTATAGAATGCTCCATTTTACAGATGAGACAAATGAGGCTCAGGGTGATGAAGTGACTTTCCCAAGTCACAGAGAGGGTAAGTAGTAGTTTGAAACGTGACCCCTTAGCTCATAGCTGGACATTTGGTTATCTAGTCCAACTTCTTCATTTTACATGTCAGGAAAAAGAAGGATCAAAAGGGTAACTGGCCTCTCCAAACTCAAACAGATTGTAAATTTAGAGTAGAAATTTCAATACAGGCTTTCAGATTCCAAACCCAGTGTTCTTCCCAGTGTACTATACTCTTGAGCCCTGAGATCCAGCCTTCTCCTTTTATGACTGTGGAACCTTAGGTACAGAATGGTTGATTTGATCAAAATCACAGTTACCAGAGCCATATTTTCCAATCCAGATCATCCAATTCCAAAGTCAATGATAGGAAATATAAGAGAGAAGGATGAGCTACGTGGCTGATTCCACAGATTTTGTGAAAGTCTTGTTATTTGGATTTTAATAATATAAGACAATTTAACATTCTGCCTTCTCCTTTGGCAAGACTTTCTCTGAGTATGAGAAGGCTTGGTCAAAGTAGGAAAATCTCTTTAGACATGTTTTATGACCATGTGTTTTTTCTGGTAGTTATGTTTATTTTTTCCTTCAAATTCTATTCAATCCCAAGTCCAGTTTCAAGAACTATAGCTTACTGAGACATCTTCCCTACTGTTTTGCAAATGGACCCTGAATCATTACTTTTATACCTGGAGTTAGTCTGTAGGAGTTGTTAACCTCACATTACAATAAGCATCTACAACATGTTCCTTCCCCCCGACCATGTATTTTGTGCAAAATATTTTCAGACAGCTGAACAGAGGATGTGTAATAACAGAAGTCTTAAGACAATCATTGCTCCTAAGGATAACCAAAGGCACAATAACAAAGGCCAAAACAGCTTAAAGGATTTCTATATGGTTTATTGCAAAGAACAGAAATCATGTTATTGATGGTGTCACTGTCCTGGTTACCAACTAAGTATATTTCTGCCTTTCTGAGGTCTTCTTGTTCAATTAATCATCTCCAATTTATATATCCCCACATGTGTGCTTACCCCATTCATCCTCACAGATCATCCAAAAAGCAAATCATACCTTCCAATTACTTCCCATTAACTTTGACCAGTGGAAATGCAGCCTACCCATGTGAGAACAAGTGATGAGAGATGTTGGGCTCACTGTCAGTCTGCAATGACCTTCCAAAAGTCTCATTCCTGTCATTCACTATAATGTTTTTTCAATTAGAAAACTGGTCCCTTCCATCACTTAACGGTAGCAATTTTTGTTCCTCCTTTCAATTTTTAAGCATCATCAACTGATAATCAATCAGTAAAATGCTATTAAGGAAAATCAACCAAACTTAGAGGAAATTCATTCTGCAGGATATATGGCAGAAATGTGTTAGAGATGACTCATGAGAACCAACTATTAAATTTTCATCAAAGAAACCAGTAACATTACAAATCAGGTTTTGGTTTAGGTTTGTTGATTATCTACACTTAATGAAATGATAGAGAAAATGCTAGAAATGTAAATTAACATGTATCAGCCTTTCACTTCTTGAAATTGTCAATTTTTCTCATCATCAAAACCAAATTCTCTTCCTTGTTATTTCTACCCATTGCTCCTACTTCTACCATCTGAGGTCAAATAATACATATTTCATCCTGATGTTACATGATACTAGAAACCAGTATCTTTCCTGAATCTTCTCTCCTATAGATATCATTACCTTAAGGGCTTTTAGCTGATGTTCCATTGAAAGACCTGGGCTTGATGGCTGGTTAACAATTTCATTAATAGAAACAAGATGCAGAAAGATCTTGATAATCTGCTCTAAGTCAGTAAGAAGAAATTCAACCAGAATAAATGCAAAATATTTCACTAGACTTTAGGGCTCATCTGCATGAATATCAGGTGAGGAAAGCATGGCAAAATAAGTGTTTCTAAAAAAAGATCTGACCTTTTAGGGAAATGAACATTCAAAAAGAGGTAACAATGTGGTATGGTAGCCAAGAAAAGAAACATCTGCACTTTGTGGCTTCATTAAGATGTAGAGCTTCTAAGAAGAAAGAAGTGCTAGCCTGTTCCAAAGTATTATGGTCCACTCTTAGGAAGGGCATTAATAGGAGACCTTCCTGCATCTCACAATCCATGGCATTAACATGAGAAGGGAGATGAAGGGAGTTGCCCTTCTCCCTGGGGCAAAAGCACAAGCCAGCTCTAAGGCAAAGGTTCCATTCTAAATCTCAGCCACATTTGTAATCCAAGGATATTTGTTCTGGTTCCTGTGACTTCAACTCATCGAAGGCAGTAAGATATTCTTCCTATCTTCCAGAAGCAATTCCTTATTGGTCATTTTCAAATTCTTTTTTTCTGGACCAAAAACCAGAATTGAACATGTCAGTCTTCCATCAACCAATTACAAATTCTTTCCCTTCTTTGGTGCTTCTCTGTCCCTCTCTAATACAATTAAAATGAATCTTCTTGGTTGTCCTTATCTTTTGCCTCCAGCCTCAATTCATTCTTTTGTATTGCTTCTGACACAATTTTTATAGTACCAACTCATTATTATTGTTTCAACTTTCTTACCACCTTTTTTATCCTCTTTACACATCTATATAGCATTTGTGTTGGTTGATACCTTAGGCATTCATCAATCTTTTGACAACTCCCATTTTTCTTTTCATCTAAATTGTTTATCTTCGTATTTTCAGATTTTTATTCTATCCCATCCTATCCACACTCACTTTTCCTTATATAATTTTACATTATTGGATCCTAACTGCCCTTTCTTTGAACCCTTTCAAATCACTCTTCCAAAAATTAAATTTTGTCTAATTTTCCTCTCCTCTCCCAAGATAGCGATCATTTCCCTACAAAGGTCTCATCATATCCTCTTCAATAACCAGTTTCATGTTGTTGCTCTGAATCAAAGGAAGAATGAGACTTCCTCTGTCTTTTGAAAAATGAAATAAACAAATGAGTCAAAAAATTATTAATTTCAATTCTTGGGACAAAGATAGAGCACCCAAAGGTGGCTAGATAATTGCAGGGCTTATCACGATAGCATCATGTCATGATGTCAGACTTCTGATCAGTTTCCTGAACTCTTTATTTATTTTTCTGTCCTTATGTTCTGCAATGTGCCTCAAAATAATATTGTCAGCTTCTATATCTGATTCCCATTGTGATCTTTGTACTTGGTTTAGATTTCTTCAGATAGTTATTAAGTCTTATTGTACATTGCATATGTACAAATGTAAAATATATTATGTGGGACTTGGGGTCAGGAAGGCTTGAGTTCAAATGCTGCCTCAGACACTTATTAGTTGTATAATGATGGGCAAGATACTTCCCCTCTCCAAGCCTCAGTTTCCTTATGATCTTAGGTTCCTTCCAGAGCAAAATCTATTATCCTAGTATTTCTGTTTCACTTTATAAGCTCCCCATATTTAGTTCCTTTGTTGATAGATCATGGGTTTTGTGGCTATCTCCTTTCTCAAACTTTACCTTTTCTGTAACTTTTCCTTTTAGGAGTCTATTGTCCTTCTACATCCATTGTAGCTAATATTCCAAGTGTCTAGCTTGGTGAAGGTATTTCATATGTCCATTGACTACCCCATTATTTCATTCACCATGGCTATGACTTTCAAGATGAAAATACTCCTTCCTAAATTATCATTTCATTGTATGATCTTGTATGATCACATTCCTTTAGAATGTGAGTTCACTGAAGCCAAAAAACTGTCTCTTTTTGTACTTCTCATAGTGGAAAGTGCATAGTAAATTTTTGATTTTGTCAGATTTATCTCCTTTCTGCCAGTTTCAATTTTAGTCCTCTCTAATCTCCAATACCCATATCTTTTTTTTAGGTTTTTTTGCAAGGCAAATGGGGTTAAGTGTGGCCCAAGGCCACACAGCTATCTAATACCCATATCTTTACCTCCTGTTCTCATCGGTTTACAATTTTCTATAAATGTAAAGAGGTGGAATAAGAGATCATAAAACTTGACAGCAGACACCAATTCACATCTCATTTTTGACTCAAGTTGTGGGGCCACAGCCGAATTATTTAATTTCCCTGAAGTCCATTTTCCTCATCTACAGGACATGAATAATAATAGCCACAATAACTCCTTCTCAGAATTATTTTTATGATGCTCAAATGAAAAAATATGTGTAGAGTATATTACAAATCCTAAAGTGTCATATATATATATATATATATATATATATATTAGCTATTATGTCCTATATATGTTTCATTAAACAATAATTTCAGATAACCAAAATGCTAAGGAATATTGATGGACTGTAAGGATTTCTTCAGACATTTTCCAGTGTCCTTTGGATCTCTTGTGATTCACTTGTTCTCCCTTTCCCCAAAAGCATTTGCAGTTCTGCAACAAACACCAAATAAATTATAGACAGAGAATCTGACATATATCTTTTGCACTATATGAATTTGACCATCTGGTAGACCCTGGACTACTACTTTTTCAAAGTTCACTATTGACCTCCTAATTGCCAAATCCAATATCCTTTACTCAGTTCTGTTTCTTTCACTGTTCATTCTTTTTCTCCTTTGCTGGTGTTCTCCATGGTTTTCTCCTGGACAAATCATCCCTTTTCCTAAGTTTCCCTATTATTGTCAAGAGGATGGCCATCTTCCTAGTCACTCAGGTCCACAGCCTTGTCATCATCATCAACTTCTCATTGTCATTCACTGCCCACATCCACTGCCAAAATCTGACACTTTTGCTTATTCAACATGTCCTCTCTATGGCCCTTTCTCCCCACTAACACAACCACTCCCCAATTCAAGCTCTCATCACATTTCATTGGAATTAATACAAAAGTCTTCTAATAGGTCTCCCTACCTCAAATCTCTCCCCACTCCAATCAGTCCTCCACTAAGCTGTTCCAGTGATTCTTCTAAAGCATGGGTGTGACTTTGGTATCCTGAATTCTCTATTACCTATAATCCAATATAAAATTCATAATCTGGCCCCTTCCTACTTTTCTAGTTTTCTTATTCTTCCCTCTGTTCCATGTACTGCATGACCTGGCTCTACTGTCCCATTTAATGACCCTAACGCACAAAACCCAACTCCTGTCTCGGTATCTTTGGACCTACTCCTTGCCTGAAATGTGCTAACTCCTCACCTCCACCTCCTGTGCACCCTGGCTTCTTTTAAGACTCAACTAAAATCACATCTTCTCCAAGAAGTTTTTCCTGGTCTTCCTCTCCAACACACACACACACACACACACACACACACACACACACACACACACACACAAAACGTATGCATGTGCACACACATGGCTAGTACCTAACTCCTCTAAGATGACCTTCCATATTCTCTGTATATATCTTGCATATACCTCCTTATTTACATGTTGGCTGTCCCTTAAACTTGGGGTCAGGAACTGGTTTCTTTCTTTCTTTCTTTCTTTCTTTCTTTCTTTCTTTCTTTCTTTCTTTCTTTCAGTAGCACTTAGCACATTAAGCACATAATTGGTGCTTATAAGTCCTTGTTGATTGAATTTTTCCTATACTCATTCCTCGGCAATGTCATTTGTCCCATTATTTCAAATATACTTTCTTTCCAGGTAATTTCCAGAATTGCATCCCAAGTCCTGAAGTCTTTCCTGATCTCTAGATCTGTTTCTAACTATCATGCGTATCTCCACATGGATGTATCATTGGTGTCTCAAATTCTACAAGAACCAAATAAAAATTGTCTATCCCCAAAACAAAACAAAACAAAACAAAAAAAAAATCTGTCTCCCTTTAAACTTTCTATTTTGTCAATGGCACCAAAAATAAATAAAAACCCAGTCTCTTGTGTTTGCAATGAATGGTACCTTTCATACTTGTTCTACTTCTTTATCTGATGAAATCAGTTGTAAAGGTCCTTTGGATTTTGTCTCAATAAAAACTCTCAGATCCATCCCTTCCCTTTTGTTTCCCTTGTTAACATCCTTGCTACGTGGACTTGTGGTATAATTTCACAACTCGTCTTCCTACAGTCAATCTCTTCCTCCACCAAGCTACTCTTCATCTAGCTCCCAGACTGATTTTCCTTATGCCTAATTCTGACTGTATTTCATTCCACTGCTCCAAGCATATTGACTTTTGAATCATAGAGTTGTAAGGGACTCTGTAGGCCAGATAGTCCAGCCTTCTAGTATGTCAACCCTCATTCGATCCATAATAAATGTAAGTGACCTAACCTTTACTTACAAGTTATCTAACAAAGCTGCTCCCTCTGACTTTTTAGCTTATTCTGCTTTTTGTTGGCTCTAATTGTCACATACTTTTTACTTGCAGCAAACCTAAATAGTTTTCTTTGCTAATTCCCACATTTTGCTTCCATTCATTTTCTCTTGAGCCTCACAAATCAAGGCCTCTGCATGACAGTCTTTCAGATAGATGAAAGCAGTTCCCAACTTTCTCACCTTCCAGGCTTCCTTCTTATAGTCTGAATTCTTCATTGATTCTTTGACCCAATACTCAGGCCTTTCACCTCCTCGGAATTCTGTCCAGTTTACCATGATCCTTCCTCAGATGTGACACTCAGGGCAAAGTCTAAAATGTATTTCACTTAAGGACCTCCACAAGCAGGTATCAATCCAATCCTTCATGTCACATATATTCTCCATGTCTCCACAATTTAGATACATTAAACTATTGACCATCCCCTATACATACCCCTAGATACACTTCTTTCTGTGTTCTCAGAAAGTGCTTAGCACATTCTGGGACATATGTTTATTTATTCCTTTTGACATTGCATGTACTTGGAACACTTTCTAATTCATGTACATATGCATTTCAGCTCCCCTATGAACTAGAAATTCCATATGGAAGACTGTCATTCATTTTTGCATCTTTTTTTCCCCAGTCACAGTGCTCCACACTCAGTGCTTTCTACATAGTAGATACTAAGAAAAAAAGTGTTTGTTGAGTAAATATCTATTATTGGATGAAATTTAAGTTTTATCATGAAAGTAAAACCTATGAGAGATTTATTTCTTTGTATATACTGTTTCATTCTTATGGATTTCTAATGGTATATAGCTAGGAAGGTTTATTCTCCCCTGGGTTCAATATCTCAGTGGTGGGTTCTGTTCTCTTTGGCCATATTCAGTCCCCAAATAATTTGTTATTATCCTATAAAGTTACAAGAGCTATCTTCTAGGAACTTTGTGGAAACATAATGGGGAAGATAAATCACTTTAGAAAAAGTGAAGGTTGAATATGTGAAAATCTTTACAACCAACCAGATGGGAATTGTGGCAGAAGTCACTTTCAGCAACTAAAGGTTGCCAAGCTGAGGTATGGATAATGAAGGCAGAGTTTTATTGTTTACTTTTATAATAGGGAACATTGAGTGATTTAATTGAAAGCACAAACAATTACTGCATAATTAATCTTTTTAAAATCTTTGTTTAGCCTGACTGCCATGATGGTATGTGAATTATGAGAATAATGTGATTTATTTCAGGGTAACTTTCATCATTAGGAGTCTTTCAGCATGTTAAAAATTAATGTCTTAGCACATCAAGTCCTCTGGTGAAAATAGTGTCCTACTTTCCAGACAAAATGGCTGGAGGACATTCTAGACAGGAATTCATTCGAAATTAATATGGACAAAAAAGCCCTATGGTGAGATGATGATGATATACAATAAAGTTTGCTAAAAAGAAAACACTTTTAAAATGGGATCAATTTTCTAAAACACAGTGTTTATAGAATATAATACTTAGGTATGGGACTATTGAAGACAAAAATGTACTCAAATCATTTGCTGACCTTGAAGAAAAAAGGCTGATTCTTAACCCTAAATAGCCTGTGATTTCATTGATGCAGGGTATTTCCAGAGTGAAAAGCCCCTCTACTTAAATCATTCCTTTTGAATGATCTGATGGTAAATCTTTCCAAACTTATCTAGACTACTCTTCCAACTGTGGAAGACCATGATGCCATCAGCACAGCATTGAAAAAGAGCCCCAGGGGCTATCTAGTCCCAACTCCTTATTTTACAGATTAAGAAACTGGGTCCCTGGAAGGTTAAACAACTTAGCCAAGACAGATATGGAATTTGAATCCATTTTCTCTGATTCCAAAGTCAGGGTTCTTTCCCTCTTGAACTTTGAAGTCTTAAGCCTAAGCCCTCCATTTTAGAGATGAAGTAACCATAACCATAGGGAGTGACAGTTTTTTAGGGGAGAGATTACCTGACAATTGCCTATGACAAGTTCTGCGGCCCCCACCTTCTTAGCAGTCAGAGATAATAAAGATTTGAGAAGGAAAGTTGTTGGCGTCATCAAATGGTCCAATAGATGTGGTTCTTGTATCCATAAAAAATAGCCTTTAAAAGATGTATATGCTATTCTATTCTGCCATATGCTTTTCTTCTGTATCCTCAGGACCACCACACCTTTCCATTAGATTTCCAACAGAAACCTCCTCTTTTTTGTCTCACCTCTAAAATGTGAATTCCGTGAAAACAGACTCTGGCTTACTTTTCTATTTGGATGGCCTGTGCTGAGCACTGTGTTTAAGAAATGCTTTTTTATTCATTCATTCATTCGCTGACCAATGCCACACAGGCACTAAGAGGGAGAGCTAAGACTTGAACTCAAGGTCCTCTGACTCCACACCCAGCATTGAGTCATGATGTTTCCTGGTTTGAAAGCCTTTCGCAGGTGAATTTTAAAATCTCTACCGCTTGGTAGGACCTCTCTGTGCTTATAATTTGATGGCATGGCCTTCCAGAGCCCAAATCATACAGTGATGAAGTATGAGAATGGAATCAGAGCACAACCATCCTCATTCATTTTATTGGCACCTCAGATCTGTAACTATACCGATATAGGGAACTGCAAGATTCGAATTTAACATAAGGAGGGCACTGTAAATGTAAGTAACTTGCCCATGAGCTCATGGACATGACTTGAAATTCCATCTTCTTGATTCAGATGACAGGAACCTCCCTCACACTACCTCTAAGCCTTGGCCCCAGCAGTCCCCAAAAGCATGGCTCTTGCTAAGACAATAAACAAAGTATCTCTGGGACAAACACTTGAGTTCATGTTTCAAACTGCATATTTCCGAAAGGACTTTCTTTCTAATTTCCATGCAAAAATCTAGGTCGAGTTGGAGTATGACTATCAATATTGCTTCTTTGCTAAAGCTGGATAATATCTTGAAAGCAGACAAATTTGGGGGAAATTATTAAGCCCATCTGCTGCCATGCTTTGCCAACAGAGATGGGCAGATCACTAGAGATGCCAGGGAGCTACTTCCACTCCAAGTAGGTTGCCTTTCTCAAAGGGGAGCTAAAGCCATCTCTTGAAGATGGTATCACAAAATGGGATGGGAGACTGGAACAAGGGATACACAGTGCTCTTTTAGTCTTTCTGAAATTCCTAGTTTCTGCCCCCCCCCAAATTACATCCTGCTGAAATGTGCCTCAAGAGCCTTTAAAGCACAATCCAGGTCAGTCTGGTATGTCTTTATCAATCCCTACTGCCTGTTGTAAAAGAAAATCATGGGAGGTTCATTTTATGTCCTGAACATCAACCCAGGCTGAGAATAGGGAGCCCTGGGTATTATATTTCTGATTTGCTATATTACTTTGAGTTATTCAGTCCCTCGGTGTCTCAGTATTATGACAATATTTTCCTCTCTGTGTCCTGCACATAGTCTTGTGAAACCTTCACTAGACTATTATATGGATTATTTAAAGGTACCTTCTTGTTCTCATCTTATAAATTTGAGAAATAAGACAGGCCCATAGTTTCAATCACAATGGAGGTCATCTGGATAGAATTTTTTCCCTCTTTTGCTCCTTTTTGGATTAGAAAGATGAGAGACAAGTCCATCCACTTTCCCTGCCTTTAATATTTTTCTTTCTACATCTCCTCTTTCTAACGTCCCAGCCATGCAGACAGATGGAAAGAAGAGCCCAGGTTTTAAAAAAATTATAAGAGATACAGAGATGAGCCTCAGTTTTCTAAAAAAGAAAAATCAGAGAGGAAAGTATGAATAAGAATCTAGGTGAGGGCAATTGAATACAAACTTATTGCTGTCATCATTTAGATTTCATTCCTTAACCCCCATTGAATGCAAGAGTGAAGGTTTTGGCTTTGTAACCACAGTGTCTAACAAAGTACCTGCCAGAAATGAATGCTTAAAAAATGTATACAACATTAATGGGTAAGAGTCCCAGGAATTGGGACATGTCCAAAGTCACACACCTAAACAATTCACATCAGAATTCAAATTTGAACCTGGATCCTCAGACACCAATCTTTTATTCTTTCCATTCTATCATGATTCTAGTTTTATATTTTGTTACCTAAGAGAGGATTATGTAGTGCTTACAGGTAGAAATGTGGGAGGATTCCTGATAAACAGGAGTGAACCTATGATGAAAAGAATGGAAGGGCCCATGTGGGAGGATGCCAAAGTCAAAGGAAAGATGCCATCTTTGTCCAGGCATAGCAGACACTGTGGAATGCCTCTTTGGGTCTAGACTTTGAGTCAACTTGAATTGATTAAACAGCTATTATGAGTCAGTGGGAACCAGTATGTCTACCAAGACTAGGGAAACTTTAATCTACGGTATCAAATATATCAGATTGTCCCCATAAGTAAAATGATGCTTTTTGAGTCTTATCCTACAGAAAAATCCCTATATCCCACTATTTACATTAAATACTCCTCCTGAAAGGAAGAAAAAAGCAAAATGAAGCAAAATGACATGCATCTGGATGTATATGGATTACCTCTTATCTTTAGTTCCCCATCTATCTATGAAAGGGAGGGTGATATGTTCGATCAACTATTCTCCCAGACCAATTGGTCAGTGCATTTCATCTGAGTTAAGCTGCTGTTGTTTTTTTTAAAAAACCAACTAGTCTGGGGCAAGATTAATTTATTCTACATACACATCTCACTAATTTCCCATATTCTGTTATTTTTGAATTTGAGAATAATTTTTTCTTTATTCTAAACCCTAGAAAATATAATCCTGTGGACTAGATCTGCTGTATGAATCCCTGAAAAAGAGAGAAGAAATGGAAGAAAATGGCAATAGACCCTAGAACAGAATATTCAGAGACACTGGAAATGACAAAGATGGGGCTGGGGAGGGCAGGAAATCAGGGTTAAAGTGCAAAAAGCTCCTGGCTACATTAAGGCAAAGTTGGCTCCAAGGTCTGAAAGATGGAGCAGGTTCAGTGCTTAAAATGGGAGTTCAGGGATCATTGGGGTTGAGGAGAAGAAAGGTCCCTCTGGCTTAAGATAATATCACTGGAATAGCTTCAGCTGAATCTGGCTCCATGGAAAATTGACAGTCTGAAGGGTATCAGACCCAGGGTTGTATCATAACATCCTTCCTTCCATTATGAAACAGGAAAGGATGAAGATGGGTAGAATGCTTGCCCATTTGTTTGGTGTATTCTCTGATGATTCTCCAACAATCCCTTTCCAGATTGACTCCTCTCTGGTCAGTTCATTTTGAAAATGTAAATCCTGAAAAGGACCCTCTAATAATGCACATTGTAAAGTCTCTTGGTCTGTTTTGGGCCGAGATCTCTGAGACTCAAATTCACTACTTACATATGATGGTTGCATGACCCTGGCGTTCTCAGGACTCTAGGCAACTCTCCAAAACTTAGAGTTTCCTTACCTGGGAGATGTCTAAAGCATGTCAACTCTTTATAGGATCTCTTCATTTAAATGTCTGAACGATAGGCATCATAGAACACTGGAAAAAGAGACAACTCCAGAGTCAGGAGGACCGGAAGTCTGTTCCCATATATTTACACTTACTTCAGAACTGTGGGACCCAAGGCAAAATACAAAGCCTCAGTTTCCCAGCTAACTTGATAAAACTTCAAGTTATAGAACAGTTGTCAAAACTGCATTGATAGAAGAGGGTTTTTTTTTACAAAAATGAAATAATTGGTAAGAAGCAAAGTCAGAGAAAGGAAAAGTAGAGGAAAAGCACTAAGAGAACGGAGAGGGGGAAAGAGAAGTCTATTGAGGAAGATAAAGAAACAAAGTAAGGATATATACATATATAATGTATATATACATATATATATGTTTATAGTGTGGGTTTATACTATAGACAAAATTAGAGTCCCAGCCCTACCACCAGCGTGTTATCTCCATTGATATACTTATATCACAGATTCCTAAGATCATAGATTGAAATTACTTCTACAAGTTTACATAGAAAGTAAGGGGTAGAGCCAGGATGGGAGGCCAGGTTCTGTAAACCTGAATTCAGTATTTTTTCCCTGCACAATGGCCTTCCCCTCCTGGGGTGCACAGCTAAGCCTCAGAAACCTAAATGGAAGTTGCTTTCAAAGCAATCTTCAAAAGAACTCTGAAGCTAATGCAAAACTAGTCTACTAACAAAGACTCCTTATGACATCACTTACCTCTTAAGTCTCATTTAAGCATCTTGTAGATTAATCTATTGATATTCCCCATGTGCCTTCATGCCTCTCTAAGGAATAAGACATTTGCTATTTTGCAGGACTCATTTCTCTGGCAGCCAAGTGATTCATTTCCCTAGTGAATTCTGAAGGGTGATGCTCTATGCCTAATACTGGCTTGGGAAGATCCTTTTCCGAGATTCAGTTTCCTCAATAGGGTTTTTAGCTACTTTAAAAGAAGAGAAAGAGTCTTTGTAATGATGCTTTTAAGGGTTGTTATAGTATTTACTGTGTGGGATGGAAAGATGTTGGCAGCTGCCTTCTATATCAGTTTTGAAAAATACCATTTCCTTTTCAACATCATGTCTCTTTGCCATAGAAGAAGAGAGAAGAAAAAGAAATTAAGGGTTAAGATCCAGGAATGCTTCCATCTTTATACATAGTTTGGAGATTATATTTTGGAATTTCATGGTAGATTATCTTAAATGATGAACAGTTTGAGGTTGAGATTAGGAAACTTAGGTCCAGGGGTTAAGACTTGCTCAAGGTCATACAGGTAGTAAGGGGGGGGGGGTCAATGCAATTCAAACTCAAATCTCATCATTTAAAAGTTCAGCAATGGTGAGAAAGTACCTGAACTAGGCAGTATTGATTTTTCTAGGAGATTATGACTTATTAAAATATCAGTGATATGGATTAAGTATATAAATAGTATATAAAAAGCAAGATATTAGAGCAAAATGATTGAAATATAAGAACTGGATGAAAATCAGTGCTTGCTTTTTTTGTTTTTAATCCAATATAATATGAAACATTTCCTAAATTCAGTGGTGATTCCTCAGTTATATAAAGCAAATGACAGAGAGGAAGATACCGGAGAGGATTAAAAACAATTCACAAATTCTTATCCTTCCCCAAAAGAGCAAGCAAATCAAAATAATTCTATGAGTCATGCATCTATTTGCCCATTTGTGTGGAATGCTAATGAGACTAAGCTATACATAGGATATGGGCATCCTTGATGAGGGTAATATCAGAAAAAAGCAAGGTTTGAAGGGAATGACATCCTAGAGCTGCCCAAATCTTTATAATCACACAACTGAATGAGAAATCCAGACAAGATCTCATTTGACTTTTTTGCTTGTTGAATATAAATTAATAAACAAACAAAAAATCCTACTAGCTTCAGAGGAATGAAATCCCCTTTACGTTTTTTCAACAAGCTGTTTTCTATGCATATGTCAAAATAATGCAAGGTATCTTGAACAATGTATTATCAAAGATAGCATGACTCAATGACCTAATGCTTATTAATATTGAAGAAGGCATAAATCAAAGAAAAATAAATTATACAGAAGTATCATCATTGCTATGGAAAAGATCCAGGCTAGAGTTAAAATCCATCTACCAAGCATCTTGGGAGGCATCTCTCTGTAACAAGCAGTGTATTTATCAACTACTAGAGATATCTTTAAGGGGCAGTTAGGTGGGACCATAGCATACAGATTGCTAGACCATATTTCTCAGCTGTGTGACCCTGGACAAGTCACTTAACTGGTTTGCTTCAGTTTTCTCATCTGTAAAATGAGCTCAAGAATGAAATGACAAACTGCTTCAGTATCTTTGCCACAAAAACTCAGAAAGAATTGGGTATGACTGAAAAAAATGACTAAATGTGAACTAGAGAAACATTGATAAAAACACATAGGATAAAATGAAGATAAAAGCTATAAAATGAAAATGAATCCCATCTGTCAAGTTGGGAAAATACAATTTTTAAGTAGATGTACATCATGTAGAATAAAGAGAAGGGAGACAGCATTAAGAATTAAGAGATATCTGGGGCAGCTAGGTGGCACAGTGGATGGAGCACCGGTCCTGGAGTCAGAAGTACTGAAGTTCAAATCTGGCCTCAGACACTTAATAATTACCTAGCTGTGTGGCCTTGGGCAAGCCACTTAACCCCACTGCCTTGCAAAAATCTAAAAAAAACCCCAAGGAATTAAGAGATATCAGGAAAGCCTTCCATTAGGAGTGGTACATAAACTAGGAAACTAGGAATTTTGAGAGGTGGAAGAGAGAGAAAAGAGCATTGTTGAGGCTAGAGACCCAGCCTGTGTAAATTCTCTTTGGAACAATACCCAGGTAATTTTAACTGGAATACAGTTTGTGAAAGGAAATGTAGCAAGTCTAAACAAAGTGATAAGGTCCTTTGGATGCTCTTATTTATAGGATGACATTGTATTGGTGACACTGAGCATGAGATTGTTATAGAGCCTCCAAAATGAGATCTATAGTGCCTCAAGAGTTTGATCTAACTATGAGGGGTGGTGATGAACAATAATCTAGAGGTACAGTTGGATAGAACTATGGAAGTAATCCATATATGGCTATTTGTACATCTGTATATGAATATATGCATAATACATGTGTTTTGCATGTGTATGTGTGTGAATCATATTTCCCAATTGAAATATATGGAGATGTATGTGACTATACAGAGTAGTATATCTACATACATATCTAAGACAGTGATTACAAATGGACAATGAGTAAGTCCAAGACTTCAGGATTGTCCTTATAACTATGGCCTGTCTTTTTAACCTTGACTTCCTTTTGATAATATTGTTTGGCATGGTTCAAGGAATATAAGTCTATAGAGAAATGAAGTTGAGGATTCTTTAGAAGACAATGGAGATGTCCATGCATCCTTGAGGTCAGAGAGAGCCACTGAAGAATAGCCTACAGAAGAGTAACACAATCTCACTTGTGCTTTTCAGAAATTCTAAGAGATTTGGGAAGGGAAGAAGAGAATGGAACCCTAGGGTTCAGTAAGGAGGCTACTGCACGAGTGGAATGGAGAGATTCTGAGAACTTGATTAGAACAGAAGCTTTATGAGTGTACAGGAAAAGGGGGAACAAAGATGTGGACATCAAGCAAGACTTGACCTTGGTTAGCTGAGAGCTGAAGGGTTAAGAGAGAGAGGGAAGAAGTATAGATGACCCAAAGTTTTCACATCTGAAGGATGATAAAGCAAGAAGGTTCTGCCAGACGCAGTTGTAGATTTAACCTGGATTCCCTTCCTCCTGGAGTCTCTTTCCTCAGATTTGTTAATAGTGAGCAATAGTCACTTTGGACTTGGCTTGTGCTATTTTTGTTATTGAAAAGTATTACATGGAGATCAAAGACAGAAAGATCCAACACGCATGTATGTAAACAGGTATGAATACCCGCATGTGTGTTTAGATACATATCAATATATTACATCTATGTATTGAGTACAAATAGAAGCCATGTGGGTATACAATGATTAGGGAAATATTTAAGTAAATTGGAGCACATTAATGTAATGGGATATTATTTTCCTTTAGGAAGCATGAATATGAGGGATTGAGAGAAATGTGAGAAGATACATAAACCTGAAGTAAAAAAAAACAGAAACAAGAGTGTATATACATATATATATATATGTATGTATGTATGTATGTATGTATATACACATACAGACATGCATTCATACATATTATGGACTGGGGCCTGAATCTCTGATTTCATTATTGTAGGGAATTTTCAGATAAAGAAGCACACTCTCTATCAAATGCTGAGTAGTATCTTCCTTACTATTTCTATTCTCAGAGAGGTTTCCTAGGGCACTAAGAGGTGAGACCATTGCCTAAGATTACACAACTAATATGTGTCAGAGGCAAGAGAGAAACCTAAATCGTCTTGACTTTGAAGCTCACTTTCTATCTACTATGCCCTAAACTCTTCTCATTCCCCCCACCACTGCATACAAGGAGAAAGGAAGGGGGGAAAGAAGGAAGGAGGGAAGGAGGGAGGAAACAGAAGACAGACATGCAGTGAAGGAGATTGACTTCCTACTCTGAGTTTCACCAATTGTCTAAAGGACACTTCACACTGAATGTGTCAGAGTCATCTCAAATTAAACTTTCCCCTCAAATCCAGAACTCTTCCAAAATCCCACATTTCTATCGAGGGTACCACCCCATCCTTCTTCTCTCTGGGTCACTAATCTCTGAGTAATTCTCCATTCTTCTCTTCAACCTCACATCAAATCAGTGGTTCAGTCTTAAGGGTCTCCCTCCCCAACATCTCTTGTATCTGTCTTTCTACTTACATGGCTAGATACTCTCACCTGGATGATCCTAATGGCACTATAATGTTCTACCTGCCTCAAGTCTCTCTTCATTTTCATCCATTTTTCCATATTGGTATCAAGATTATTTTCTTTAAGCAAGGATTTGGCCATATCAAGCCTCTTTTCAAAACAAAGCCTATGCCTCTCAGTTGCTTCTAGGGTGAATTATAAACTTATATTTAGCATTTAAGTCCCATCACAACCTGGCCTCAAGCTCTCTTCACTGCTTCACTGTACATTATTATACCTTCTTTAGCCTTCTTCAATCTAGGAATTTGTCCTCTCTGTTCCTCATACTCATCATTGAATCTTTTCACTGGCTCTCCTCCATACCTAAATTGTGACCCATGCTCACTCCATCTCATAAAAGCTCTTCCTTTTGAGAGAGAGAGAGAGAGAGAGAGAGAGAGATAGAGAGAGAGAGAGAGAGAGATGCATTACCCTCATATTTATTCTGTATATGGTTCATATGTCCTTCATTCCCCCATTAGAATGCATTGATTGTCTCATTCTTTGCCTTTTTATCTCGTCACTGGCCCAATGACCAACATTATCAAACTCTTCATAAATTTGGTTGATTGATTAATTACAAAAAGAATGGAACCGAAAAGAATGCTACTAAGCGACTTTACTCTGTGTAGTCCTATCCTAAGTTTGGCAACGAGATAATGGGATACAATTTTTTCTTTTCAGAAAAAAGGTGAAGAAAAGGTTGTGAATTCAGAATCTTAACTATGTGATCTCTGAATTGGTTGGCTTGGTGCAATCATATTATTGGAGTAGAATGGAGAGCTCATTGAGTAGGAGGTGCCAAAGAAGACTTGTTGATTATAACAAAATTTGTCAATAAACCTTTCTTCAAAAGGCATTACTACCTAGGAGACTTTACATTTAAGGATCAATAGTGGAACTAGAACTGCTAAGCCCTTCCTTCTTCTTCTCCCACTGACCTCCTTCCTTTACCTTCTTGCTCACCAAACAAGTTGATATCTAAGATCTATTATAACAATATCAGCAGCAATAATACTCTATAAAGCATTTTAAATATTTTGTCTGCAAAGTTTTTCTCCCAACATTCCCCAGAGATAGGTAAGGAAAGTGTTATTTGTCCTATTTTCCAGATGAGGAAACTATGGTTTAGAAACCAAGACCTTGCTCATAGTTTCACAGATAGTGCTGAGTTTGGCCCTATAATCAGATCTTCTGACACTAAGAGCATTTTTCTTTCCCAGACACCATTCTGTAACCACAAAAGTGTCAGTAACATCTTATTGCATCGCCTCTGTTGCTAGAAAAATTCTCATATTTCCTGAGTTTCTAAGAAAAATGGTTTTTGTTGGACCCAGGCAAACTCTTTGCCATGAATTCTGACTTTTATTTCTCTACCCTTTAATTTCTGGGAAAAAGTCAGGAACATTTCCCTCTTTTACCCTTAAAATGTCAATCCCACTCCTTGATCATTCAATCTCTCAGCGTCAACACTGAGTATTCAGTAATGTTCACATAGAGTAGAGCTTCCTTTCATTCTTACAACAATCTTGGGATTAGCTTAAAAAGAACAAGATCTCCCATTGCATCCAGGGCCATGTCCAGTCATCCTGATTCGTATTTGGCAACTGGACCCAGGTGGCTCCAAAGGACAAAGTGAGGCTGGGGACTTAGCACATCCTCCCCTCCACACTTACATATCATGGCATCACCTCCATGATGTCACGGTCCTCTTAGAGAACAAAAGACAAATAACAGCAACAATCTCATTTGAATCCTAACAATACTGGTAGATGCATTTTCTTGTCCCATTTACAAGTGAAGAACACTCAGCTAGCAAATGTCTAAGCCTGAATTTGAACTCAGGTATTCCTAACTCCAGATTTATTGCCCACCACCTAGCTAGCTATCTTAATAAAAAGTGTAAATAGTCTATTCAAATTCAGCCAGTATCCATTAAGCAAGAGTTCTGTGACAGACGCTAGTCTTCAATCATCTCTGTCTCTAAGGATGTAGAACCTAGGAAAGTTCACAATGATATGCCTTCTCCCTGAACGTGTTTTATCAGAAAGTTTTGAAATTTTAATAGATAACTTGGGTGTGTCATCTTGTCAGTGGCAGTATGCCCACCAGCTATGTCCTGCCACAAGTCCAACTTAGGCAACCTTCCCAAACTTCCCAGGCTTTCTTCTGGTTCTTATGAGATTTCGAAGGTACCAGGAAGTCCGGTTCCTTTCTGGGTCATATCTCTACTTAGTGGCATCTTTTTTTAAACTAGTTTTTGCCTATAGTTGATGATATACAGGTAAAATCAGGTAAAATTCATAGTCAAAGGCAGCTGTGAAAGGGGAAACATCATAACAGTGGTGCAAGCAGAGAGGAACATTCAGTGTGCAATATGACTGGTTGGAAGCAGTAGTGGTAGTGGTAATGGTAGAAAAGGAAGAAGAAGAAAGAAGATGAAAGAAGGAGAAGAAGAAAGAAGTTGTAGTGTAGTGGTAAAGGTAGTGGTGAAGGAAGAAGGAGGAGGAGGAGGACAAGGAGGAGGAGGAAGAAAAAGAAAGAAAGAGAGAGAGAAGAGAGGGAGAGAAGGAAGGAAGGAAGGAAGGAAGGAAGGAAGGAAGGAAGGAAGGAAGGAAGAAAAAGAAAGAAAGAAAGAAAGAAAGAAAAGAAAGAAAGAAAGAAAGGAAAGAAGGAAGGAAGAAGGGAAGGAGGGAGGAAGGAAGGAAGAGAGGAAGGAAGAAAGAAAGAAAAGAAGAAAGAAAGAAAGAAAGAAAGAAAGAAAGAAAGAAAGAAAGGGAGGCAAAATAGCAAAATAGCTTGGTACTTATATTGTACTTTAGGACTTGCAAAATTTTTCACAAATGCTCATTTTATGCTCACAACTTTAGGAATGAGCTGCTGCTGTCATCTTAATTTTACATTTGCTAGAACTGAGGCAAATAGAGGTTAAATGACTTGCCCAGGGCCATGCCTACAAATAAATATCTGAGACTGGGTTTAAACTCAAGTCTTCTTGACTCCAGGTCATGCACTCTCTCCACTAAGTCAAGTATCTGTCATATATCATCTATGTGTCCTTCTTTTATTGCACAAGGGAAGAAGCCCTGACTCCAGAGACAAAGGACCTGGGTTCCAACCCTACCTCTCATATTTATTGCCTTGTTGACTCTGAGTCAACAGACTCCTGACACCTCCCTGGTTAGTTTCCTCATTAAGAAAAGTGAGTTGAATCAAATGGACTTAGAGGTCTTTTATAGCCCTAGATTTATGTTCTTGTGGCACATTCTCTCTGTCATCTCTGTTCCTTTGCTCAGTCTGACTTCCATTCCTGAGATATACCCCTGAATTCTTTCTCCTTGGGCCTTTCTTGATTCCTATCCTCCTATCCTCGGGTGCACAAACTTTTTGGTCTGACTTTTCCAAGGCAATCACAGGCGGGATTCAAAATTCAATAAATTTAGTAGTTTTTTAGGATATAAACCACAAATGATGTTGTAAATATTCAAATGACCCTTGATGAGAAAAAGATTCCCCACCCATGTAGCCTAGCTACTACCAGCTTCCACCTCAAAATCACCATGTAATTTATCTCATGTGAAATTATTTTTAGATTGTTTTCCTCCTTTAGAGTACAATCTCCCTGAAGGCAGGGACTCAAGAAAACTTTAATAAAGATTTGTTCATTCATAGATTGAATAATTATGAAGATGAGGATAGTGATAATGGCTATTTCTTTAGCACTTTTAATATAGAAAAAATATCTAATTTCATCATCATAAGAGCCCTAGGAAGTAGATACTATTCATGTAATTATCCCCCTCATATCATAAACATCTGAAACAAAATTTGAACTCAGGTTTTTTTTTGGCTCCAAGTCCAACATTGCAAACCCTCATAGTCTACATTGCTCCCCAGGTGATTGCTCTATCTAAATCTCTCATGAACTATTTTCTTTTTAAACCTGTAAGCAGTTTTAAAGAAGGCTCTTAGGAGTTCCTAGCACATTGTAGATGATCAATAAATGTTATCAAGAATGATGATGATAAACAGTGAATCTGGTTTACATTTAGGAAAGTAGAAACCTTCTACTGATCCATCTGTAAGGTTTTTAGCCTCAAAAGTCACTTAAAAATTAATTTATAATTTATAAATATTAATTTATATTTCATTTTCATTCTTGCCATTGTAGCATCTTTTGGTGCTTTCCCTTCCTACCATTGTCATTGTATCAGGGAGAGTGGTTATTGAGGTTTTCCAAATTTATACATATCATCAATTCAACCTTATGCTATCCATAATGATTATTTGGCAATGTTTTAGGGTTTTTTGTTTTATTTTCTTTGTTAAGACATTTACTACCTTTTTTTAAAGCAATATTTTATTTATTTTGAGTTTTATAATTTTTCCCCTATTCTTGCTTTCCTCCCCCCATAGAAGGCAGTCTGTTATTCTTTACATTGTTTCCATACTATATATTGATCTAAGCTGAATGTGATGAGACAGAAATCATATCCTTAAGGAAGAAAAATAAAATATAAGAGATAACAAAACTACAGAATAAGATAACAGATTTTTTTCCTAAATTGAAGGAAATAGTCTTTGATCTTTGTTCAAAACCCAGAATTCTTTCTCCCAATACAGATGGGATTCTCCATCACAGATAGCCCAAAATTGTCCCTGATTGTCACATTGATGGAATGGGCTAGTCCATCAAGGTTGATCATCGCCCCCATGTTGCTGATAGGGTGTACAATGTTTTTCTTTTCTACTCATCTTGCTCAGCATCAGTTCATGCAAATCCCTCCAGGCTTCCCTGAATTTCCCCTCCCTCCTGGTTTCTAATAGAACAATAGTGTTCCATGACATACATATACCACAGTTTGTTAAACCATTCCCCAATTGAAGGACATTCACTTAATTTCCAATTCTTTGCCACCACAACAGAGCTGCTATGAATATTTTTGTACAAATGATGTTTTTACCCTTTTTCATAATCTCTTCAGGGTATAAACCCAGTAGTGGTATTTCTGGATCAAAGGGTATGCACATTTTTGTTGCCCTTTGGGCATCATTCCAAATTGCTCTCCAGAAAGGTTGGATGAGTTCACAGCTCCACCAACAATGGATTAGTGCCTCAGATTTACCACATCTCTTCCAACACTGATTTGGCACTGTTTTTTAAATGAATTCTGGGAATGTCTCTGACCCATAAATTGGTTTTGGCAACTTCATTAAGGAGATAGATGTAATTTCTGTTGCCTTGTTCTAGAACATTGCCCACTTAGATCTTTATCAAGGAAGGAGTTGTGTCCAAAGTGGATTACTAGTCTTTAGAGCAAATAGTAAGGGCAGTTTTCTTTTGACTGTTCCAAGTGGTACATCTCCATGGGCTTTTAAGCTCCCGTTCAAGTGCACCTGACTCACCAAAACCATTCGGCGCACCTTCTGAGCTTGGGGCAATGAGTGGAAATCTATTAGCTGTTGATTGGTTTTCTCTTTTACCAAACCCATATGAAGGAACTTCAATCGTTCCATTGGGGAGAGGGGTGACACAGTTCCCCTTCTCTGAATGAATTCATTGCTGATGGGTTTTCATTTCCTTTTTCAAATATATTTAACCCATGAACTCATTTCATTTTAAGACATTATGCTTTTGTAGTTGTTTGTTGTCTGAAAATTGATCAACACATGCTAATTAAATGCCTCTCATGTTCCAGAGAACAATCAAACAGACCCTGCTTTTAAAAAGCCTACATGAAGGAGTGGGGGAATCAGGTTAGAAGACTCATATGCATATAAGGAAATAGACTTTAAAATCAACTAAATACAAAGTGACTTTTGGCCATCAGTGAGGGGACACTAGCAGCTAAAGAAATCAGGAAGTGTCTTATGTCGAAGATGGATCTTAAAGTTTTGAAGGCAGATGAGTAGGTAGGGCATGGGAAGGAGGCACAAACTGTGGAAAGATCTGGAGAGATAGTGTGAATGTCATGTCAGAACTAGCAAGAGGTCAATTTGGCCATGAATAAAAAGGAACAACTAATAACAATAAAATAATCTTTATAGCATTTATAGAGAGTTTGGAAGGTTGTAAAGTGCTTTCACACAATCTTTACAACAACTCCATGAAGGAGGTCCTATAATTATCCCCACTTTTGTAAGTGAGGAAACTGAGGTGAAGAGAAGGTACAAGACTTGCTCTCAATCACACAGCTACTAAATCTGAGGAGACATTCCTCCACAGGGTTTCCTGTAGCACTGTGCCACCTAACTGCTTATGATAGTTACTGCCAGGCAAGAAGTGATGAGAATCTGATCATTTGAATGGATGGAAAAAGACAACTAGGAGGGATGTTCTAGAAATAGAATGGCAACTAATGATATATATATATGTGTGTGTGTGTGTGTGTGTGTGTGTGTGTGTGTGTGTGTGTGTTTATACGTGTGTGTGTACATATATATGAGTGTATATATATATACATATATATGTGTATATATGTGTATATATATATATGTATATATACATATATATATATATATATATATATATATATATATATATATACAGAGAGAGAGAGAGAAGATAGAGATGCAGGAGAGCAAAGAATCAAGGATGACTCAAAGGTTATAACCCTGGCTTCCTGGAAGGTTGAAGATGTCATCAACAAAAATAGGGAGGAACAATGAAATCCAATGAATATTTCACATTCACTCTATAGGAGGCACTATGCTAAGGACTGGAGATACAAAGGCAAAAAATAGATGTTCTCTTCCTTCAAGTAGTTTATATCCACCTGGGGATAAAAAACACACATAAATATTTACAAGATTTTTTTTGTGTCTGAAAGAATACCAAGAATTAGACAGTTCCAGGAAGTCTTTTCAAAGAGCCTGAGCCTCAGAATAAATAAAAGAGGCTAAGTAATGGAGGAGTGATAGGATAGGAGATGACCCACATAAAGGCACGAATGTAGGAGAAGGTAGGAAAACAGCAATCCAAACATTTCTGCTAGGATTGTGAGGAAGCTAAAGTGAAATAGGCTTGAAGAGGTCAGTTGGAGCCACATTATATATGCTGAGCTAAGAAGTCCGTGTTTTACCTCAAAGGAAGTTGGGAGTACCCGAAGATATATGGACAAGATAGTAATGTATTCATGCCTTTAAGTCTCAACATCTAACCTTCAGTGTTGCTACTGACAGTAGGACTAAAGATGAGGCTGAGATCAGAGAATGTCAAAAGATGTCCAGTAAATACAATATCACACATTTAGACTTCACATTTTCACTCAAGTTTTTGTGAGTATACTTCAACCAAGAGAGAGGAAATACATAAATCACCTTCCCTGAGTTAAAAGAGCATCAGTAGAAAAATATGAGAATATCAGTCACCTTAAAGATAAAAAAAATCATTTCAACTCAATGATGTATTAATTTCAAAAGCTCATTTGGAGACTGAAAGCTCTATTTGATAATAAAGATTCATGCTGAGGCTTGATCATTTTTCATTAGGCTCTATTACATAAGAATTGAGCTTGAAAAGCTTTCTGCCTTCATTACCTATGTAGGAATTGAGGGATCTAATCATCTCATGTCATTTGGATAAAACATTAGGATTGATCAAAGCATTTAAAAAATAATACTGCATTTTAGTTCAACTAAATGAAAATGGGGGTGTTATGGTGGTTCCCCTTTTGTTGCAGAAAAAAATACCGGAAGTTTCCTACCTTCTACAAACATAAGACATTATAAAACTTGTACTAAAATAAAGAAGATGCATCCAAGTGACAACTTTTGGTGTAAGAAACTGTCCCTCGAGATTTAAATTATAAAGTACCAATACAGAAGGCATTCTAAGATTCAGAAAACAGTGAGGAAAATATGACATATTGCTCAATGGTGAAGAGCAGTTCTCTTTTCTCAGGATCCATATCAAATGAGGTAGTATATGCAAAACAGTTTGTAAAACCTCAAAGAAATGAGCAAATGTAAGTCAATGTTATTCCTGTCCACAAAGAATTTAAAATTTAGTTGAAGCAAATGAGAATCCACATGGAATATTATTATTATTATTATTATAAACCAAAAGAAGCAAGATGGGAACAGAAGATAGAACACTGGGCCTGAAGTCAGGAAAACCTGAGATCAAATCCTGATTCAGGATTTACTTACTAGCTGATCCTGGGCAATTCACTTAACCTCTGTCTGCCTTAATTTCCTTGTCTGAAAAATGAGGATGAAACAATAACGCCTACATTTTAGGATAGTCTTGAGGATCAAATGAGAAAATATTTATAAAATCTTACCAACCATAAAACACTATATAAATGTTAGTTATTATTATTATAAAGTTTATTCCCAACAAATAACATTAGCATAATCATTTTAGATACTTCCTAAAACTGTGGATATACAGATCACGATATTAAAAGAATAATAAAGATAATGATAAAAGTCACCTTAAGAAGTGTTTTAAGATTTGCAAGGAACTTTACATATTTGCTGTTATTATGACCATTTTTTAGATGAGGAAATTGAGTCACAGAATGGTGACTCAAGTCCTATGGCTTGTGTTAAAGGAAGGATTTGAATTCAGGTCACTTTTCTCCAAGTCCTGTGCTCTATCCACTGAGTAGCTACTCATATACTCTAAAGTATCAATGATTATAGTCATGTGGATAATCCCATATCTATCTATCCATGCTGGTCCATATGTCCACTATAATAGGTCCACTCAGTGTGCTTCCTTCTAAACTTTCTCGTGACATAGCAAGTTACACCGGTGGAACAAAAATTTTCCATCAATCCTCTATTGAGTAGTCACTCAGTTCTTGCTTTTTCATTGTATCCACAGTCTGAAATGTAGTAAAGACTTGATAACTGCTCACTTAATGATCAATTGATTGATAAAGGGCAACAAAACACTCAGTGCTACTCTTCCCCATAACAGATTATGTTTAACCCCCTCTACCTTAGCAAGAGCTATAATGACTCTATTCCTGATAGGTAATGATGGGAGACAAAGTCGGAGACTAGAGTAGTGACATTGGGGCTCTTTGTTAGTAGTTAGAACTGGGTCTGAGGATGAAAGGCCACCCTATCACTGATCCTTTTTCATTTCTTCCAATATCACTTTTCCTCCCCATTAATGACTTTGGTATTTAATGATCAATTTAATTTAATGATCAATTACTGAGAGACAATAGTGGTTTTTGAACAGGTCAGTCCTGTGAGGTGGGCCAGAGGCTGAATTAATCATGACAGAACTTCATTCTAAGATTGCAAGAGCCAAAATGGTGGAAAGAACTCTGAAGTTGGGAGTCAGAGGAGAGGAATTTGAATTGCAGGTTCATGTGACCCCCTCTCTAGAGCCCAATTTCTTTATTTGTGAAAAAAAAGAGAAAATAGTATTAGAGATCCTAAAAGTTTTCTTTCAACTCTAAATCCTTAAGAGTATGAACACCTTCATTCAAGGACAGTTTTCCTACTTATTCATCAAATCACTTAACTTTTTTAATCCTTTTTTCTCATCTGCATCGTGGGGGTAATAATATTTCCATTGCTTGGATCAATATGCGACAGGATGCTGTATTTTGTAACCATAAACTATAATTATAATTCACTAACCATGGCATTTCTGCACTAAATCCTTCTAGTCTATTCAAATAGCTTCATGCTGTTTTAGTGTAAAAGAAGACATTGTCTTGATTGGTGGTTAGGTAACCAATAAAACCATTTTCCTAGATTGTCAGGGGATAGACAGAGCTATAGATTTTTTTAAACTTGAATTCAACCTAAAAAGAAATACTGCAATCTGAAGCAGTGACCTAGAAATGTTTGGTGGGGTCACATGAACTAACAGTATTGTCTATTAGTTTGAACAAATTATATTGCAAGATTTGATCTAGATAAACAATACCCAGACAGTATGGCACGACCATCTGTGTCTCCAGCCCACATGTCTGGCCCACCAGCTGATGTAGAAAATTTATGATAAGCTTCTTGGCAACTTTAGTTGGATTTTGCCAACCTTGGTTAAAGTCTTTTTGATATTAATTTTTCATCAGCCCTCATCACACCAATGGCTTGTGATACCATTTTGATAATTATGGAACTATTATTACTAAAAAAATTATATAACTGGCATATTAAATTTCTGCAAATTTTGCTTTATTACTATTGCAAATAGCTATTTTTACCATTGCTTAAGTTCAAAACAATATTGCCACTTCTTCTTTTAGGAGCACAAGTAGAGGGGGCAGCTAGTTGGCACAGTGGAGAGAGCACCGACCCTGGAGAGGACCTGAGTTCAAATTTGATCTCAGACACTTAATAGTTGCCTAACTATGTGACCTTAGGCATTAACCCCATTGCTTTAAATAAATAAAATATTTTTTAAAAAAGGAGTACAAGTAGAGTATAATAAATTTTACTCTTGTCCTTCATTTTAAATCTGCATGTGCTTCTTGTACTAAAAAATTATTGTTTTCTTCTCATCTATTCTGTAATTATATTCTTTTTATAGGCAGGTTCAGTCATTAATATTCAGGATTCTAATTGTTAAATAAGTTTTCTCCTTATTAAAGTCTATTATAGTAGCTATTTTTTACTTTTTAGAAATGAAACATTAGGTACCTTAAGCTTGAAAAAATGTGATTCCAATTTATTTTTTCTCATATAATTACATCTTACTATTCTCCTTTAATCTTGGCCTTGGCATTGGTACAGTGATTAATTGTTATTGCCCTTTATTTTGCTGGAAGCAATCCAATTCTTGTTCCATTCTCAGAAACAAACATTCTCTTCCCTTTTCCTTGCTTCATGTAGCATGATTCTTTTGATTCAATATGTATGTAGGCATGTATATATGAATACTGTCATTGCTCATCTCTATAGAAGAATATGATTCATATGCTCCTCACCTCACCCTATTTCACTACAGTGTTAATTTGAATAACCTTCCCCCACAGTGTTTTCATTTCATTTCCATGCCAATCACTGTTCTCCCTTTATTCTTTCAGTGACTCCTAGGAAAATGATATTGTCTCTTGTTTGCAATCATTTATCTCAACATCTGGCATTATCATACTGTATGGACTTATTTACCTTTATAAGTTCCTTTTTTGTATTAAATTTAAATTTCAAAAACTCAACTTAACTAAATCCAAGAATACCTGGAAGTCATTGACTCTTGATTGGTGGTTAGGTAGCCAATAAAACTATCAAGTTCACTCTGTAGAACAGAGTATTTACATGATTCAAGGGTCATACAAAACTATCAACTTAAAAATTAGCTTGCTCTATTTGGTCAAACATTTAATTAGTTCACCTCTAAAAGACTCTTAGATTTATTGAATTTCAATTCCTGCCTGTGGTTGCTATGGCAGCACCAGACCAAATGATTTCTTGAGTCTTGATACCACCTACCAGTTTGGCTGTTCCCCACCCCTGTTGTAGAACAAGTAATCCTTGGGTACAAATCTTTTTCCATTTTTTTCCATGTCACATTCCTGTGTTTTCTTTCATTTTCTCATCATTTATCCACAATCCCAATTTCAAAGCTTGGAAGCTTCATTCTTGGGTTGATGAACTTGGGTTTTTTCTTCAATGGAATCTTGTGAGTTCTATTAATCTGCCATTTGTCCTCTAATTCCAGGAAGTTAAAGGGTTATGGACTAGATATGATTGAATTACCAAAAAGAAATTCCTAAATGAAGGAAATTTCCTCAACCAATGAAACTTCTCTAAAATTTATAACCATTTAATATTGACGAGAAAACTGGAGATTAAGTGACTTGCCCAAGGTTACATTTTTAAGATCATGTTGATTCTTTGTTTACAGGAAATACTGTTTTATAAAATAAGTTATTCAGATTCTCGGTTTCATCAAGATCTTCTGGAAAGTCAGTAACATTAATATTAGCTTTAGATACCTTTAGCAGTCCATCAATCTTTTTTTCCTAGTTTACTTTGATCTAATATTTCTTTCTTAATTTCTTCATTTTAGTATTTTAATTCTGACATTCCCTTCTTCAGAATTTCTATTGTTTTGTTAAAATGCTCCACCTTCTGTTTTAAACTCCTATATTATGCTTCTCAGACTTTTGGTGGCTCTTGTGTTTGTTGATTCCTTGGACTTTGGTGGTAATTATTGAAGTAGTAGTAGTACCTTCTTATGCATTTTCCTTCACTTTGCCCTTCATGGCTAAGTATGGAAACATCATCTACATGGGTGCCTCCACGTTTTCTCCCCTTCCTCTCTTCTTGATCCATTACAATCTTGTTTCCAATTTTATCATTCCACTGCCACAATTCTCTCCAAAGTTGCTAATGATTTCATAGTTGTCAAATCCAATGACCTTTTCTTGGTCTTCATTCTTCAAGATCTCTCTGAAGTTTTTTTTAGGTTTTTTGCAAGACAGATGGGGTTAAGTGGCTTGCCCAAGATCACACAGCTAGGTCATTATTAAGTGTCTGAGACCAGATTTGAACCCAGGTACTCCTGACTCCAGAGCCAGTGCTCTATCCACTACGCCACCTAGCCGCCCCTGTCTCTGAAGCTTTTGACACTTTTAATCACTCTCCTTCTAAACTTTCTTCTTTCTCCTTGTTCTTCCTCTATCTAATCACTTGTTTTCTGTTTCCTTTGCTGGATCATCATCATGACTTACATTTATATGGAACTTATGTCTACCATATGGTTTGACTTATCATTTCCAATCATTAGTTCATTTGATGCTCACAACAAACCCCTTTAGGTAACTGCTATCCCACATGCTTCCTCTTCTCTTCTTCCTGCACACTACTTTACTTGATGATCTCAGAAATACTCTCCACTGATTTAGATGGGCAAAACTTTTTTTTTAAATTTTAGAGAATGACTTGAGGCCTTGAAAGATTTAATGCTTTGTCAGAGTTACCCAGTCAGCATACATCAAAGGTAAGACTCAATCCCAGATCTTTCTTATTCCAGGGTCCTCTCTAGTCACTATACCACACTCCTCTCAAATGTTAAAAAATCTTACAGTACTATATCTATACCATCAAGGTGTGAAGAAATTTTAAAACTTAAAACTAACCAATCTCTCTACTGAATAATTTTTAGATCACAATTTCTTTACCATCTTTTTTCTTTGAATAGATGGAAGAGTGAATTCAAAGACCTCACTGGGGTAGTAAATAGTTAAGAGAAAGTCAACAATCCCTCCTTAGTGCTGAAGGATGAGTTCTTCAAAAATTATGGATGGATGGATTGTGTGAGCAAAAACTGCATCCTTGTGAAATAAGGGACCAGAGTCTTCTAGAGAAATTACACTTACAAAGAGAGGCAACATGGAAATCAGCAAAATGAGTCAAATAATATCTCTGAAATCTAGAAAAAAAGATAGATAGGAAGAAAGGAAGGGAGAAATAGCTATATATATATATACTCACCTATATATTTCCTTTCCTAAATATATATCTATGATAATATAATGTGTTTCTAAATATATATAAATATATAATATTATGTATTATGTATCTAGTTTATTGTCTAAGTATCTCAAGAGAGAAATAATAAGATAATGTAGATAAGTATAGATAGAGACAATATAGATAAATATGGTCTAAATAGAGATGATGGACAGTAGATATCTATATATCTAGGAAAGGAAATATTTGTGTATATACATGTAAGTTTATATATACACACACATATACAAATTATATCCAATCCATCTTTCATTTAACTATTAAGTAATTTTCCTAAAGTATGTCCAACCATATCATCCCTCTGCTCAATAAATTTCATTGACTTCCTGTCACCTCTACAAAATCCTCTACTTGATGTTTAAAGCCTTTCATAACTCAGCCCCCTCTTAGCTTTCTAGTCTTCTTACACCTTGCTCCCTGACATGTATTCTTCAATTAAGATATATTGGCTTTTGAGCTATTCCATAAATGAGACCTTCCTTTCAGTTTTGGCTGTCTCCCATACCAGAAATACTCTCCCTCATCATTGCTGCCTACTCCTTTCCCCAGCCTCCTTTAAGTCCCAACTAAAATCCCATTTTTCCATAGGGAGCTTTCCCAACCCCTCTTAATTCTAGTTCTTCCCTCTATTAAGTATTTCCTATTTATGTTTTATATAGCTTGTTTGTTGTCATCCCTTCCCTTCATTTGTGAGATCCTCAAGGACAGGAATTGTCTTTTCTCCCTTTTTTGTATTCCTAGGGCTTAACACAGTATCTGTCACATAGTAGGCACTTTAAAAATATTGATTAATTGTTTTTACCCCAACTCTCTATTGTAGAAATATTATTTCTTCATCCAATCCAGTTTTTGAAACATAGTAGACACTTAATAGAAGTTTATTGATTGATTATTCAATTGTATGATGAGCTCTTCTGTTTACTCAGTTTTTTCTCTGCTTTTTTAAAATTTTCATTGTGAGAATTCTTTCTTTCCCTTCTTTTAAAAATTTTTTTTGTTCTATTTTATTTGACACAATTCTTGCTTTCTTGAGATAATTGAAGCTGAGTTGAACTAAGAACAACCATTCATTCTGCCAACTTTCTGAAAAGTCCCAAACCTGGGTAATATCTAGTTTCTGATCACATAATATCTAGTATTATCTCCATTGCACAGAATCTGAGGAAGAATAAGGCATAGCTCCGTCCTTTGACTTTTATGAGGATTTATTGTTCAATGATTTCTACTTTTTCATAGGGATAAGAATAGGAATTGGACCTTTGATTTTATGGGGATAGTGAATTCCTAAATTATATAACTCCATCTATCAAGGCTGGCTAGTACCTTTTCTGCAACTTATAAGCCTTATGGATTTGACTGGAGCACTGAGATATTAAATGGTATGCCTTAGGTCATACAACCATTATATTGCAGAAATAAATCTTTAACTCAGGTGTCCCTTCCTTCACAATTAACACATCAACTGAAGGTAGGGTGACTTGCTTAACCTTCATTAACAAAATTGCCCACATAAGCAACTATTTTCCCTTTTACTATGCTTACTTCATCTCAGAGAGAATTTTGAGCACCACAGGTAATATGATTTATTGGATTAAAAGCTGAAGTTATCCTGGCAGGAAGTTATCATGACTTTCACTTGATCTGAATTCTACACTACTCTATGTCTGGGTCTTCTCGTAACAATTACTCTTATTGATAATCATCATGCGACAAGGTCATTAGTATTTCAGGAGTGACAACTTACCTCTTGATGCAGGAGACTCAAGTTTGAATCCTTGCTAAGGCAAGTCTCTTTTTAAAAGACATAGGACATAGTGAAGAAGGCTGGAATACAAAAGACTTGAATTTTGAGCCTGTATCTCTCCCTAAATAGTTGTATAACCTTAGCCAAATCCTTTAGTTGCTTAGTGCCTAATTTTCCTCATCCATAAGATAAAAGAATTCAGGCAGATGATTTCTTGAGTTCATCCCAATTCTTAAATCCATTGAGAATATGGCTTCACTTCTAAGAGTGACACATTTTTTCATCTTGTATAAATTCATCATATCAGCAAAGAAACTAAGAAGATCTCACACATAACTCCCCCCGTCCAGTTCACTACGGATCTTGAGGATAGGAGCAAATACCCTGCAACAGGTCCAAGGTCTGTTAATCTATACCAATTGTCTTCAGTCTCAGAATTAATGGGTTTTCTATAGCATTTCCTCTCAATAAATTTAACATGTGTGAATTTATGGGTTCTTTTCCCTTCTCAGACAAAGAAGACTTTAAATTATTTCTATGCAGAAAGGAGAAATTAACGTTCTTTTGGCAGTATTTACTAATTAGTGATGTTAAAACTGACTGCTGATGATAAGGATACGAACAAAACCTTGGATTCCCCGAATTTACAACGCTTCATAACAATACTGTCGTGGGAGATTGAATCCTATAATAATTGGCCTTATTTCATGCTTACTAAGAAACAGGGTCATAAGATCATTGATTTAGAAGTGGAAAGAACTTTGGACAATCATATTATTCAAGTCCTAATCTTGCTTCTGTTCCTTTACTGTTAAAATGGCACTGACCATAATAACACCTATTTACCAGGTGTGTGGTGGAGATCAAATGAAATCATATATGCAAGGTAGTTTGCGAAATTTAAAGTGTCATATAATGCTTGCTATTATTGTTGTTTTGTGATGATTATAATTGTTCTTATAATTTTACAAAGGAGAAAACTGAGACACTAAGGAATTAGTTGTCTTTCTCCCATGTTACCAGAATTTGAACCTAGATCCTCTGACTTCAAATTCAATATATTTTTCTATGTACCAGAATATAAAAGTCCAGTTGAATTTGAATAAGCAAACCATATCTTATATTATAGCTTCTAAAATCTAAAAATGTACTTGTTCGGTTTTGTTTGACTCTTCATGACCATGAGGTTTTCTTGCAAAAGATCCTGGAGTGATTTGCTATTTCCTTCTCTAGCTCATTTTATAGACAAGGAAACTAAGGCAAACAGGGTTAAATGACTTGCCTATGACTGTAAAATTAGTAATTGTCTGAGGCTGAATTTGAACTCCGAAAGATGAGCCATCCTGATTTCAAGCCTAGTGCACAATCCATCTAAAAAGGAAGGTAATTTTTGTTAGCCATCCCTCCATCTCTTACTTTCAATTTATGCTATCAAGTTATTATAAAAATGAAACATATCCAAGACAAACTAAATATCTATTTCTATTCTCGGTTTTAGCCCAGCAACCCTCAGAGTAAGTCACAGCAAAAACGGCCTTTTGGAATATGAGGTTGCCATTATGTATAAATAATGAATGACATTTTACAATATTTTGAGGTAGGCATAAGGCTTTATATACATTAATAATAGCTAGCATTTTCATAAAATGCTTTATGTATATTGTTTCATTTTATCTTCACAACAATCTTGAGAGGCAGATAATATTATTATCCTCATTTTACAGATGGGAAAACTGAGTCAGACAGAGGCTAAGTAACTTGACCAAGTTCATGCAAGTAAGTGTCTTAGGCAGAATTTGAATTCAAGCCAACTGTACTATAGAGAGCACAACTCTGATAGGCTGACCTTGTTCAAATGCCAAACAAATGCTTATCTAAGAGACTTTTTAATAGAGAACTCATACAAAGCAAGTGCTCACATGGTGGTTAGAAAAAGTGATACAATGCACATTCTCAAGGTCTTTGGGAAGAATTCTGGATCTGATTTGCAACATGGGAGACAGTGGCATAGTATCATGCCCCCCCCCAAGCATGACATGCCCTTATCAGAAAAGGTACTGTGCTTTATAAGCAAAGCAAAATTGAAGTAATGTAAATTTAGAGAATCTACCCCAAATGTTCACATTTGTGCCTGACCTGTGATAGAAGGTTTTGAGCTTATATTGGTGTGATCAGCCACAGTTGGGCACACTATAACTTGACTCTAACATGGTCATCTCATTTTGGTTTTTTTAGCAAATGAAGGATAGCAACAACCAATATAAGTTCAGATTCACCCCAATAGAATGTCAGTTTTTTGAAAATAGAGACATTTCTACTTCTGCCTTTATATCTCCAATATGTAGCATATAGGGTAAACCCTTAAAAATTTTTGTTGATGATTCTGATCGAAGAATAAGAGAATAACTTGAAAATAAAGAGTAGCCCCACTCAGAGAAGGTCAGAAACACTAGGAAAAAAGAAGTCTGAATTAAATATTTTTGAGCAGAGAAATTCTTTTTTTTCCATTTCTGCATGAGGAATATAATCTGGGAATAACATTCAAGTTAGCAAGTAGCTAGCAGGCTAATAAAAAGGCTCCAGTTAAATGAATAAACACAATGGAAAACAAAGAGCTTTTAAAATACTGCCTCTTAACAGACTGTCTCATCACTGTTTAAGAGGTGAAATGAGTTCTAGAAAAGACACCTGAGATTTGAATTACCATACAAAAAGCTCAAACTTTCAAGTAAGTTTTTTTTTCCCCAAAGCTGTGGGGGAGTTCTCTATTTTTGGGTCCCATTTAAGAGCAGAGATTTCTTGGTAGAAAGGTAAGATGCTGCCGTTTTAATGTCATTTGATTCTCATGCTAAAACATAGAGTTCAAGCATCTTTTGTACCATATCTGAGTCAGAGATTGTGACTGTAAACCTCTCTGGTACATTAAGCAAGGGAAAAAATGAATTTCAATAACACAAATCCATTTCCCTCACCTGTACAGCATTTTAATGGAATAATAGAGTGACAACTTACATAAATAAACTTCAGTTTGTGACCCTGAATTGGCTTTTTAAAATACATTTTTTATTATTTATCTTTTGTTTCACATATCCTAAATTTATCACTGTATTCATTTCTTTCCCTTCACCCAGAGAACCAATCTATACAATAAAGATTTTACTAAAAAAGGAAAAGAAAAGAAAAAATATTAGCAAAACTAGTCAATACTTGAAAAAAATCTCACAGATGGAAACAATGTTCCATACCTATGGAGACTTTTCCTCTGTAAAGGATCATTTTGGAGGAGAAGCAATTGTGTTCTTTGTCATTTCACATTCATCTTCACTATTTTTATTTATTTATTTGTTTGTTTGTTTATATTATCACATTTTCACATATTTTGTGTGATGGTAGATTTTCCCCCTACTGTCACCCTGCCATTTACATTGTTCTAACTATTGTGCATAATCTTCTTGGTCCTATATATTTTGCATCAATTAATATAGATCTTTCCAACCTTCTCTGTATTCATTGTATTCATTTCTTACAGCACAGTACTACTTCGTTACAGTTTGATCAATGAGCATCTACTTTGTTTCTAGTTTTTTTTGATTCCACAAAAAAATGCTACTATAAATATTTTGATATGTGTGGACTTTCTCTTTTTTCATGCATTTGTGACTTCTTAAAGGTATTTACCAAGCAGGTAAATTCCCAAATCATGGTATGGACATTTTTAGCAACTTTATTTGCATAATTCCAAATTGCTTTCCACAGTGTTTGTACTAATTGAAAACTCCACCCAATACCTTAGTGGGGGCACTGGCTTTCTGGAACAAAACTTACTAACCTTTGAAACATCTGTGGACTCTCATCAGTAAGCAGCTCCTATCCCTAAATTTTGTAAAACAATGTTCTCTTTCCTTGCAGTGAAAGATCGATTCCAAGCACGATCTTTAGACCATTAGTAATCTTGCCAGGAACTGACTTGGATGGCAGAATTTGTCTCCACTAGTCATCAGGTGGTCCTTGGAAATTAAACTAGAAAATAAAGTCATGTTGGGTTTTTCCAAAAGTAAAAAACAAAACAAAACAAAAATCTTGACTTCTCAAGGGAGTCAGGGTATCCCAGAAATAAGCCACAAACTAGTAAGAAAGACCTAAATTCAAATCCTACCTTAGACAGTAGTTATGTTACCCTGGGCAAGTCAAAAATCTTAATCTCAATTTCTTCATCTGTAAAATGGGTTGTTGGGAGATCATCTGTTACCCCCCCTCTTCATCCCCACAAACAATCCTTACAGCAGCATCAATATATCCATTCCAGACAATGTGGAGACACCAAGGAAGAATAGTCAAAAGCAACATTTGGAGAGAGATGGCTATGAGGAAGAAATGCAGCTGTTAGATAAAGCTTACAGGAAAAGGGAGGAGGAGGGCAATGGAAGCTAAGAGTTGTCCAAACTCCAAGGATCAATGTTGGGTTCCATCTGACTTCTAAGTCAGTGACTTTTCTTAGGTGTTTGTGATTTCTGTTTAAGTCCCATAAATCATGCATAGCTTCAGGCATAATTCTTATCTCCACCTCATAGGATTAACATGAGGATCAAATGAAATAAGAATTGTAAATTTTGTTGCCAACCATAAAACACTATATAAGTAATAACTATTAATAACAATGATTTTCACTTTTTTCAGAAATCTGGGGGTGCTCTCGCCATTCCTTTGTGTGCATTTCAGGGGACTGTGTCCCTCCATGCCCCCACAGGGAAGACTCTGTCTCTCTCCACCTATGAGGTGAGTGCAGAAGGGCAAAAGATCACCCCAGCAGCCAAGAAAATCGAAGTCTATCGATCCAAGAGCGTAGGTCATGAGCCAAATCCAGAGGATTCGCCCACCACTTTCCCAGACACCAATGTGAAGATCCACTTGGAAGTATTGGAAATCTGTGACAATGAGGAAGCCATGGACACTGTCTCCATCATCAGCAACATCAGCCAGTCCTCTACCCAAGTCAGGTCTCCTTCTCTACGCTATTCCCGGAAAGAAAATCGGTTTGTTTCTTGTGATTTGGGAGAGACCGCCTCCTACTCCCTTTTCATCCCCACAAACAATCCTGACAGCGACATCAATATATCCATTCCAGACACCGTAGAGGCCCACAGGAAGAACAGTCAAAAGCAGCATCTGGAGAGAGATGGCTATCAGGAAGAAATTCAGCTGTTAAATAAAGCTTACAGGAAAAGAGAGGAAGAGGGCAATGAAAGCTAAGAGCTGTCCAGGGTCAAGAACCAATGTTGGACTCCATCTGACTTGTATGTCAGAGACTTTTCTTAGGTGATTTTGATTTCTGTTTAAGTCCAATCATTCATACATAGTTTCAGGCATATTTCTTATCTCCTGGAAAGGGCTCTTTGTAGAATAATGGCATCAAATGGATTGTCTATGCTCTCTTATCCCTATGATAATGAAAAGATTGTGTTTCTAGAAGACTGCTGACCATCTTTTCCTGCTCATAGGTCTTATGAGGTTTCTGGTTCATTTAAGAACAATCTACAGACATCTCATAGAAATAAATTAAAGACTGATTAATCATTGGAACTCTCCCAAAGTAGATTAAGTGATCTATCTCAAGGATTACTGGGATCTCTGGAGAACAAAAGATCCTAGGTCTAGAACTCAAATTAAATCAGAGGTCATTTACTCTAAACCCTTAGTTTTAAAGATGAGGAAGCTGAATCACAGAATCAGAGAAAGAGAGTCGGGTCTTAAACCCAGGTGCTCTGACTCCAGACCCTTTCTAGTAGTCTAATGGCTGCGTGTTGGGGTGAGTTATGCACAGATCTTGGGTAAAAGGGACTTTGGAGGCCATCAGGTTCAGCATTTGTTTAACAGATAAGGAAACTCAGGCATAGAATGATTTACCCAAGATCACATGGCTAGTAAAGATTTCAAGTGTGATTGAATCCTTGACTAGCGTTCTGTTCATCATGCTATACTGCCTCTTGTTCAGTCATAAATAGCCTGTGAAAACCCTTCCAATTGTTAAAGTCTGGGAATTACCTGGAAATTGCCCCCTTCTCATCTTTTTCCCTTAGAGTTCTTGGGTCTCTGCTCATTTACCAGCTTTTAGCTCTCATCCAATTTTCATTCATCTAGATAGATGAAACAAACAATTCATACTCCTTCCTTCTCATCCCCAGTATGATATGCCCCATAGAGAAAATTGCCCGGGTTTTTGTCTTCATAACCTCTTGACCTGACCACTGACCTTGCCCATATTAGACAGTTAATAAATGACCATTGAATTTGATAGGGTTAGATGACTTCCTCAGGTCACCTGATGATGATGTTTGTCTTTCATTCTCAAAGAAGACCACAACATCAGGGAGGTGAGGCCATGACAAGCACATGAATTGGATTTGAGTTGGGGTGGGGAGCTATGCTAAGTCACCAGCCTCAGTTTCTCCTCCAGAATCATCTGGGTCCAGTGGTCAGGTATGAATCACCTAGAACCTTTTAGAATTCATTGATGATATTGTTCCTGGACCAGTGTTCCAAAGTAGGGCATAGCCTCCCCTATAGTTCTGTAAAACAAAAAAAGGAGCCTTCAGGAAATGCTACACTGATAAAAAGAAGGGATATTATAAAAGGTTGGGGTGAATTTGTACAGCAGATAAAATTCAAAAGGGAATCAAGCCCATTCCTACCCCTCATGTTGAGATAAACTCGTGTCTATATATTTACATTATTGCTGGAAACTAGGAAATCCATAAACATGTACTTTTCCTGCCATGGAAAACCTATTTCTGGCATTTCTAGAAAATGCAAATCCCTTTTTGAGACTTCTCCCTTTCTTTTTATCCCCTTATGCCCATGTCCTTGTTTGTTATGATATATCCTTTAATCTTTAAGCTGAAATTTGTAGCAGTCAATGTTTTCTTCCTTAAGAGACTCCAAAAGATTCCCAAAATGTTCGAAAGCGTGTATTGAGCTATCTCTAGGCTTTGAGTCCTTATTTGATGGGAGACTTAGCAAAAAGTAAGTAACAACTCATTTACCCTGAACTTTGCTTGAAGACTATGTTGTGATGATAGCCATAAGAATTATTTCATATTCATGGGTGGAAGGAGAATAACTATGTCAGCTTCTCAAAACCCAAATGATTGTTTGCAAATTAGAAGATTCTGCACACTGGCTCAACCTTCTTGCTTGTTAGAAAAGTAAGTCTTGGTAGAAGTGAGAGCCCTTAGGATTTTCTTCCTGAAAAAATGTGAGTAATATACTGAGAAACTATTGCTTCACAGTGTTCATTGTGGCCATAGAGGGTATTTCAGGCAAAGAAAGCAGATATATTAAATCATATCCATGCTGAGATTTGTCAGTATTGTCGTAACCATGTAATATTATTCCATATATGTTTAATAATGTTAAAAAATTTATAAAAAAAGGTTTTCTTCAAAATATTTTACTAAAACCTTTATGTAAATATTTATTAAATGTCCTGTTCTAATGTCCAATTATTCTGTTTTCTAAAAGTCATGAAATGGAACATTTGATGTGGTTTGGATACATGCATGCTTAGTTATAGACTCAATGTGAATTTTTTTCCCCCAGAAAGTTTTATTCTAATTTTTTACTACATGGTACCATGACACTAAAGTAAAAACTCTAAAAGAGTTTTATCATTATTTCCCACCCTTTTAAAAAGTTCCTCCAAAATAACATAAATGTTACTGTGTTATCTCTTTCTCTTTCTCATTTTAATTCTCTCTTGTCTCACTTTCAAAAAATGTAATCGTAATACCGCCAATAACATTTTAAATAGATCCTGGGGTAAATCGTAATATACATAAATTCAAATTAAGGAGACCTTCATTGTGAATCTCATTGTAATTTATTTGAAAATGTATTTGAAAAATTACTATTTTGCTTAAGGTTATGGGAGCACAACACCCCCCAAAAAAGTGTGTGAAATTTAATTGATAGGTTTATGATGATAGACTTCTTTCAAATTGTTCAAAAGAAAGACTTAACTCCTTTAAAATACAAATTAGGTCAGCATGATAACTTACCTGGAATCATGACCAATCTAGAGGTCTTAATTAACCAGCCAAAGAAGTTTTTTCAGAAGGCTGAATTTTTGAGTGAATATGGGAAGTTGAGCCCCCCCCAAAAGATAATTGTATGTTTCCTCTATGAGTTTTGTATTTAGTCGACATCCTGTTATGTGACTGAGGTCTTTGTAGTATACATTTGAAATTTAATTTGGTCTTATATTTTACCCAGAACTTCATCATTAGCTATTCTGATTGATAAAATAATAATTTTATTCTACTAGAGTAATTCACAATAAATTAATTTAAAATTTCTAGAATTGTTGACTTTCTTTTTTTTCATCAGTGTACTTACAAATGTTTTAAGAAAACAAACATGGTCTATAACATACCAAACCTCAAGTTGGAAGGGAAGCTTTGACCATCAATAAAAAGCTACCAGGGTCACACCTGCAAGTATGTTCCAGAAAAATAGAATTCCAAAAGATCTTCATGTGAGAGGAGAGATGAAAATTAGTTAGTCATTCAGTATTTAAGCTGAGGGTACACAACTGCATTCTTGGTGCAAGAAAAATTGAAAAAAAAAGAGTATGGAAATTATAGAGAGTCTATTGAAGCATACAGGTTATTGTTTGTTTTTTAATTGCTCATCATATTATCTTATATATTATATATTTCTTCTAATTAATAAAATAATTTTGTTAAACATGTTGTGATTTTTCTCAGTTCCATTCTTATAAAGAAGCTCAGACTGCTATTTGCTTAGTACATTGTACATGGATGTATCGTAATGTGTGTTGATTAAATGAAACCTATGTGATACCAAAGTGGCAATTCCTTCCAAATGCAGGGCTGTGGTTTTAGTTGCAAAGAGGTTTTCAGAGATTTAGAGCAGCAAGGGACTCAAAGTTCTTCTGCAGTAGATCGAACTTTAGACCTGTGGTCAGGAAGACCTGAGTGAAACTCCAGCCTCAGGAACTTCCAAGTTACATGACCCTGATCAAACATACATTATATGTATGTGTGTGTGTGTGTGTGTGTGTGTGTATTCTACTTGCTCACAACCACTCAGGAAAATAGATGTTATTTTTATTCCCATTTTACAAATGAGGAAACTGAGGTGAATAGGGCTAAGTGACTTGAACAGAATAAGTAAATGTTTGAGGCTGAATTTGAATTCAGGTCTTCCTGACTCCCAAGTCTTTTGCTCTAATCATTGACACACTTAGCTGCTAGAAGCAGCTGGTGGGCACAATAAATAGAGCTGTGTATTTATTGTGGCCGAACCATCACCAGTCATTTTGACTGATGTTTCACCACTGGACTCAATGACTGCAGAGGAAAAGGCGAGGGTGAAGACTTTGTGCTACACTTAAACCCAAATTCAAAGGTCATCAAGCTTCAGCTGTCAATGTTCCTCTTCAAGAAGGAGATTGAAAAAAAAGGAGAATGAAGAGCAGGGGTGAAGTAAGGACATCCACAACTGCCACTATTATTCAATATAGTACTAAAAATGTTAACTATAGCAATAAGAGAAGAAAAGGAAATCAAAGTAGTTAGAATAGGAATGAAGAAACAAAACTCTCATTCTGCAAATGTTATGAAGGTAACCATAGAGAACCCTAGGGAATCAACTAAAAAAAAAAACTTGAAATAACGACTTTAGGAAAATTGCAATATATGAGATAAACCCACGTAAATCATCATTTCTTTATATGACCAACAAAGTCCTGCAGCAAGAGATAGAGAAATTCCTTTTAGAATAACTATAGACAAAATATAATCCTTAGGAGTCCACCAGCCAAGACAAACCCAGGAACTGTATGAACCCAATTGCAAAAGACTTTCTATACAATTATTCATGGGTAGGCTGAGTCAATTTAATAAAAAGGATAATTCTGCCTAAGTTTACTTACTTATTCAGTGCCATACCAATTCAAACTATCAAAAAAAGTTGATAGATCAAAAAAAAATAACTGGAAGATTAAAAGGTCAAGAATATGAATACCATGGGAATTAATGAAAAAATTCAAAGGAAGATGGCTTAACAATATGAGACCTCAAACTAAATTATAAAGCAGTAATCATCAAAGCTCTCTGATACTAAGAAATAGAGGTGTGGATCACTGAAAGAGATTAGTTACACAAGACAGTAGGCAATCACCATAGAGTTTTATTCAACCCAACTTTTGGGGTAAAAACTCACTGTTTTGGGGTGGGTAGGTGGCACAGTGGATAGAGCACAGGTCCTGGAGTCAGGAGTACCTGAGTTCAAATCCAGCCTTAGACACTTAATAATTGTCTAGCTGTGTGGCCTTGGGCAAGCCACTTAACCCCATAGTTTTGCAAAACCTACACCTCATTGTTTCGGAGAGACTGGGAAAATTGGGGCACTGATGCATTGCTGGTAAAGTTATGAGCTGATCCAATTGTTCTAGAGAATAAACTGAAACTAGAACTAAGTCCAAAGGGCTATAAACCTGTACATACTCTTTGATCCAGCAATACTACTACCAGGTCTCTATCCCAAGGAAATCATAAAAAGGGGGGGGGGGATCTACATGTGCAAAAATATTTATAGCAGCTCTTTTTGTAATGGAAATGTATTGGAAATTGAAGGAATACTCATCAGTTGGGGAATGACTGAACAAGCTATGATATATGGATGTAATGGAATACTACTGTGCAATAAGAAATGATGAAAAGGCAGATTTCAGAAAATTCTGAAAAGACATATAAACTGATGCAAAATGAAATGAGCAGAATAAGGAAAACAATGTACACAGTATCAGCAATGTAGTGTAATGATCAGTATAGTATAGTATGAATGACTCATTGCTTCTCAGCAGCACAGGGATCCAAGATAAATACAAAGGATTCAGAAAGGAAAATGCTATCTACATCCAGATAAAGAACGTAAAGACTTTAAATGCAAATCGAAGCATATTTTTAGTTACTTTATTTTTAGTCAGGTTTTTTTCCCTTTATGATGTTTCTTCTTCCACAACTAAGAAATGTGCTTTACATGATAGTCCATGTATAAACTATATCAAACTGCCTACCATTTTCAGAGAAGGGAAAGGGAGAAAAAGTTGGAATTCACAAGCTTCTAAAATTGAGGGCTAGAAATTTTCTTGTTGTATAAATGAGGAAAAATAAAATACAAAAAAAAGAATAGAATAAGAACAAAGAATGAATAACTTAGTGTGTGCAAAGCACTGAGGATGCAAATCAAGGAGCTTACTCTAATGGCCGGGCTGGAGAGCAGGGGACAAACCAAAAAAGAAGTATTGGGGAAAAGTAGCATTAGAAGCTTTCCTCCATGTTAACTGAGGAGAAGTCTGAGGAGAAGTATTAAGGAAATCTCAGACCCAGCAAAATAAGGCAAAAACATATTACAGAGTTGTGGGACTCAAGGGCATGGTTGAAGATTCCCCTGGGAAGGAGGTGAGGTTCATGATCCTTGAAAATAGTCTGGAGAAACTAAGAAAGAGGCATAAATAGAAGTCCTGAGATAATTATAAGATTAGATTTCAGGTGAATTTACACATTTAGAAAAAAATAACCCAAAAGGAAGGAGCATGTCCCAGTATGGGTAGAGTCCTGGATTTGGGTTCAGGAAGACAAGAATCTTACTTCTTATGCTTAGTAATGTGACCTGGAGGAAACCACTCAGCCTCTCTCTTTCTAATTTCCTCATTTGTGAAATGGGGATAACGATCATAACACCTACCTTAAAGATTATTGTGAATCTCAATAGATATACAAATTTCTCTGAAAGTTTAGAATTCTCTAAATGTCAGTTCTATTTTAAGGATAAATAATAATAAAAGTTGAGTTTTTATATGGCCTTGAAGGTTTTCAAAGCACTTTACAAATAGCATTTCATCACAAATAATATAATATTAATACATTAATGAAGGCTGTCTCCATGTTAACAAGACTGAGAAGAAGAAAGATAACCACTCTGAGGTAAGTGCTATTATTATCTCTATTTTATAAATGAAGAAACTGAGGCATCAGAGGTGAAGTGCCTTGCTCAGGGTCACCATCACTGACCACATATTGTCCTATGTGGCCATCTGGATTTTTCACATGTCTTCATTTTATCTCACCAGCACATTAAATACCTCCTCGAAAAAGGAAAAAGGAGGTTCCCACATTGGTTTTGTATCCTCACACTATATGGACCACATTTTTTGTCAATAGAGCTTGCAATTTCAATGTCTCTGGTTTTATCCAACACCCTCCCTGGTAGCGATTCTTTCACTTACTTGTTAATTACCTGAACTTTCCTGTTTTCTTTGTAATTTTTGTTTTTTCCTTTCTGTTTTTCATTGTCTTCCCCCCCCCACTGCAAGCAATTAACTGAGATTAAAAGTTTTAAAGTTTTTGCAAAAATTGGAAAAATACCAGCCAGTTGTAGAACAGACATCCAGTATTGTTGAATTGTTCTTGAAGAACAAATCAGTTTTTGTATCTCATTCCAAAATCCTAATTTTCAGAGGAGGGGCATGAGATACAATCCACTAAACATTTATTAAATGTCTACTGTGTACTGGGCAAGGGCAGCTATATGGAGCAGTGGATAAGTCAGGAAGACTTGAATATAGATGAGATCTTAGTCACTAGGTGTGGCAAATCATTTCACCTTGTTTACCTCAGTTTCCTCATGTGTAAAGTGAGTAGGAGAGGGAAATAAGAAACCATGCTAGGATCTTTGCCAAGAAAATGACAAGGAGGGTCACAAAGAGTCAGACAACTGGACCACAAAGCTAAAACTCTGCCAGCCTTGGGCTTTTGGCTCTTAGAAGCCAATCTCTAGTAGAGGGGAACACCCCAGATCGGTGCTCTGCTCTGTATTATTTAGTATTCTTGTCAACATTATAGAGTCAGAACTTATCCAGTTTTCTGATGGATGCTGCAAAGTTGGGTTGGTCAACTAAGACATGGGTGACAGAGCTAAGATACAAAGTGATTGTGGCCAACTAAGAGATTGATCCTTGAATAGATGACCCTTGCTGAGTATCCTTGCTTGTGGTTCTGTAGCCTGGCTCTGTGTGTGTGTGTGGGGGGGGGGCTGTGTGTGTGTCACTATGTGCTAATGTGTATTTGTGTGAGTTTGTGTATGTATGGGTGTATATGTGTGGGTGTGGGTGTTGCACTCTTGTTCCTTCACCATCCCCACCACCCCAACAAATAGCAGTTTCCAGGTGTATGGTATTAAAAGGTTAATTATTTGTCTCAATCAACAGCTCAGAAGTAACCAGGAAATGAACTGATCAAAGTAACTCATCCACAATGAAGACAAAGATCACAGAGAAGCATTGTGATTCACACTAGTGTGGGGACTACTTACATTAAAATGATAGAATTGAGAAATAATGAAATTATAAACATTCCATCATTGCCTTCCTGTTTTTTTCATTCTATTTGAGAACATGGCTAATATTCCATCAAACTTAGATAATTTAAAAAATAAATCTCAAGGGGCAGCTGGGTGGCCCAATGGATAGAGCACCGGCCCTGCAGTCAGGATTTCAAATATGGCCTCAGATACTGAACACTTACTTAGCTGTGTGACCTTGAGCAAGTCACTTAAGCTTATTTTCTTTCAAAAAACAAAAAATTAATATAAATCAATAAATCTCAAGCATTACATTAGGCATTGATTAGTTCATCAGAGTCTTACTGATATCCATATAAAATAGGCACTGGAATAAACAGCTAAATTTTAGATAGTTAAATTTCAAGTTTATTATGAAGACATTTAGAATTTAAAATATAAATGTTTGTATAGATTAATTTTGAAAAGATAACATGCTTTAGAATTATATTAATATATAGAATTAATTGTGAGATTGCAGCTAAATAAGAATGAACATTTATATATATATATATATATATACATATATATATATAGTAATTTGGGGTTTATAAAGTTCTTTTTAAATTATCTCATTTTTATCCTCATAATAATCCTCAGAGGTAGGTGTTGTTATATCCATTTTGCAAATAAGGAAACTGAGGCAAAGGGAGGTGAAGAGATTCACCTTGGGTCACATAGCAGACCAGAATCTGTGGCAGGGTGTAAACTTAGGACTTTCTGACTCTCTCTCTGCCCAAAAGATTCATTTTTTTTTCTGGGAATCAAAGCCATTCAAACATAGAAGGCTAGTCCTAAATGACTTTTTGAAAGACATCACACAGATTCTATTAGACAATCATTTGTTCTTCAGCTGAAATGGAGGAGTCATTCAGTTTCATGTTGTCCTTGGAAAGAAAGTCTATAGTTAGATTAAATGAACAAAACCATGTTGGAAGTCAGTCTATTTGCAATTGTTCCCAATTTTAATGTAACCTCTTTGGCCTGGTTTTCTTACTACTCAATCACATAATAATGTTCTCAGACACTATAAATGGAATTCCAGGGTCACCACAAGGGAAGAAGTTGTGAGAGAAAATTAAAAAATGAACTTTCTTGGTTGTTACTCCACCCCAAAAGCATATTCTGTTTGTTTCTCCTTGATTCATTTTTTTCTAGGGAAATGGGGGAGGGAGAAAAGGTGAAGTAGCACATTGAACTTTTCACAGATTGTAGAGAAAAGGACCTGGGAAATTCAATGGAAAGGAGTTTTGTTTTTTTCTTTTAGTTAGAGGAGGGTATATTTTTAGGAATAAATTTTTCTTGATGCTGAAGTACTGAGATATTCAGGCCTGAAGTTATATTTTTAAAAGCTCCAAGATCCTTTGTTTTATTGATATATTTGGAGTTCGCCAAAATTTCAAGACAAGATTTCATGAAAAATTCTTTTGGGGAAGGACCAAATCACTAACAACTTTTCTTCTGTGCCAATTCTTCTAAAAAGCTCAAGCAACAATATTTTCCTTTGTTCCCTATTTGCCAAGAACTCAAAAATTCTTTATTTTCTTCCTTTCTATTTGAATGTCTAATTTATAATTAATTCTAAATTTTAAAACTTGTGTTCATGATTTCTCTTACCCCCAAACTGAACCAGCTTCTATTGTTGGGGTAACAACTAAACATCTTTCCATTGCAACTAAGAAAGAGAATGAGATGACCTAGTTAATCAGAGAAGTAGATCTTATATATAAGATCTCTCTCTCTCTCTCTCTCTCTCTCTCTCTACATATATATATATATATATATATATATATATATATATATATATATATACTCAGTCTCAATATACAATTCAATTTTATCATTGCTTATGGGAACTCTTCTATTCATCCAGTGAAGCCCATACCTAAGTTAAATGTTATTAAGAGAAAATGTGTCCTTCATTTTCCTCGAAAGGTATAGAATGAGCATAAGTATCATCAAATATTTGAAGTATTGACATGATCAGAGATTAGACTTTCTTTGCTTGGTCCCAGAAAGGAGAATAAGGATTCAAAGGAGATAGTTTTCAGAGAAATGTAAATCAAAGAATAACTCCCTAAAAATCAGAGGAGTCCAAAATGGTAGAGTTTACCTCAGGAGACAAAGTTCTTCATTAATGGAGGTCTTCAAAGTAGAGGTTGACTGACTATTTAGTCATGCAGGGAGGCTGTAGAAGAGATTTCATTAAAAACTCTTCCTAGCAGTGTGGAGTCACAAAGTGAAAAACTGAGTTTGAATCCTGGCTCCAACTCTCACTACCTCCATGGCCTTGAGCAGATCTCAATCTCTCTCAACCTTCTGCCTCCTTATCTGTAAAATAAGATAAATAAAGCCTATCTCACAAAGTTTCTGGGGAAAAAAGCACTTTGTAAACTTTCAATTTTTCTTTAAGTTCAAGGTAGAAGTCGTTATTTTTCTTTTTGCATGTGTAATTTTACCCACAAGGAAACTACAATTGTACATTGACATTTCTCTGCTTTGAAACCCATAGTCTTACAGAATTTCTTCTTATCTTTTACTTATTCAAAAATATTCTAAATATTGCACACCCAGAAGCATGAATAAAAGATTGGTATGTAATTAGCTATTTTGATATTTTTCTTCTAGAGAAATGATCATTCTATCAGAATTACAGAATCTTTAAAGCTGGTCGAGACCCCAAGTAGTTCTTGCAGCAGCTCTTTCAGAGTATTTTTGAGATTAAACAATTTCCATAATGAATGTAAGCTGTTTTAATTTCTAATACGGTCAAAATATTGACATAAACCACATAAAGACTTTTAGAGGGGTTGTTCAATTATTTCGGTTATGTCTGACTCTTTGTGACCCGATTTGGGGTTTTCTTGACAAAGATACTGGAGATGTTTGCCATTTCCTTCTCCAGATCATTTTACAGATGAAGAAACTGAAGCAAACAGGGGTGTGACTTTCCCAGGGTCACATAGTTAGGAGTCTGAAGTCTAATTTATGATTCTTCCTCATTCCAGACCTAGCACTCTATCCTCTTCATTTTTTAAGAGTATAAAAGAGTCCTGGGGCAATTAGGTGGTGCAGAGAATAGAGCATGGACCCTGGAGTCAGGAGGACCTGAGTTCAAATAGGAACTCAGACACTTAATCATTACCTAGCTGTGTGGCCTTGGGCAAGCCACTTAATCCCATTGCCTTGCAAAAACCTAATAAACAAACAAACAAACAAATAAATAAATAACAAATAAATAAATTTTTAAAAAGAGTATAAAAGAGTCCTGAGATTTAAAAAAGAAACTGTTTGAGAACTAGTCTAATCCGATAAACTCATTTTAAAGAGGAAGAATTCGAAAACCAGCAAAAGGCATTGATGTTCAAATTAAACAATGAATAAGTGGAAGGACAAACATGGGATTGAAACTCAAGCTCTTTGCTCCATTCCAAGTCTCTTTCAGCATGCTTAAGAGGCATTTCTTTTTCTAATGGTTTCACTTACCTGTATACAGGAATTCTATAATTTTGTTTACTGATTTTCTCACAACAAAATGTGTCCCACTCTTTGTAGCAAGCTTCCTAGTCATGCAACCATCTTGCCATCTGCCCTACTTCTCACCACCTGGTCTAGTCAAGTTCCCTTGGTTCCAGATATACCTGAAGGTAGACTGAAAGCAGTAGCTGTCCTTGGTCTGAAAGGTCTAAGGTAAATTCAACTAAATTCTGTTCTGTTCTGTTTTATTCTCTCACTTCAGACATTTTTCCTCTGATACTGCTGAAAGTACTGGCAACACAAAAGAATTTGTCTTACTTCTTTTTATCTGAGATTTTTTGTCCTTCACTCCCCATTCTCCTAGGGTATTGTGCATTCTGGTGGGATGTATGGGGGTATTCAGAGAAGACTAGCACCTCTGGTAGGAGGGCTGCTGAGCCCTGAAGTCACTTCCATTGGTTGTTTTTTCACCTTTGGTGTCCCCATGTTACCCAGCTTTCACCTGTGGTTCAAAGAAGTCGGACCATATGCAGTGACTGCATGCTGGGAAAATCATTTTGGCAGATAGGTTAAACAAGCTTGTGGTAACCTAAAACTTGTCAGTGACTTACTTAGAGTGAGGTCTACCCCAAATGTAGGAAGACTTCCACTGGTGGAAGAGGCAGAAGAGAACAACTTGTTCTAATACGCATAGAGGAAGCTAAAGCAGGTGCTGAAGGAGAACTTAGAACAAGGTCAGACATCCAAAATCCCAAAGTTATCGACATCCTGGACCCTTGCCAGTCCTGACTTTTCCCTGTCACTGGACTTCCATCACTCAGGAAGAGAGAGAGTATGGCCGATGACTTTATGCAACTCTGCTTCACTTAAATCCAATTCACACATAATTAGGACATCATCCTGTGATGTCAGTCCTCTTTGAAAAGGAAGGGCAAATGAATAGATTCATGAATATAAGCCCAGATCCCATGGACCCCTGAGAATATCATCATACACACTACATGGATGTTGATAAATCAAGAACCCCAATTCTGAAGGCACTTGCCCTTTTGTCAGCTCATCTGACTAGTCTCATCACACTTTACTTATTTTCCCCATTAGTAATGTTCCATCAATGCTTTCCTCCAGAGTTCGAATCTGGCCTCAGAAGCTTGACTCTTATTAGTGTGTCTTTGGGCAAGTCACTTAACCGTAATTGTCTCGCATCCAATCGTCCTAATTTCTATCTGACCACTGGTCTCAGATGGTTCTAGAGGAGAAAGTGAAGCTAGTGATTTCGCATAGCCTCCTCTCACTCAAATCCAATTCCTGTGCTTGTTATAGCATTACCTCCCTGATGTCATGGTCTTCTTCAAAAATGAAGGACAAACATTATTAGCAGGCCAGATACAATTTGATCTTCAGCTATCCTTTGCATCCCCAGCTTGGCCTACAATGGGAGCCTGGGGATTCCTGGGATTCCTGCCCTCTACTTCCATTCTCCTCATTAACCCTGCTATAAGCCCCCTCCCAGTTGAAAGACTTGAAGTTTTTCCAGAAACCTAGAGTGATTTCTTAAATTTTTTTTACTCTCTAACCTTTCACGATGCATAATGTTCAAAGAATAAAGACACCTTTCAACTACTCCTCTGTTACTGACATTTAAACTCTCTCATGTCATTTTGAAGACTTAATACATAGTGGAACCCCAGAATGACAGGAATCATAGAGAGATGCACTGTATCCATGATAGGGGTTTCTCTTTGTTCCATTGGCTTGAAATGTGCTCTTGAACCAGGAAGATCTGGATTGAAGTCCTGTGCAACTGGTACACATTGGTTAGGTGACTGTGAACAAGTCACAATTTCTCATTATTCTCAACAGCTCTGTAAGATGGTAAGAGGCAGAGAACTGCATCACCTCCATTGACCAAGGAAGTTTCCTTATGTGGGAGTTCCTAATAGCAATGAAATAGGAAGTTCAATCCTTCTTCTACTAACTAAGGATAATAAATACTCCTATCAGAAGACATCCTAATGAGAGTCTAGCCTACCCAATTCCCTAAATACCTAAAAGTATCATGCTTCTGGGTTGTTGTCATCATTAGTCTGTGAGTCTTTCTAGATCACAGACTCCTTTTTTTCCATTCTTTGTATCTTCATGTCTCTTTTGTGGGAGATGCCTAAGAAATACTTGTTGGGTTAGAGATGAGTTGAAGTTGACAACTTAAGATACGCATGTCATTCATTCAACTGTTTGATTTCCCTCCAAATTTCCCATAGTTCTTTTGACACCAACTCTCCTTCTATCCTAGATATGCTTGTTCTTTCCTCCCTCATCCATTTATTAATTATTTGAAAGCAGTGCTTGTATGATGTCTGCTTTGCATTATAAAATGCTTAGTACTCAGTGAGATGGCAAGTTTGGGCTGTCTCTATTACTAGTTCTCTGGACAAGTTACTGTTCTCTGGGATTCAGGCTTCTTATCTATAAAAAGAAAGGGCCCGACAGACCATAGAGATGAAAAGGACCTTAGAGAGCATGGCAATCCAAGCAGATAATTTTCTAGATCAGGAAACTAGGTCAGAGAGTAGTTATGAGACTTGACACAATAATAACACAATAGCTGACATTTTACTTAATGCTTAAAGATTTGAATCTTCAGGGCAGCTAAGTGAGAACCAGCCCTGGAGTCAGGAGGACCTGAGTTCAAATCCAGCCTCAGACACTTAATTGCCTAGCTGTGTGACCTTGAGCAATTCACTTTAACCTCACTGCCTTGCCAAAAAAAAAAGATTTTGACCTCCACAATAACTCTGGAAGGAAAACATTGTTCACATTGACAGCAACAGTGTGAGATGATTAACTAAGATGAACACAACTCCTCTCAGCAGTTCAGTGATCAAGGGCAATCCTGAGAGACTTGGTCTGGCCAATGCCATCCTCAGCCAGAAGAAAAACGATGGATTCTGAAAGCAGAGCAAAATATACTATATTCTTTTTAAAACTCCTTTTTTGGTTTTGATTTCTTTTTTGTGCTTCTTCCCCCCCTTAATTTTGATTCTTCTTTCACAATATGACTAATATGGAAATGTGCTAAACATAATTATACATTTACAACCTATGGTCAGATTACTTGCTGCCATGGGGAGGGGATAGGGAAGGAAGGCAGGTAGAAAAATATGGAACTCAAAAGGGTGCAAAAGGATGAATGTTGAAATAAACCTTAGCATGTAATTAGAAAAAATAAAGAGAAAACAATAACCCTGGGAGGTAGGCTCTATTACTATCTTCATTTTACAGGTGCTGATATGGCCTTGACAGTTGCTAGCTATATCACCCTGGGTAGGTCATTTAATCTCTCTCTCCCTCAATTTCTTCAATTGGAAAATGGGAAAAAAATAATACCATCTACTTCCCCAGGATGTTGTTAGGATACATGAAAGTATGCTTGTGATGAGCTATGTAAACCCTAAAGCACTATATAAATGATAGCTACTACTATTAAGTGACTTTCTCAGAGTCTCATATTGCCAATAAGTGTTTGCGACTAAATTTGAAATTCAGGTCATTCTGTCTCCAAGTTCTAAGCTTTATGCACTGATCCATCTCAGTCATGCAACTAGTCAACAGTTAAGTCATGATTCTGTAAGACCCTGAGTTTCAAAACCTATGAATGCTTGCCTACATTCCTGTAAGACCCTGAGTATCGAAACCTATGAACTCTTGCCTAAATTCCATTTCAAGACATCCAACCAGCAGATGCTTGGAAATCCCGAAATCCCCTACTGAACCATATATAAGGACTCTCCTCGCTTTACTCGGGGTTCCAAGATCCTAGCCCTGCCCTAGGATGGAACCCTAGCTCGAGCTAGTTTAATAAACCCTTGCTATTGCATCTCCATTGTGTCAAGTGCCTCTGTTTGGAGATTGGAGAATTCTCGGACCCTAACATTTGGGGGCTCGGGTGGGATCCCCAGTGTCTCTGACCAGAGGCAAAGACATACTTGGAGGGGATTCTGAAATAACCAAGTCCGTGCAGCTCTGTATTTGGACTAGCCTGCTTAGGATCTAGGTGGGCTCACCGGTGGGTGGCTGGCAGGGTGTGGTAGAAGACATTCGCCAACCCTTCTGGTCGGTATGGGAATGATATAAGGGAACAAGATTTACCTAATTTTCCTTTAGGACCTGACAAGCAATACTTAGTCCCGCTGGAAGGGATGGATGCTGACTAGTTATCACCTCTGCTTCTTTTGCTTTGCTTCTGCTTTGCTTATCACTCTTAATCATTTAATCAAATTCCAGCTGAGATGGGACAGACCCAGACCACTCCTCTGAGCCTCCTCCTAGACCACTTTAAGGAGGTCGAGCGACTATTCTCCTTGATTCTGTGCTGCCAGAGTGTTTCCCTCTCCTTCCCCCTTACAGGGGAGAGAGCTACTTCAGGAAGAATTAGTAAGCATTAAAAGGGACCTTATCTTGAAGTTAAAGAAACAGCAAATATTACCAAATATGTTAAACAAAGAAATCATAGAAAGAAATGCTATTTTTAATTTGAAAATAAATTTCAGAAAGACAAGAGAGTCAGGTTAATCCTAAAGTATATAATGTGGTTACCAAGATATGCCTATATAGGAGAAACTAAATAGTTAACCATTTTTTTTTCCAGAATGATATGGCATCATTAGAGCTTCAGGAGTTTATCAATATAGATTCAGATACTGTTAGTTATTACAGAAAATTATGTGTCATGTAAGGGTTGAAGAACAGAAGACCAAACCCCACCCCCAGAAAGAATCTAGGATGGTCTCTCTCTATATAAAAGTTATTCAGTTTACTCTATTTGAAGAAGCGGGACGGGGAATATTCTATTTATGCTAAGGGATTTTTGAATGACTGACTTCTCCAGGATTTTAGCAGTTGTAATCAAGAAATGTTAAGTATTAAAACCTTGGAATGGAAAATGCATTGTGAAAAGTGGAATCATATCTGTAGTTTATATAGCTGTATAAGCCATGTGACTCTAGTTCAGAATAGTATGAATTAAAGTCAAGAAGAGCTAATGAAAATGAATGGTGGAAAATGTGAGTTGTATAGTTTGAGTAAGAGATTCTGAAAGTACTGGAAAGAAAATCCAGACTAAGAGACATTGGGGTTTCTTTTGAACAGTTTGTTAAGTAAGGGAAGTGGTAAAAGTATGTAGACAGAAGGTTTGAGCAGGGTTGACTTTGTACACCAAAGATGGATTTTGGGAACTTTGGAAAATGGTGTACAAATCATTATGAGAAAAGAAGAAAGTATAGAACTGTAAGGTTATAGGGAGATATGTGCTTATCTGAGATTGGGGTGATTTAAAATTGCATTAAATAGGTACTTTTTGCAATGTTTGGCAATGAATTGATTAGAAAAGTAATAAACCCCATAAAGTGAAAAGTTTGATATGAAATCTATTGCTAGGTAAATGTTAATTTTATTAATGTTATTATTGACTCTATAATGTGCTAATCTAAAGATACTGTAAATTGAATTAAGGGCTTTGTAAAGAATATATTTGACTTTGGATTCTGATGTTTTAATGACCCCTTCAGAGTCATAGGAGTCAGAACAGACTTGTGAGTTAGCTTTAGAATAACTAAACAAGAGGAAGTTAATATTTTACACTGATTGGAATATGGATCATGTATTTCGGAAGAATCTGGAGTGAGTAATGATAAACAGTAAAGGTAAAGAATTAGTACATATCACTTTGGTATCTCAAATTGTGGGGAGTCTCTCATTCCCAGAACATATATTGTTCTAATATTAAGAAATGTTGGTCAGTAAAGATAGAAAGTTCTTATAAGTGAGAGCATGAAGTTAGAATTGCACTGATGAAGATAAGAATTTGCAAACATTTTAGGCTTTTGGAAAGAAAATGATTTAAGGCTAATTTGAATTATGACTTTTGGAATCTAAAAGAAGTATGGAGAAAATCTTGTAGTATTAAAAGGGGATTTTTTTTAGCAACTCCTTGGTCTTCTTTGTATTTTAAAGTTTTAGGGAATAAAGAAAACATACATGCAATTGAAATATGCTGTGTACAATTACTAAGCTTTGTATAAGAACAATTTAAGGGGCGGCTAGGTGGCATAGTGGATAAAGTACCGGCCTTGGAGTCAGGAGTACCTGGGTTCAAATCTGGTCTCAGACACTTAATAATTACCTAGCTGTGCGGCCTTGGGCAAGCCATTTAACCCCGTTTGCCTTGCAAAAACCTAAAAAAAACCCCAACAATTTAAGGTATACTTTTTTGAGATTTTAAAATTGTTTTGTAATAACAAATGAATGAAGTTTCACCTATCACATTTGTAAAGATTTTGTTATGAAAAAATCAACTAGAGAATACCCTGCCAATGGGTTATAGTTCTCAAGGTCCTTTTGGCCCAGAAAATTTGTGAAAGGCTTTGTTTTTCACCTCATGTTTATGAAAGGGAATATTGATATGTGAGATCAGTGTAGTTTATTATCTGTTAAAAATAGGAAATTATACATGTAACTGTAACACTGTCATAGGTAATAAGTATACATTGGGCTTTTGAAATTATTGTGTAAAACTAACATTGATAGAGGATCTTATTTTCTTTGAAAATAAAGTGTATTTGGCAGAAGAGATAGCATAAGTTATAAAGCAAAAATTCAAAAGAGGTTTGTTTGTAAAAGATAATTATAAGGTTAACTTTAAGAGAACCTGTTGTTCTACATTGCTTTAAAAGAATGAGGTGTCGGGGCAGCTAGGTGGCGTAGTGGATAAAGCACCGGCCTTGGAGTCAGTAGTACCTGGGTTCAAATCCAATCTCAGATACTTAATAATTACCTAGCTGTGTGGCCTTGGGCAAGCCACTTAACCCCATTTGCCTTGCAAAAAAAAAAAAAAAAGAATGAGGTGTTAGCATGTTCTGTTTCATGTAGGTTAAGAATTTAATGTTTTCATTATATCTTAACTGCAAGATACCCCTTTCCAATGATATTGAATAAATGTGAGGGGCTTTGGAAAATGATTAGCAAATTAAAAATTATATAACCCTAATTAGATGACTTATCAATAAGTAAGATTGAAAGCTGTTGTCAAGCATGTTATCTGCTTTTGGAAATATAAATTATTTTACTGTAATGATGTCAAAGCTGGAATTAATGATTGTTAATGAGGGAAATTATCAAAGCATGACCCTCTGGGTTCTCTGAAAATTTTAAATGATGTGTTGGACCTTGCTCTAGATCTGTAGGTCCAGGTATAAATGTAATAATGGAAAGATTCTTTTGTGAAATTTAGTTCTTAATGTGTTACACTTATGACTGTTTTGTTAAATTTAGAGCCCTCAGCCCCTGAATTTCCAAACCCCATCCCCCCACACCCATCACCAGGTCCTGTCTGTCCCCCCTTGGAAACTTCCTTAGCTAGATCAAAGGTGGGGGGGATACAAGAGCAGGGAAGTTGATGAACATTCCTAGACCTGTCTCCCCTTCCCCTGAACCAGTCTACTCCCCTCTCGGAAGATTCCTTCACTGAATAAAAAGGGGAGAAGAGGGTAGCAGGAGGATGGTGGGGAACTGGCAGAAAAATCCTTATCTCAAAAAACAATAGAGAGACAGGAAAGCTCAAGTGCTTAAAAAGGGAAAGACCCCCTCCACAAGTGGGATGTGTGATTGGAAAAGAAAAAAAAAAAATCTAAGATCCAGGGGTTAAGAGACTCCTTTACTGAAAGGAAATCATATTTAATGAATATCTGCTGGCCATGTGGCCTGAGTGATGACTCTCATTGTTTTTAAAGTTTCTGAACTAGAGTTTTGGGTTTTAAAAGAGGGATACTAGTGTTGTAACATTCTGACAAAATTTGTGCAGAATGGGAGGAATTAAAATAACCTAGATTGTTAAATTAGTTGGGATTAAACTATTTTAACACTATTGTAACTTTTGCAAGGAGTTTGGGATTTTTAAAACTCTATTGTAATACCTTTGGGTTAAGAAAAGTAGTACTGGGTTAACTAAGAGGAGAAATACCTAGGTTATAAGGGATGTTTACTGATTTCTTTTGAAAAAAAACTCTAATTCATTTTAATGTTGAATAATGCTAACAATTGTATTTTTATTTTGGTTAGAGCTTTTGGAATGTGAGTGCTGGATTCTCTGTATAAGGTACTCTAAAGTTTTTATCAAACTAAACTGTTGGGAAGTTGAATTGTAATTACATTTTAAATGTATCATGCATGAGATTGGATTCTGAGAATTTGGATAGAGACAAAAGTGTAAAGAACATGGGATATTCATTTTGCTTTTGTTCTAAGGGAAATGAGATGTTTAAATAAGAATCTTAATGTTTAATGTATATTAACAATGTATGTTTAAAGAAGTCAAGAATATGGACTTCTCTCTTGGTACGTGCAGACAGCTGAGGGGGGCTCTGAACAAACTGCAATTGTAGGCCCTATTGTAAGGTAACTTATTGATGAATAAGATGTTTTTATCAGTTATGTGATGTTCTTTTGTAACTGCAAAGAGATAATATTTGCAATATTTAGCTATCTATTGTGAATATGTTATTTAAATACTCTATTGTTAAAGCCTGGGATTAATGTGATTGCTTTGAAGGGCAATAAGGAAAATATGAAAAAGTATGACCCTTTCTGGGATAGATCTGTGGGTTCATGAATAATGTAATAATGGAAGGATTGCTTTAAGAAAAAAATCTAGTAATTTGTGTGTTACTCGGTTACTCTTATTGCTGTTCTGTTATAATGAAATTAATAATGCATGTTGGAAATTTAAAGCTACCTAAGATGTTTTAATGGTTTTAATGAATTCTGAAAAGCAATTTGTAGGTTAGGGGGCAACTAGGTGGTGCAGTGGTTAGAACACTGGCCCTGGAGTCAGGAGACCTGGGTTCAGGTCAGACCTCAGATACTTGGTGATTGTCTAGCTGTGTGACCTTGGGCAAGTCACTGAACCCCAATTGCCTTGCCAAAACAAAAATAAACATTTGTAAGCTGAGGATGATTAGGAGGTAAAACAAGTTTATGTATAGAAGTTTCTAACTATATATATATAATATATATATGTATATATGAATTGGGAATATTTTAGTTCTATATGTATATTCCAAAGCAGTGGTTGTTTGCTTTGGAGTAAAAGCACTATATAATATAGGAAAGATAAACAAAATATATTTTGATATTTCTCTATGCAATCTCCTGGACAAAGGAGGCATTTATTTGTTGTAAGATACAACAGACTAGAAGGAAGTTTCTCTAGTCAAGGGGAATCTGATATGTCATCTTTATATACAGATAGAGTAGATATGATTTCAGACAAAGGGATGTCTCTAGTAAGAGGTAGGAGACAGGCCTGTAGGGCCAGTCATAGTTAGAATACCAGATTTTAGGCAAAGACCCAGGAAGGATAATCCAAGCTTTAGGTAGGGGGTTTCATTAATTGGGACTCCATTAAGATTATAACTGTAATTTAGTGAATTGTATTCACTGGAAGTTCTAAGTAAAACAACTATTTTAGATCACGGGACTTTTAATTAATTTTTCTACGTCAGATACCAGGATGGTCAACAAAAAGGAAATGCCACTGGGTAAATGTCATGTTCTTGCAGCCAAGGAAGCCAAGATGTCAGGTGACTGGGATGGGCAGCCAAAGAGGTAACTTCTCAGTATGGCTGAGGTCGGACCCCTTTGACTTGATTTCCCCAAAATGACATTTGGATATCTCAACTGGAAGAATAAATCTGACCTAAGACATTTGACTTACCCACGTGACCTCTGCCTGGACACTGACATTCAATACTTAAAATCTATAAAGGAATTTTCCTTTAATGTCCTGGATCTTTATAGTTACTAAGCAATTTAAAAAAAAAATTAGGTGAATTAGATCCAATAGCCGGAGATGGGTTAGGTGTGTTAGGTGTGTGGCTCTGACACCTGCTAACAGCTACATGTTAAGATAGGAATTAAGTTTCTTTAATTTTTAGAAGGGATATTTAGGTAAGAAGAAGAATGGGAAATCCTTAGGATAATTATAGTTCTAAGGTCTAGCTTAAGGAAAGGAATGTGAGTCAGATTAAGTATATCAGGAAAAGGAAAATCAATGGTATATTTGAGAATATTTTGAAAAATTTCATTTTTGTCTAAGGATGTTTGAGCCATTATTGTAATAAGAGCAAAGGCTAAGATTGTTTTATTTTTAAACTATATGCTGAGTACTCTGAACTAAGATGATTGTTGAATGTATGTTACAAGCTTAAGACAGTATGACAATTCTCATTGGGAGTTCTCTCATATAGTAAAAGTTTATTGTGTTAAAATTAAGCATGTGCATCAATATGGCAATAAGGCAAAATGTAAATTGCAATAAGCCCCAAAATCTCATTGTCTTGTGAAGAAAACCTGTGTTTTGATCTAAGTAAAATGTTAAGCAGATTGTTTACCAGAAGACAAAGTTTCAACTAGTCACCTGAGCTGGAGAGGACTTTTTGGAACAGATTCAGAAGATGCAGAAGGACGTTGGAGGTCTCTAGGAGAGAAGAGAGCAGAGACAATGGACCAGTTCATCTCATGGTTCAACCAATCCCCATGGCTCACCACATTGATCTCTACCCTGATTGGCCCTCTGATACTGCTTTTACTCCTCCTCACCCTGCAATTAAACACATTCCCCCAAGTATGGGAATCTATCTCACCCAATTTGGTGTCTCCCTATTACTCCTTAAAGAAAGGGGCAATAGACATGGGAAGATGACCAGAAGGATGGTGGATTGGGGGAGGAAATGACTGGAAACAAGGGAGATTTTTGAGGAAAGATAAAGGTGAAATAGGATGAAGGGAAGTTCTAAATTAATGATTCTAATTGAGAATGTAAATGGAACAAGTTAACCCATAGAAAGGAAGAGAATAGCAGGGTGGATTAGAAACCAAATTCCAACACATTTGGACAGAAATACAAACACACATTTGAAATGAAAGACTGCAGCAGTCTATTTTGTTTTAGATTAAATGAAGAGGACAAAGGAAAAACAAAATAAGACCTAATGGAAAGATAATCAGGCTCAGACACTTAATAATGACCTAGCTGTGTGGCCTTGGGCAAGCCACTTAACCCCATTTGCCTTGCAAAAAATAAAAAATAAAAGATAATCAGGACACCATTTTGATAAAAGGTACCATAGACAATGAAGTAATATTTAAAAAAAAATACAGCAAGTTTCTATGATAAAGTTCTCATTTCTCAAATCCATTAGTTGAATCAAATTTATAAAAATAAAAGCCATTCACCAATTGATAAATGGTCCAGGAATATTAACAGGCAATTTCCAGAAGAAATCAAAGCTTTCTATGGCCTGAAGATAAGAGAAAGGCAAAGTGAAACAACTCTGAGGTATCACCTTCTCCCTTTCAGTGAAGCAGAAATGACAAATGCTGGAGAGAAGGAAGGAAACCAGGGACGTTCGCGTATTGTTGGTGAATACGGAACTGGTCCAACTGCTCTAGAGAAACTATGCCCTAAGGGTTGTGGACCTATGCAGGCCCTTTGACCTGGCACCAACTCTGGGGTCCCGAAGACACTCGGGAAAGGACAAAAAGACTCTACAAATATTCCTGGAGGCTTTCCTGTGATGACAAAGAACTGAAAATAATCCAAGAAATGCCCGTTGGCTGGGGCACGGCGACCCGGCCGGAGCATCTGAGTGTTGGGGGCCGGGGTTACGGACTGTGGGGGAGGGCTGCCGGGCAGCGGCGATGGCACGGTGGTGAAGGCCGCCTGGGAGAGCCACGGCCTCGGGCCCCCAAAGGCTTGGGGCGCCCGAGTGCGCATCGAGGCGTTTTCCTTGTTTTCCGCATTTTCTTTCCTTTTTTGGCATGGAAGGCGGCACCGCTGGGCGGTCTCATCCCTGGCCTTGGCCCCCACGCTTTCCCGCTCTGCCAAGGGCAGCCCCCGCCTGTCTGTCGGCTTTTTCTTATTTTCAGGCAGGGGTGAAGGGGCGCGCCCAAGGCCACGTGCAAGGCCCCCCCAGGCCACGTGCAAGGGCCCCCGCGCGCCCAAGGCCACGTGCAAGCCCCCCCCAAGGCCACGGGCAAGGCCACGTCCACTTGGGCTCGGGTCCCGCGGCTGTCTCCCCAGGAGACGGGGAGGGGCTCGGGCTCCTCAGTGACGTCACCCGCAGAGGGGCCGAGGCTGGGGCTCCGCCCTCGGCCGGTCGCACTTGGGGGCCCCCGCGGCGGGGCGGCGAGCAGGGGGGGGCAGGCGCGGGGCCCCGTGGTAGCTTCCCGCCGGGGCCGCTGCGCGCGCAGCCCGGAAGCGGCGGGGCGGCCGCCTCTGAGCCCCGCCCCCTCGTCGCGGCCGTGACGTCAGCGGAGGCCGCCCCTTGTGACGCGGCGGCGCCGCCTCCTCGCGCCGGGCGCCGGAAGCGGAACGGAAGTGCACGTGAGACCCGCTTCCGGGCCGTGGCGCCATTTGTAGCCGTTGCCGGGCCCTGGCCGTGGGGCTCCTCTCCGTCCGGGCCATGAGCTACGAGCACCGCCAGAACTGGAGCCGCGACGGCGGCGGGCCCCGGGGCTCGGGGGGCCGCGGCGGCGGCGGCGGGGGCCGGGGCGGCGGCGGGGGCGGCGGCGGCGGCGGGGGCCGGGGCCGGCACCCCGGGCACCTCAAGGGCCGCGACATCGGCCTGTGGTACGCGCGGAAGCAGGGCCAGAAGAGCAAGGACGCCGAGCGCCAGGAGGTGAGCGCCCGGGCCGGGGGGCCCCGGAGGACGGAGCAGAGCCGAGCCTCGAGGCCTCCGGAGCCCGCGCCGGGCCTGGGAAGGAGAAGGAAGGGGATTCCGGGGGGCCAGCGGCCCGCCTTGGGGGCGAGGGGCGCCCCCCGTGCGAGGGGCCCCGGGCCCCCCCGGGGGAGGCGCCCCGAGCGCTGCCCGGCTCCTCCGCTACATAGTGTCCGCCTGCTGCTACAATGTTGCAAACGAGGAGCCGCGGGCCCGGCTCGGTCAGGGACGGCCCGGGGCTTGAGTTTGGGGGGCCGTGGAGGCCTCCGCACTCCGGGGCCGCCCCAGCAGGCCGTGGGACTGCAGGCTGGGGGGGGTGGAGCCCCGAGACAGAAAGGGTCTTCAGGAGGGGCAGCCTAGAACTTCCCTTCCTGCCACAGAGTAGCCTTCCTCCCGGGAGACCTGGGTCCGGTCCGGCCCCTGGGAGAGACCTGTTGATGCCTGCAGATGGCCGGCACCGTTAGATGGGGAAGCTGCCCCGAGGAAGGTACAGCTTGGAGCCCCCCCCCAAGTAACAGAAATGGGAGAGGTGAAGTTTTCCTGCTCAAAACTTTTCCCAGCATGCCTTCTAATTCAAACCGTGTACAAAACTTGTATTTACTATAACAAATTTGCTGAGTAGTCATCCAGCCTGTCTTCAGCAGTGGGTTGAGTGACTGGAGTGGGTTGCCTGCGCCCCAAAAGAGGGGCCATGAGGGCCGCCACCACCCGGGGCCCCCACCGCCCAAGACTTTGCTGGTATTAAGGCAAAATTGACCTTTTGTGCAATTTCCATCATATTTTGCGTCTTATTCTGCCCTCTTGGATCTAATCTATCCATCATATGATACGGTTTTTTTTTACGTATTTGAGGACACCTATCTTGTTTCCCCTAAATCTGTTGTCATTCAGGTTAGAAATACCCAGGTCTGGGGCAGCTCGGTGGTTCAGGGGATAGAGTACTGGCCCAGGAGTCAGGAGCACCTGAGTTCAAATATGGCCTCAGACATTTAATACTTCAGTACTTTAATACTAAATTTAATACTGTGTGATCCTGGGCAAGTCATGTAATCCCATTGCCCAGCAAAAGTTTAAATAAAATTTTAGAAAAATAGCCAGTTCCTTCAGTGGCTTACCCACGGTGGACCGAAAGCCCTTTTTACCTTCCTGGTTATACTCCTTGACATCTAGCTCATCAGTAGCTTTTTAAAACTTAACTGAGATTTGTAATCCTGGAGAGATCAGGGGAAGGAGAGAGTACCTTAGACAACTTCAGAGAGGGAGGAGGTGAGGTTGAACTCTTTGTTGTTGTTTTATTTTGTTTCCAGAAGTTTGACTTTCACTTTTCTTTTTACTTTCATAGTTTTCACACTGGTTTTTTTGCCTGTTGTCCTCACTACTCTGACCTCTGCATATTATCATCAACTTCTTACATTGTGCTTCCCAAATCTGGGTCTATTGTTTTGGTGCCCTACTGTCTACCAGATCTAGTGGAGTTTCTCAGTCAACTAACATTTTTGCCCTCTGTTCTGCACACTTGCACTTTACTCTGTCCTTCCTCCTTGGTACCTCCCTGGGACTATTCCCTTTTTTCTCCTACTTTTCTAGTTCTACACCCGTAGAGTTTCCAATAGTACCAGATAAAGTTCCTTAACCTGAAATTCTTATCTCTGGTTCCTACTGCTTCTGGATTGTTGGGTTTCCCTAAAACAGGTGGAAATAAATGAACTTTTCTATCTACTAGCAGTAAAGATCTTTACTTCACTGATGAATTAGTTTCCCTCGCAACTTGTCTGTTGTTTAATACTTTTGATGCTAGTCTTGAGAAATGATGCTTCTCCGTTTTGGACCAAATTCTTGGGTAAGATCTCTTTGTACTTAGGAAAAGTAAGGAGAGTAATAAGATTTTTTGCTTTTAATAAGAAAAGTACAATAATCTTTTAAATTGTTAATTGTTGAGATTTGTGGAAATCTAAGTGTAAAAGAAATCTATACAAGAAGGTGGGAAGGGGAAAAAGGCTTCAGGGAGGGGATGTATTTGTCAATTTATTAACTATAATTGAAGAGAAATGAAGTCTTTTGTCAGTGGTTGAAATTAGTTTGCATAATTATTGATGACAATTTTTTTCCCTCTTCTAAGAGAGCTGTAGTGCGTATGGATGAACGTCGAGAAGAACAAATTGTACAACTGTTGAATTCTGTCCAAACTAAGAATGACAGAGATTCTCAGCCACAAATATCCTGGTTTTCTCCCGAGGATCATGGGTAAAAAAAAAATCATTCTTTTGAAAAATGGGTAGAAAACAACAGGTCTTTAGTACCAATGGCCTGATAAGAATTCCAGTTTAAAAGAACTATTCTTCATTATCCCATATTGTTGTTCAGAGAAGATACAAATTCTCCTTTCCTTCAAAAACTAATTCTTAACATTGTTAATGATTTTTCTTGCAAAGTCTCAAGGACTTCAGCCAGTAAGAAATTTTTCTTAATTTTTTAACAACTCACCTATTCATTTTTTAAAGTACTATTTTTCATTTTAGCATTTTTCTGGTAAATTTTTTTTGTGACATCCTATTAGTCTTGTACTAAGGGCTTGATTTTTTTGGAGGAACATTTAACTGGAGTGATTGAAAATTCTCCAGGAACACATTTCGGGATCATTGTTGTATAGGTATTCTGCCTGCATGTGAGTATACAAACACATGCCTATGAGAAAGAGCATGAGTTGAGCACAGTGAGTTACTTTTGACTTTGTTTTTGTTTTCTTGGACCACAGATTCAGCATTTCATTGCCCTTTTTCTTTCTTGCAATGATAAATATTCCAAACAGGACAATTAAAAAACACACACCTGAATTTTAAAGAGGGCACTGCTATTCTTTGTGGGTTGAGTGGAAAGAGGAGGCAAAAGGCTATCAATACTACTGACCAAGAGTAATTCATTTGATGTTCAAAAGAAACTCAAATGTTCCTTTGCTATTGAATTTGATGTTAAAGTGCACGTCTCAATTGCTATTTGAGAATAAGTTGAAGACCTTGATTTGGGCCTTTTATTAAATTTTTAAAAGGAGTTCTAGTTTGGTATTTTCCCCCCGAGGCTCAGGTGACTAATTAAACTCTGCAATTTATCTCAAAATAGATATGGTACTGAAATTCCTGTCCAGAGCAAAGCAACTACAGAAAAGAAATTTTTGGAAAAGGAAAATAAGACTTTGGACCAAGAAAAGAAGTTCATAGATCGAGGGAAGAAATTGACCGACAGGGGAAAATCATTTGTAGATAGAGATTCTGAGTATCTCCTGCAAGACAATGAGCCAGATGTGGATTTAGACCAACAACTTAAGGAAGACCTAAAAAGAAAGAAGTGTGATCCCCGCTACCTTGAAATGCAGGTAATACGGTTTTTTAAATTTATTTTTTTGCCCTGAAATTTCTTTTTGTATGTATCTTTGACTTTTCCTTCTTACCATCTTCAACAAAGGAAAGAAAAAGGAATAGTTTGTGATTAAGTTTGGCAGAAAAATCTTGGATTAGTCTCTCTTACCTTGCTTGGCCTCCCAAGACCTCTGAGATTGAGTTTTTCTTTTTTGTTTGTTTGGTTTTTTTAGATTTTTCAAGGCAATGGGGTTAAGTGGCTTGCCCAAGGCCACACAGCTAGGTAATTATTAAGTATCTGAGACTGGATTTGAACCCAGGTACTCCTGACTCCAAGGCCAGTGCTCTATTCACTGCGCCACCTAGCCACCCCTGAGTGAGTTTTGATTGCTAAGAATCTATGCCCCAAGATGGAGAGGTGACATAGATGTAATAGTGGTACTGTAACATTTTTAAAAACTCCTAAGCTACACAGTATACCTTTTCTGTCCAGGTCAGGTGATTGACCATCTTTAGTATATACAATGGTATGAATTGTATCACTTCAGAAAAACATAAAATCTTTATGGACCAGTGGTGAAAAACCTATAAAGTCTTTATGGACCAGTGGTGGGGTTGGGGGGTTGTTGGGGACTGAAATAGGGCCATGATCATCAGTAGTGATAAAATTTAAGAGTTTGCTGGGACTTTGAGGTGTCTATAGTGCTCATTTTATAGAGAGTGAAATGGAGGTTCACAGAAATGAAGTGAGTTGCCCAGTTACTCAAGCCAAAAATAATAGAGAGCTTTGACACCAGATGCCCCAGCTCCAAATCCAGTGAGCTTTCCACAGTGCCACCAAAAAACTAAGAGGTTAATAGTTTGAGGAAGAATAGTGAGCATTGCTTCTCAAGGAAGGGTCTGGAAAGAACAATATGCTAAGAAAATAAAAGAAAATAAAACTTTGGACTAAAAAAAGTAGTTCATAGATTGAGGGAAGAAATTGACCGATGGGAAAAATCATTTGTAGATGGAGATTCTGAGTATCTCCTGCAAGACAATAAGCCAGATGTGCTAAGAAGGACCTTAAGAATTTGGGAAGAAGATAGGAAGGAAACAGGAATTGCAAAGCTGGTCTGGAAATGGAAGCCAGGAGCTACTGTGACCAATGAGGGGTGGGTGTAGTTCAGGGAACTTTGCTAAGGACAGTTGACTTTCTTGACCCTAGAGGGACACTAGTGGGACTGTTTAATCAAAAGACTGGCAAACTAAAAGTTAAAGACCAGCAGCAAGATGAGCCATGACAAAGACCAAGAGGCATCCAGGACTTCACTACCATAGAATAAGTTGCAAGCTTTGGATCTAGGCATTTAAGCCCCTAGAATGATGGATTTAGAGCTGGAAAGGACCTTGGCAATCAGTCCAACCTTATATTTTACAGGGAGGAGATTGACCCAGAGAGAGATGAACTAATTTGCCTGAGTTGGGAAATTTATACTTGACTTCATTTGTTCCGACTCCAAATCTAGGATTCTCTGCCTTGGGGACTGAGGTTCACAGATAACAACTGAAAGGACTGGGGCTAAAAGGCATAGAATCTCAGTCCTAGAGGAAGTAAACTAGTAAGAAAGTAAGGACTTGAGCATAAAAGAGGCAAGGCGACCAAGATACATGGTGGCACATCAGTCCTAGGGAAACAAGACAAGAACCCAGTTAGTAGAACCAATGTAGAAAGTCTGATCCTCATTTGACTTGGGGCTGTGAACCAATAAGCAGAGGTTGAAAAGACACGACTGGAATTTAGTGCTGGTCAGAGGATTTAGGGACAGGGAACAAACTGAAACATTGCATCTGTGCTGAAGGCCTTGAAATGGACCCCAGTTTGGGGAAAGAGAGTGGACAGGCATTCCAGAACTAAAGAATGGGCAAGAATGGAGAGAAAAATCGAATAAAGAGGGCCCTAGCAGAGATTCTCTTCCCTCCTCCAATTCTTTTTATAGTGGTAGGAAGTCATTCTACCATTAATGGATCTAGCTGGGAGAGCCTTGTAGAGGGAAAGGGCCTCCATTCTTACTGCTCATGCCGCTCTGATTAAAGGATGAGACTTTCCCGAGTTGGGAAAAGCCGTTGGCACCTTGGTCATTTGAACCTCGTGTGCATTTACGGTCGGATGTTGATGTCACAGAATCTGAATTCAAAGGAGTATCTTAAATTAACTAGACCTGCCAATATCAAGCAAGTATTATCTCTACACCCTCTTACCAGTGAAAGAAGAGGCCTTGCTATCTCCTCACTCACTAAATCCTTCTTTGAAATAATTCCAACTGTTGGGAAAGTTTTGCTTTCATTAAGTCTGAATTTATCTGTTTGCAACTTGTACTCAACATCCTTAATTTTGCCCTCAAGCAGAGCCAAGTCCCATCATCTTTCTGCACTGCCCTTCTTGTCCTTGCAAACTATTATTATGTTACTTTAGCCCCAAGTCTTCCCTCATCTAGGCCTTGTGCTCCTCCTTTTGTCAGCCAGACATCATATGGCACAATGTGACCCCTTACCCTCTTGATTGGTCTGTCTTGAACACTCTTCAGCTTCTTTAAACATTTGATACACTGAGAACTGACTGTCCTCTTCTAGCCACAGTCAGCTCATCAAGACTAGAAGCTTCTTCCTGGCTACTGGGATTCTAGAAGGTTGGGATCTCATGTATTGGGCACTGGAGATAGAAAGGAAAGACCTTCTCTGCTTTACAACTGTCTTGACAGGCTGTCCCCCATCTTTTACTTGTGAAGCTGATTTTTAAAATCAGAAATAGATAATTTTGTTTTTTTCTTGTTCTATTTCACTTTACTCATTTTGAGCCAGGTATGAAAACTTGAAGTGATTCTAATTTTTGGATCCTGACTCCTTCACCCAGCCTGTGTGATAATTATCCCCCACCCTCACCAGCTTTGAGTTGTCATCTACCCAGTTACTAAGAATCTGAAACAGCCCAGGTCAAGCACAGATCTCCTTGTGTGCCAAGTCATGAATTCGGTAGAGTTGGCCTTTGGTCTTCTAGAACCTCAGGGTCGCCTACTTGTAGAGCAAGAAGAGCTAGAGATCCTGAGACTCTGGGTGAACATGAGGACTTCACCAAGGTAACCCACGAATTAGGCATCCAAAGTAGGATTTGAACCCAAGTCTTCTTGATTCCCAGAGCTAGTATGATTTTACTACGCAACTTTCAAATACATCCACTTGTACAATTGTCTATCCCATGTGTTTCCATCTTTCCCAAAAAAAGGAGCAGTAACGTGAGATTTTGTCATCTCTTACTGAAATATAGCTAAAACCTTGGAATCTACCTGTCTAGAAATTGTCAAAAAAAAGAAAATAGGTGTCTTGTGTGACTTCCTTGTTGTGAAGTTGGCACTTGTGCTTATTCCTTTTTTTCAAAAGAATATTTGCTAACTCTCCTAATAACATTGTAGAATTTTAGTCACAAGTAACAGAAATTTGGCTGTCTGCCATATAGAATTAGCAGTTTTGTAGGCTCCATTTTTCTTCCTACCTTCTCTTTTTTTGGAAAATTGAGCTAAAGTTTACCTTTACCATCTTGCTGAACACTCCTGCCATTTTCCTAGGCTTTCAGAAATCATGGTCAGTTGCTAGCTACCATCTGTTTTTTCAAAGACACTTAGTCTGTTCATCTGGACTAGTTGACCTAAAGCTCATCAAGGGTTGCCAAATGCTCCCCTGCTGCCAGTCTTCCTTGTTGATATTCTGTCATTTCCTCTTTAAATGTCATTCTTTTTGAAAGAGTAAGCGCAGATAAGCTGGACTCTATCTTCTCTCTGGTGTGTTATCATAATAGGTCTCATCCTCTCCCTTTCCTTCTTTGGTCATGCCCCAATATAGTTCTTAAAAAGAGCCCTTTAATCATTTGTTTCCTTTATGCCCAATTTTATTTATAATTCCAGAATTCCTGACACTGTTCTTAGAGGATCTTGTCATGTTTTCATATTCATCTTCTGTTGGCTTGCTTGCCTCTCTTACATGTCTTTTTAAATATTGAAGTGGGCTTGTCCTGTGAGTTCTGGTTTCCCTGGACAACTTCTTTTTTTCTCTTTAAAATTGTTTTTTTCCTTGAGAACTTCCTATTCTTCCTGGACTGATTCAGATGTGTTCTGTAAAATTTATTCTGTTGGTTCTCCTGTATCTAGTCTTCTGAACCCTTTTGGGATCTGACTTTTATGTCAGACTATTCCGGATTTCCCTTTCTCTCCTTATCAAAAATTCCAAAATAGAGTATACACTTTCCCAAGGTGCCTGTCATTTATTTTCTCTTTCAGTAGATGTTTCTTCTTGTTCTTCTTGAGAAGTGGATCCAGTATAGAAATTCATTGTTGGTTACGCCAACCTCTTGAAAAATGACATTATCAAGTGAGAAATTATGGCCCCCTGTTTTGGCAGAGAGAGCTTCAGAAGAGCTGATTGAAAGCTAGTCCTTCTCACCTTTCTGTTATTCCTTGCCTGAGACTACTCTTTTATGTTTCAGTAATAACATTGCTTCACTTCCTTCATTGTGCCAGCCATTGACCTTCACACACCTGCTTATTATCCACCATGTTCCTCCCCTCAGGCTAAAATATTTCTCACAATTATGTGTATGTAGTGATTTCCCCCCCCCCCTTCATTTTACTTAATCTGTTTATGGGGGGGCTATCTAGATTCATAGCTCAGGCACAAATCTTGAGTCCCATGAGGTTGAATTTGTATGATTGCATTAGGCTCTTTAGTTATCTTGTTACCCAAAATTGATGCAATTATACTTAGATCTATGAGGTCAGGATGAGAGGCAATGAGGTGGTTATTCCTTTCTGAGATTTTGTATCTTACGAATAGCTAAGTGTTCCTAAATAGTTGTTCCTACATTGCAGCTAATTCCTTGTGATACTATTTATGTGCAGTATATACAATAAAATTTGGCCCTCTCTCCCCTATCATTTTTCAGTTCAAAATTCTGTTGAATCAATTCCCATAACAAAGCAAATGCATTCTTAGCAGCCCTTGTTAGGGGCACTCCACCTCTTGTTAGAAATCTTGCATTCTTTTTTTTTTTCAAGCCATGGCCGGACATTCAAAGAGGCATTCTCAGAACCTTTGTTTGCTTGCAGACCTTTGGTGGTAAAAATACTGCCTGTATTTTACCCCTAGGGCCTCTGAGAAAAGATGACTCTGACTATTCCGAAGCCATCCCATGAAAATGAGAAGCATAGCTTTTGAAAAATATTCAAAATAGTGAGATAATAACATGAAAGAGATTGTTTTCTGTTTTATCCTTTTAACAAAATTAGCAAAATTTATTTGATCCCAGAATGCTAGTGATGGAGAGATCCATAGAGACCATCTGATTTGGCTTGTTCATTTTACAGTTGAGAAAACTGAGGCCATACAGGATTTGTTCAAATGGGGCCCAACAACTCAGTGCTCTAATTAGCCTGAATCTCTGCATGTAGTCAGAAACATAGCTATATTTTATAAACTACATATAAATTAGAGATATGGTGTGTGTGTGTGTGTGTGTATAAAACAAAATTAAAGCTGTATATATGTTAATTGTATATAGTTATATAGTTTGAATTTTTTTTAAAAATAGTTTTAAAAATGAATATGTGTGTATATGGATACACATGTATGTGCTTGTGGAAAAATCTAACCATAATGGGGATTTTGTTCTTAAACCATGACCTAAAGTACTTAGAATTAGAACTAGTTTACAGGATAATCAAGGAAAATGGAAAATAATTGAAGACTAACTTAGTGTTAAATATTAGTGGGTCATAGACTTGGAGTTGAGGAGGACCTTAAAGCCCTTCTAATAGATGAGGAAGCAGACCCAGAGAGCCAAGGGACTTGCCCCAGGTCACAATGGCAGACTTGAGATTCACACCTACACATCCTTTTGACTTCTAATCCCACTGTCTTTCCCTTGTACTATAGTTCATTTAGGAGTAGAATGAATCCTAGAGAGTGTGGAAAGGGATCTTTGTTAACTCCAAGGAGCTGAAGCCTACATTTTTGTCATGCTAGTGTGCTGATGTTGACTATTGTTTGTGTTATGAAGATGGCTTTTTTCACTGCTATCTTGAGATTTGACCTCTTATTACAAAAGCATTGTAACCTAAATTTTCCTAAATATTTCAGAGTGCTTTTTCTCATGTTATATTTAAGTTGCAACATTCATTTTATGTTGTCATTTCAGCATTTCCGGGAGAAACTGCCTTCATATGGAATGCAAAAGGTAAATTATTTTACTCCACATGTACAAAGTCTTTTTTTTTTTAAACAAGTAATGGTCCACAAGAATTGATATATTATAGAGCCTTTTGATTCTAAGGAAATAAAATTCTTTTTTATTAAATAAATTTGTTAAAATAATTTAACTCCAGATACAGCTGTTGAATTTGGACTGTTTTATTTGTAATTCTCGTTTTATCCCAAACATTGAAATTTATTAACTAACACTGTCATAAAACAGCAAAAATTTCAGATCAGTATCACTTGTGTCTGCCTGCTCTTTCTCTCATAATTTCAGCCTCAATTGTTTTCAAATAAAAATCTGACCATTTACTGTTCTTTAATTTGTGTTCTTTAACACAACAGTGTTTACCAATACCAGGCAGACAGAATTAACCCAAGTGGAAGGGATGGGGTTGGGTTAGGCTGGAAACACCCCCATGACTCCCGGATAGGTGCATTTCTTTTGAAGCTATCTGATAGGAAGATCAGCAGGGGGAAATAGTATTTATCATCTGGGGAAATGATGTGTCAGGACATTCTCCCTGTCACATGATCACCATTCAGAGAAACAGCACCCAACCCGCTGTGAGCAGCCATTTCCTTCACAGTACGGGAGCAGAGCCCTGAGCCTGGAAGTCATGAACCCTCTCCCCTCCAGCTGCAGTTGCTCTGGGCCTAGACAGATGTTCTACAGAGGCCAATGAGGCCTTGGGAAGTGGCCCATTTTTCTGTCTTCCTGAAGGGTGCACCTTTTTTCCCTTTTGCCATAAATATAAACCTAAAGAAAATAATCATGGCAACTAAGTTGTGTAGTGGAAAGAATGCTTGACCTGGATCTGAGTTCTAATCCTACCTCAGACACTTTTCTAGCTTTGTCATCCTAGGCAAGTCACTTAACCCTACTTGCCTCAGTTTCCTCATCTGTCAAATGAGCTAGAGAAGGCAATGCCAAGAAAACCCCAAATGAGATGAAAAAGGATGGACATGACTGAACAACAGTACCAACATCAAATAACATGGTTCCTGAGAGCACTGAATTTGTAGGGTGGCTGTGAGGATTAAATGAGATAATCCTTAAAAAGGATTTAGTAATCCAGTGCCTGTCTCAGAGTGAGCATTGTGTGGGTGCTGGGTCCCTTCCATTTATATAAATCTATAAGAGAAAGAAACAGATGCCTATGTACCTATCTATGTATGCACACATACTCTCTCATTAATATTAGGGGAGCAAACACAGTGGTTTTGGTTAAAATCTATCCTTTTTTTCTCTTGGTTGTTAATCAAACCTTCAGTTTTCCTCACCTTGGATCCCAATACTCTTGTTCTGTGGGTTCTTTCTGGTTTTCCTGACTGGTGATGAGAAGGCAGCCAAGGCCTTCCGTTTTTGATGTATTTTACATTTGGACAGACCATATAAGGTCCTCTAAGTTATTCATCTCCATGGCTAATGTAAATCTTCCAGAAAGTCCAGAGCTACCTGTGGTGTGGACTTTCTATTGAGTTGAGGATGAGACCTTTTTACAACAGAAATTTGATAGAGCAATTAACAGTTAAGAAGGTGAGTTTATAAGGAAAAGGAACAGTTTATAAACAGGGTATACTTTTCTTACAATGACTTTTATTCCATAATTATTGAATCTAGTTTTAAGACTTAAAAAATATGAATTTTCACGCATACTGATCTTTTTAAGAGCTGTACTTTTATTTGATATTAAACAATTGGTTTTTAAAAGCATGGAAAATTTGACATAAATAGTAGTCCTTGTCAATTGTTTCGAGGGTCTGCTCCAGCTGGTTTTTGCATAGCAGCGCCAGTTTATTAAGTACATTTCCTAGATAAAGTGTCCTCAGTGTTTTATTATTTCTAACTATCATGCATGGGAATATTTTTAAATAGGAAGCCACTGAATGTACCCAAGATTTCTTTTGACATGACCACCAATATTATATTTCAATAGTAGATCCCCAGGGGAGTAGTTTGCAGCCATCACTTCTTACTACTATCAGTCTACCTGGCTTCTGCTAGCCAGCTTCCTTTTTAATTGGTTGCTTCAAACTGTTGTGTCTCAGGAAATGAGTTCCCTACTGTAAGCTCAGAGCAGGTGCTTTGCTGAGTGAGGGCCAAAGAGCTGTCACTCTGTGTTGGGCTGGAGGGGACTGGGGAAGGGAAGCAGTTCTCCACAGTTCTGCACTCATGGTTTTCTGAAATTTCATTAGCTTCAACCAGCCATGACATTTTAACTGCTGGGTATTGTGCTCTCGACCTCCCAGAGCAGAGGTCTTTACTTACTGTTTTCTCTCTTTTTTCCTACCTCTTTTTCAAATAGGAATTAGTAAATTTGATAAATAACAATCAGGTTACTGTCATAAGTGGTGAAACTGGCTGTGGGAAAACCACTCAAGTTACTCAGTTCATACTAGATGACTATATTGAAAGAGGAAAAGGATCTTCCTGCCGGATAGTGTGTACACAGCCCCGAAGAATCAGTGCAATTTCGGTAAGTAAGGTTCCATTTTTCAAGATCCTTCTGTTCTCCGTGTGGAAAAGTTTTTTAAAACACCAACTAATGGTGAGATTAAAAGAATGATAGAAGAGACTGTGTGGCAAAGCTGTCAGAGAGCTAGCCTCAAAGTCAGAATGACCTGATGGCAAGAACTAGCTGGTGATCCTGACAAGTCACTCAGCCTCTGACTGCAGAGGCCTGGCATTCCTGAGATCAAAGTGTATGAAATAGGGTCTAGAGATGATGGTCTTCAGCCCTCTCTCCATCCCCACATCCCAAGGAACTTGCTAAGGATTTAACCGTAATTCTTTGGTATTGCTGCTACAAAAAACAAACGTACTAGGCATTTATTAGTGAAAACTGAACTTATAAAGACTACAAAAAACTCACTCTGCTATAATACTTTTGAACAAAAGATAAATTTCATTTATAAACAAGTAAGTTATATTATTAAATTTATGATGTACCTATTAAAATACATTTTGTGAAAGTCACAGTAAACTACAAACTACCCCTGCCTTTCTCTAATGCTCCATTCAGGTGACATTGCTTATGTCCTATTTGATAACGTCACTCAAGAGCATACCAACCAGCTCTGAGAAAGGGTAATAGCAAAGAAGCACCTGTCCTTAGCACTGTCTGATCCAGCCCATTCCATATCTGCCCTCTCCTTGAAGCCCTACAGAGAGAAGGGCTCTGCTTCCTTTCCAGGGCAGTGCATTCTTTCCTTTTGGACATTGAGCCTATGTTTGTTTGGAAACAAAGTCTAAGAAGCAAAATGATAAGAAATAATCATTTCCCCTCATTATTATAATTAGATTTATGGAGGTCAAATCACCAAAAGACAAAATTTTACATTTATAATCTTCTCTGTTCCGTAAAGTAATGAGTGAGTATCTTGACAAAAGTGAAATTTAGGCCTTTTAAAAACTTTTTTTTTTAAGAGATTTCTTGCTAAGTTTGACAGGATATTTTTTCCAAAAGTACTAAAACTTTTTTCTACTAATCTTAGAGACATCATCAAGTATTTGAAAGATAAGGGTTTAGATTTGGACAGAGGAAGGGGTCCATCTAGCTCTTGGGTGCCCTTTTGCATAAACTGGCTTAGTAGTTTTAAAACCCTAACCACTTGTGTCCCATTGGGACGTGATAGGACGTTTCATTTTTGCCGCTGATACCAATACAGTGTGCAGTCCAACCTTCCCTCTTATATGTATGGTCATATTACGTGTAATATTACATTTTCCCTATTCACATCCCAGCTGAGAGTGAGGAATCAAGTCGAAAGCTAATTATTAGTCATAGCCAACTTGGGTTTCTGATGCCCAAGAGAAGAGAAGGGGCTGTTAGAGATTTGCACACAAATTTGAACGCTGAAAATATACATTTTAAAATAAGAAGTAAAGGCAGAAAGATGAACTCTTAAACCACAGCAATGAGGCTCCCCTTTGCTTAGGGCCACCTGTTCCTGTCTATCTCAGTAGACCCTGACAGAATCTCCTTGATATGTTACTACTAATGATGGTCATGACCAATAGTCATCAAGAAAGAGTTAACTTATAATTGGATATTTAATTTCAGAAGGTGTGGAAATTATATAATCCATTTGTACTGAATTTTTTGAAAATTGTTAAAAGGCACTCTTGACACCTAAAGAAGTTAATCCATGACAATGGGTCATTCTAGAACTCCTTCCTCAAGCTTTGGGTAGCCAAAGATATTCTTTGCCTTCTCTCAGTTAGTGTCCACTTGAAAACTAAGGAGGAAAGGAATGCTTATCTGGCCTTTGGCCAATTGCCATGTTAACCTGTGTAGGCAGTGTCCAACTCTGTCTCAACCAGGCAAGCTGACCATCTGCAAGTCTCCCAAATGCAAACGGCTCTCTCTGAGAGCTGGACTTCTTAGTGGGGCAGCCTGTGTACCTCTCTTTGGAATTCTATTTCTATAAAATAAATCTATAAGGTAAAGGAATTAAATTGTATTGAAGTAGCGATAGCACAATATTCTTTTAAAAACTTCAGAACCCAGCTTCAGAACCTCTTTCTTATGAGATTTGATGTTCTTATTTACTTTACACATACACACACACACGCACACACACACACATTTTATACACACGTTATCTATTTGTCTATCTATCTATATATATATATATATACATATATGTGCATGTATATCTGTAATTTAAAAAAACATTCACAACAAAAACTTTATATTTTTTAAACAAATTGCAGCATATCTATTGAAATTTGAGTTTCGTTCTTTATCCAATCCAGAAGCTATCATCATGACTTGATGTGCACAAGAGTCCTTTCTCTAGGTAAATGTTTTTTACCCTGCTATTTGTTATTAGCTCTAGTTTGAGGTTTCTTATCAATCCTGTACTCAGTGATTGTCCTTGGAATACTCAGCAAATTAGTTTGGATTTGTAGACTGAGGGCATAAATTTGGATAAACTTCAGATCATAGGCAAGTTTAGATTTTTCATAAAAATTGATTTTTTGGCCTGTGATACTTGTATTCACCATATATTCACTGACATCAGCTATATTGATTTGGAATAGGAAGTGTTGGTGATTGCTTTTGTGAAGTTTTGAGAACTTTTCTGCCAAGTCCTCATTGATATCCCCTGATAGGTCACTAGATGTCACCAATCTTTGTGTTTGGATTTAAGGTGGCAGAGAGAGTGGCTGCAGAGAGAGCTGAGCCGTGCGGCAGTGGCCACAGTACCGGATACCAGATCCGCCTCCAGAGGTAAAGGGGCTTTCTCCTTGGATTTCTATGGAAAGGGATAGAAGGCATGCAGGCTGCAGGAAGCACCTTAACTCTATTTGGGGGTGAGAAAGGAGTTTAGGGAGCACATTGGAAGATTGAACTTGACTGGCCCATAAATCTCAGGTGACTTCGGGGGCTTTCTCAGCATACATCCAAAGCACTGGTTCAAAACTTCATATTTCACCCGACTCATTCTTCTGTGCCAGCCCCTGCTTCCCAGGAGCAACCCTTCTTCTTTGAAGCAGTGCTGAATCCAAACAGACCCTTTATAGATTACTACAGCATCCTCTTTTAATTCAGTTCCTAAAGTCCTTTTTAGGCCCTTCCAATTTAAAAATCTAAAATATAGTGAAAACCTAGGTTGCCCTGAGCCATACTCTGAAATTATTCCCTATTTCCAGATTGGTTACAGCATGGGGTTTTCTCTTTGAGTACTGGCACCCTTTTGGAAAAGTGACACTTAGCACTAGGCTACCACTTAGTTAATATACTGTGCACCAAGAATATTTACTCTTTGAGTGTTGCTTCATGTTTCTTAGGGAGAATTTTAACCTTAAAAATGGCTGTGTTAGGGGGTGACTAGGTGGAGCAGTGGATAGAGCACCGGCCCTGGAGTCAGGAGTACCTGAGTTCAAATCTGACTTCAGACACTTAATAATTACCTAGCTGTGTGACCTTGGGCAAGTCACTCTTAACCTCATTGCCTTAAATACATAAAATTTTTTAAAAAAAAGAATTAACAAAAATCGTTCAGTTACTACAGACTGGAGATCTACATCATCTCTTTGTCACCTTGAAAGGATGGGGGGAGTTCTCATGTCTGGCAAAAAATGTTTGGGAGAGTTTATTAAACCATGGAGTATTTTGGCAGTTTGATATTCTGTTGTATAACCGTCATGTACCCAGGACAGGTTGGAATAGATAATTTGAGATGTCTGATACATCACCCTTTCTTCCATTCCCAGCCGGTTGCCAAGGAAACAAGGTTCCATTTTGTACTGTACAACAGGAATCATCCTTCAGTGGCTTCAGTCAGATCCGTAAGTACGTTTCTCTTAAGTAGTGATTGTTGTTTCTCAAAGATGTAATTAATTGAATTAGGTAGAACTAATTATTGCACTTCATTTCCAGTGCCTTTATTGTTATAAAATGTTCTGTGGAAGATGAGTTATAAACTTTGCACTTCTGTTTTAGGCAATTATCCAGCGTTAGTCACATTGTACTTGATGAGATCCATGAAAGGAATCTGCAGTCAGATGTTTTAATGACTGTTATTAAAGACCTCCTCAACTTTCGACCTGACCTGAAAGTCATTCTGATGAGTGCAACTTTGAATGCTGAGAAGTTTTCGGAATATTTTGGTAGGTGTGATGCTTCCAGTTTCTTACTCTGGAGAGGCTTACAATGTTTAAAGGCTTGAAATTTCTACTAAGAGAGAATTTGATTAAATGTTTGATTTTTGCACACATGCAGCAATGTGATTAATTTTTTTTAAGCTGGGTTACTCCAAAAGTGCAGGTTTTTTTCAAGGTTGAGATTTGTATGAAGGTGTAAAGTAGAAAGAAAAGCATTTTCTCATTTATCATAGGAAAAAAGATTGAAAACGCCATTGATAATGAATAAAAGGATATTTAGAAACTTATAGCAGAATCTTGGGGAGAAAATGTTGAAAGGATTTTATATCATTGAACCTATGTCTAATTTTGATTTTTATTAATGTGCTATCATCACCTCACCTTGAAAAGATTTTTCTAATATCCCAAGGGAATAGAAATTTCCAATCAGTCCTTTCTGCCTTTAGATAGTTATGTATTTTCATTTGATTAGGTCTGTCTCTTACTGCCTGGGGAAGGAAACAAAACTTTTCAAACAGGCAAATGGCAGTCATCATGATGCTTTTTGTGGAGGAGTCACAATAAAATTGGGGAAAATGTGAGTCCTCAGATTTAAAGGAATATGTTTACTTAAGGATTTTGAAAAATGAATGACTGCCATGCACCTTCAGCCCTGGTAATCAGGTCACGTACCCAAGAGCATCATGGAGGAAGCCTTCACATGCCTCTTTCTTAAAAGATCACTTAGAGAGGAGCAACAGATCTGGCCTAGGCCATAACACTAATATTTACAGGCAGGAAGTGTGCATACATGTCCAGAGTCAACATGTGATCCAGTGGTGGTAGATTGTGTGTCATACCAGCCTTGATCTGTAGAGTCGGACTGTGCCATCATCTTTGCCAGCCAAGGTGCCCCGAGTGAATTCAGCAACATGGCCACCCATGGGCCAGGCACTTGTGTCTTTGATTGTTGTAGTGCTGGTGCTGATTCTGTGTATCCTTGGCCAGAGCATTGTGCAGAACCATTGACCATAAAGTGTCTTTTATCAGTCATGGAAGATGAGAGCATTTAATGCTCTCGTGCGGAGACTCATGATTGGAAGCAGCAGAAGTCTTTGTGTTGGCGTCATTTTCCCAGTCAAGTGGCCTTCGTAGGATTCTTAGTACCTAAAACAGTACTGAATTCTTTACCTTCCGATAAGCAGGGGGGTTGGAGGACTGCAATGAAGCTTATTTCACTCTCAAAGTAAGAAAGTGCTGCCAAGGTACATGGGGCACTCCTGGTTCACAGAGTTCAAATCCAGCCTCAGGCACTTAATAGCTGTACGGCCTAGGCAAGTCGCTCCCCTTCTGTTTGCCTCAGCTCCTTTAACTGAAAATTAGGGTAGTAGTAGCAGCTCTTTCCCAGGGCTCTTGTAAGGATCTAATGAAATGCCATTTGTAAAGCACTTAGCCCAGTATTTAGCAAAAGGATGCATCGAGTCTCTATATGATTGTTATTATTCACATGTGGAGGTGGCTGCTCTTTTTCAATGTTGTCAGGTGTACCTTGGGACATGAGAAAAGAATGAAGGTCCTTTCATCTGTTTTTGCACCCTATTATGTGAGTTTTTAAAAGTTCAGTACAGGTATGTCTTTTTTTTTTTTCCTTCAACAGATCACAGTCCAATGATTCACATACCTGGTTTTACATTCCCTGTTGTTGAGTACCTTTTAGAAGATGTAATTGAAAAGATCAGGTGAGTAGACGTCAAGCAGCAGATTTATGTCCTGGATCCGCCTAACGACAGCTAGAGAAAGTCAATTCCCCCATTCTTTGCCTTCTTTACTAAAACTGTCAAGGTTAGGAACAAGGTAGGGAGAAAAAGGAGTCTTAATGTGATTCTATGGGAAATGTCATTAGATGTTTAATAAAGATTATATTAATGCTCTTAATATTATTGATATTGAATGGGGGGGTTGTTGAGTCCTTGGTACCATCTATACTAAGCAGTTAGCTGTTCATCTGGGAAGAATGCTAACTTTAAATGGAATACTTATTCATTATTATGATAGCTACTTATCATCTCTTGAGGAACCTTATAAGAATGGGTCTAATGAGCATATCTGATGTTTGTGTGTAAAATTAGGATTGGGGGGGTTGGAAATGGTAGCTTGTTTTTATTTTTAGTTAGACATTCAGTGAAATTTCAGTAGTAATTATGTATCTTCTGGTATCCTGTATAAGATGTATATGTGAAAGTTGAAATCTTGAATATAAACCTCAGCCTTTATGCTGCTACTTTAAATTCAATGTGTGACCAAGGTAAAGCAAACCAGAAAGAGCTATTTTAAAATCTGAATAGCTGAGATTTTTTTATTTCTATGTTTTAGGTATACACCAGAAAATACTGATCGCAAACCCCAGTTTAAGAGGGGTTTTATGCAAGGTCATGTGAACAGACCAGAAAAAGAAGAAAAGGAAGCCATTTATAAAGAACGTTGGCCGGACTATGTCAGGCAGCTGCGTGGGAGGTGGGTCCCAGAGGAAGCCCCCTGAGCTGGGCAGGGGTGGCAGCAGAAGAAATTGAGACATGTGAGAGCAACTAGGGGCCTGTGGGGAAGAGGGGGCTTGTGCCTGTTCCTGAGGTGTCTGGGGACAGAGTGACTTCCAAAGAGTTTGTTTGATTGGCAGATACGTTGCTGACCACCACCCCCAGAACCCCTCAGGAGGCATTGGAAGGCAGTGCGTGGGCCTCAGAGCCCCTCTTCATTGGTCAGTTAGCTCCTCCATGGTCCCCTTACAGTTTTCAGATCCTGCTTCTCCCAGTTTTCTTTAGTAGGAAGAAACAAACCGAGTATCCCGTTGGGGACTCCCAGCGTCTCTAGAGAGCAGGGAGAGAGTAGAGCCATGATTTAGACTGAGGTGTCCCCCAGTTGCAGAAGGATAGAGTCATGCTTGTGCTGCTCAGATGGCGATTTGTAAGGGCTGCGGGCTGGGCTCGAGGTGATGGCAGGATCCAGAGAAGGCGTGGGACTTGCCCTTGGTCATGTAGCATGGCCCCAGCTTCTGAGTAGAAAGTCTGGTTTGATGATGGTGACCCTGAAAATGCCATTGGGGCAAGAGTTTCTTTAATGTATTTCAAGCAATTTCCCTGTGTTTTGAACCTAAATAGGTATTCCGCCAATACCATAGATGTTTTGGAAATGATGGATGATGATAAAGTGGATCTGAACTTAGTTGCTGCCCTTATTCGACACATTGTTTTGGAGGAAGAGGTGAGTTTGGTTGTTTGCAGGCTGATTTCAGTTTTGTCTTTTATTGATAAAGTATCAGGGGGGAGCCTTTTCTTCGATTTGAAGCATTTCTAACTAGGGAAGGAAATGATTTTTAATCCTTCGATATCTTTCCTTAAAAATTAAAACTTGAGTAACACAGTAAGTTTTGGAAAGAGAAATCCAGTGCAAATAAATGAAAAGTAATAGAAATGATTTTAGTCTAATAGAATAAAAGAGGTGCCTACTTTAACAAAGAATAAGCATATTTAAAATGAACATCATTTTGTATTTTAAATGTTAGCAGTAAATTGTATTGTGACATTTCTTTTTCAATAACTATCATAGTATTTTCCCATTAAAAAGGATTTTTTTTTCAAAAACATGTAATAGTGATCGTGAATGTGATAGCACTTAGAATTTTCTCCACTTTGATTACTTTGCCATAGATTTGAATTTCAGTGTTCTGAAGCCAGCATTGGCTCTCGTATTTTGCCCGAATTCTATTGCTTTTTCTTGTTTTCAATTATTATAGCAATGGTTTTGTTTTCTTCACTCTAAAGTTTTCTACAAATACTTCCTTTAATGAGCATGTTTTTTTCAATATTTCAAGAACTTTTGATAGATGAACCATCTGTTCAGTACATAGTGTGTTCCATGCATTGTGTTAAACACTGGAAATCCAGACAGGAGCCAAAAAAGACAACCGGTCCTCAGTGAACTATTCCTGAGGAAGACACCATGTTAAAGGTAGCTCCAAAGGGCTTAGGGTTGGAGTCCCCACCTAGGTGGGGAGGGACCCAAAAGTCCCGAGGGTTACAAGCAAAGCAGAGAGAGAAGAGAATTGTGAGTATTTCCAGCAGCAGATTGTACCTATCTGGGCCTTCGCCACCAGTTTCATGAGTGAATGTGACCAAACCAATCTCAGTACTTAGTGACCGATCTGCTTTTGATGGTTCTGGCGTAACAGAATCCATCTGTCCCAGCTTGGTAAGCCCTTTTGCAAGCAGGTAACCTCTGAGCCGTGAAGCCAGAGATACAGCAGTAGGAAATCAGTGAAGGGGATCTGTACATTAGAAATTTTAGTGATTATGATCCAGGAAGCTTGACTTTTTTTTATTAAATAGTTTAAATACTTTTCCCTTTTTTGGATGTCTTTTGTTTAGTAGACCCTTCAGCGATTATTAACTTTAGATTAATTCCTTCCAAATTAGGACAAATTTAAATTTTGGTAAATTTCTCATGAAATTGTTTATGAATTAATAGTTGAAAAGGCATTTATTAAGTTCATGTGCTATGTGAAATATTGAGGTTACAAATACAAAAGCTAAGGCAATTCCTACTCTCCAGGACCTTACATTCTAATTGGAAAAAACTATACAAAAAGGAAAGTAGTGACCAAGGAGGGTCACTGGTCTGGAAAGTTAACCAGGATAGGAGGGCTGGGCGTTAAGCATGTAGATTGTCACACCCCATCCAGGTCCAATGGGCAGTGTTGAATTGATCATGCCTCTTGGTTACAGGATTGAGCCTGTGAACTGAGGGGATGGGGAAGGAGAGAGGATGGCATATGCTCCAGGGGTAGGAGAAGGACAGCCACTCCATTTATAAAACTTCCTTCTTAGAATAAGAGAAAATGTTCATGGCAGAGCCTTGGTCCCTGTCTGCTCTAGAACTTCATCTTTTAAAGAATCCTTTTATGGAATAATTTTTGTTCTGGTGCTGCTGAGTGAACATTTTGAATGGGAAAGTCCCTTAGAGATTTAGCTAATGCAGATCTCTTATTTGATGAATAAGAAACTTCCAAGAAAATGGAAAACTCTTTGAGGGAGGTGGTGCAGTGGATAGAGCACCGGCCGTGTAGTCAGGAGGACCTGAGTTCAAATCCTACCTCAGACACTTACTAATTGCTTAGCTAGGTGACCTTGGGGAAGTCACTTAACCCCATTGCCTTTAAATAAATAAAATTTTTTAAAAAATCTCTTTGAGGGAGTCTTGTGATCATTCAGATCTGGGGTTTTTTTCCCTGTACATGTCCTTGATCATAGAGAATACAGCCACCTTCTGCCTTAGACTTCCTGCACTGCTGTGACTATCCTTGTGGTGATGAACATCTCCACAAGTAGCCAGACTGACCTTTGTAGGATAGACTCCTAGTGTGGCCTGTTGGCCTGTGCTGGCAGCCTTTCCTGCCAGGTGTGGAACCTACTAGAGCTAATGGTACCTTTGAGAATCCAGGGACAGCTATTTATCAGAGTCTGAGTAGGACTTCAGGGGAGGCCTTGGTGGTTAACACTGGGAGGTGGCAGTGATGCTGAAGAGAGATCTTTCTAAAACATGCGCACACACACATACTTTTTAAAACTTTATATGGCATTGTTGACTTATAAGTCAGTATTGGTTTTTATAAATACTTCTAAATCTGTGTATGCTGTTCACTGATTTCCTTTAAAAGAAGTATCCCATAGCTCATCTTGTTATCCAGGTCCCTCCTGACTGACAGATATACAGACAAGGGAAGGAGGAGGAAGAGAAAGTAGAGAGAGAGAAAACATAAACATATGCAAAGTAGAACAGAGAAAGGATGTTATGTGAAACTGAGTGTGTGCTGCTTACAACTTCCTTTTTAAAACGATATACAAAATTCAGTGTTACTTGTAGCTCTATCTTGTTGGTGTTTCCCTCAGAATTCAGTCTCTTTTTTGCACTTACCCTTTTTTCCCTATGTTTGTGGGCAGGAGGAAAAATTGGGTTAACTGCAGTTTGCAGTTGTATTCAAATAAGTGGCAAGATTTTAGAGAGATTTGACTATCACAACTATGCTTCAGTTTAAGTTTTTGTGAGAGATGCATTACAGGAAAAAGGGAATAAGTAAATTAGAACACCTGGTGATGGGAAAAGGACATGTAGTGTGCCTCTTGGTTGCTTTGTCTGCCTTCTGCAGGAAGGCACTTTAAGTGACTAGAGAGTATAGTGGATTGGGCACTGAGCCTGTGACTTTTAAGTTACTTCTTACTGACTTGGTTTCTCCAATTGTGAAGTACAAATAATACTTGAAATCAATTGTGAATAATGTACATGAGTTTTTTAAGCACTTAGGATTTTTTTTTATAAAAACTTATTTGAATTCTTTAGATATGTGTGGGGACATAGGGTTAACACATGCTTGATTAGATTCCTCTTAGACAGTAAGAGTTTAGCATATGGGTTTTACTAGTTTAGCAAATAGGTTCACTACTGATTGCAAGTCGTTAGATTTTTTTTTGTGTGTCATTTTGTAAAAGAAATAGAAAACTTTCATTATCAGTCCTCTTTACAGCTTCAACTCTTAATTTCTCTCTTATAGTTTGTTTTAGAAATTCACATTTCTAGAAATAATACAGATATATGTATATATATATGGGAGAGAGAAAATTCATTGCCGGAGAGCTATGGTTTTAGGGAAATAATTTTAATTGCTTGATTTTAGTATTGCTGAATGTAAGAATTCTGCCTCATTAGAAAGAACTTTTAGATAAAATAGATTAGAAAATTCATGCTTCATCACCCGCTATGGTGTTAGTCTACTAAAGTAAGAACTGGTCTGAGGAAGCATGGCAGAGTCAGTTAAGGGTGAAGAAGGCTCAGCATGGAGTTGGTCCTTCTGGGAGGATGGTTCAGACAGAAAGTTGATCCTAGGTGGAAGGCTTTAAGAGACTTGGGGAGCAGGGAGGGGAGAAGCCCTTCCCCAGGAGCAGTGCCCTCAGAAGAGACTTCTCCCTGGTTTTAGGAGGAAGGGACCAGTGAGCTACAAACAGCCCCATCAGTAAGGAAACATTAAGCACTTCTCTGCTCTGTGCACCCTCCCATGCACTGGGGATCTCACCAGAAACAAGGTGCTATGGACATGGTGGGTTTGGCATTTCAATAAAGCAAACCAATGTCAGACTCAGACTGGCTTGCTGTTTTTGTGATATGCTAGTGCTTCCTTCAGCGTCGTTGGTAATCCTTCTATCCCTTTGTCCACAGGACGGGGCCATCTTGGTCTTCCTCCCGGGCTGGGACAACATCAGCACTCTGCATGATCTCCTGATGTCACAAGTCATGTTTAAATCAGGTACCGTATGTTTCTATGCTGCGTGTCTGTGAGGAGCCTGGGGCCGGGCTGGGCGGCGGCACTCCCTTAACTGGAATGGTCACCCTTCTGGGAGTGGAATGGAGCAGGGCAGTTGTCCATGGTGCTGGAATGGAAAGCCAGGGAATGTGTCGGAGGGCTTTCTGAGAGACAATGAGAAGTAGCTCCGAGGCCTTTCAAGAAAAGTGTAGATGACGGTTCCTATGCCATAGTGGTGTAGGCCTGTGTTTTAAAATGTATTAGAGCATTTTGCTTCACTTGGCATCCAGCAAGAATACCATGAAACACTGTTTCTTGGACTGATGAAAAAACTGTAAGTGATTTATTATGTAGTCATTCTTTAATACAGTATTTTGGGGACTTCCTATCTTAGGAAAAAGGAAAAGCACCAGAGCTGTTATTTTAGCCTTTTATTTTCAAATCAGAAATCTTCACACAACTTTACTTGTTTTCTAAAGAGTTTGCTGAAGGTCCTTAATAATTTGCCTAGTCATTCACAATAATGTGGGAGGCCCAGAGATGTGGCTTGATTTTCAGCATCCCTGGCAGTGTTTTCTTAATGCTTCCTTTGTGATTGCATAAAGACCTGAGTGTTGGAACGGCTTTGTCTTTTCAGATAGAGAACAAGATCGAAAACAAACAGAAGGGGACTTGGCCTTCATTCTTGTGTTTATTTTTAATAAATAAAAAAGTCATCTTCATCCCTATTGGCATCTTGCAACTTTTCAGCAGTGTCTCAGTTATACTCCTAGTAACTTTGAGGGATGATATCAGCCTCCTTGTCACCCAAGAGAGAGCACCTTGATTGACTCTGGAAAGGGAAGAGGCTCCAGTTTCATTTTGTTGGTTCTGCCCCCTCTGGTGGGGCAGATACTGTCCTTTTGTGTTCTTGAGCTAGAGTGGCACTTTCACAACTCCTTGGAATTGGATCTTTCATTCACTTGAATATTTACGTAGAGTGAGACACTTCAGGGTCTTTGATTTGTGGTTACTGGATAATTGAAGTGGTCTACTCTCCTTAACTGGGCTTGTGCTCATAGAAAGGACAGCTCATCATCTGAAGGTAACTATATCTTGTGTTTCCTTAGAAAGGAACTGGTTGGACATAACCCACCTGTCAAATAAACCACAAGATTTTACAAACTTGGTAGAAGCTGCCATAACCTGTCTTTTATGTTGAGAATATTGTTTTTCTCACTTGCTGTTAACCAGAGAGACTTGGCATTCATTCTATTTTGTGCCCCTAAGACTAAAGAGGTGCCCATCTGTCAGACTCTATTGTTCCATGGATTGCATGTTGTTTCTTATATTTTTAATATTAATATAAAATTGGATTAGTCTTTAAAAATTATTTTCCCATGTAACATTTTAATGGGATTTGATCAGTACTATCTATTTCCAAGAAGTTTTTACAGGAGATGACTGTTATCTAATGATGTATCTATAACCTTATATCCTAATTGGGTCACCATCTAATTAAAACAATAGATACATTAGAGGCCTGAGAATTTATCTTTCAGATAGGAAAATGCAGGTCTTAAGATGCTAAATGTCATTTGTTCTCTTATTCAGAATTACATTTAGGTTGTTGGAATGTGAATTCTTCATTGTATTGTGCTTCTTTAGGTGGATGGGATTTTTTGAACAACAAAATGGGAGTCTTAAAATCAGATACTCTAATCTTAACATAAATCTTGTTCTGTTAGTATTTCATATTTCGAATGTGATAGGCATTCTTTATGTTTGTTTGATTTAAACAGAAATATTGTTTATAGTATGTTAAATTATTTCACAAAATTAGAATGTAGTCATTAGGCACTTGGTCCCTGAACCTTTTGGAGGGCAACCAAGACCATTATGTAACTCAGTAACACTGCTTTGGAAGTGTCAGCTCAGTCTTCTCTGTAAAGATTTTTCCTCATGTTTACTTTTTACTCTTTAATTTTCAGACAGATTCATTATAATACCTTTGCATTCATTGATGCCTACTGTTAACCAGACACAGGTATGTTGTCACATTTCTCATATCTTTCATACCTCATGAAGCACATAGAATTAGTTAGGTTTGTTTGTCTCCTTATTTTGTTTTCCAACTTTAATCTTTGTGAATTGGTCAGTGTCACACCTTCTAGGAATAACTGAAAAATTTACCATGAGGAGGCCTGCTGGTCTGTCATTGAAACTAGATTTAAGGAAATTTTACTAAAGCCAAGTGTCAGAATTGCAGATCTCGCTATTACATAGTTTGATTCCTTAGAATTGAGAAAAGAATATGTGAATTTAATCTGTTCTGAAATTAAAGGATTATTTGACATCTCAATATATTAAATCATGATTTTTAAAGTAGCCAGTGCGTTGGACAAATCAAGATTATTGACTTACAGGTAGGGAATTCTTAGGTTCCTGATCTATCATTGCTGTGGGGTTGAAATGTCTCAGTTGGGTCCAGCAGGATTCAGAGTCCTTAGTTGCAATGAATTATAATGCTTCCAAAATCAGTATATTTTTGTCTTGATTTGATAGTGATGTGCTTGTCTATATTGTCTATAGACTAAGATTCAGAAATGAGGACAGAGCACCCAAGGCAATATCCCCTCAGGCCCCTAGGTGTGTGTTAAAAGAAAAGGCCATATCATTTGTTTAATTCCTTTTGCTTTCAACATGAAAAAAAACCACCTTGGATGGTAGAAAGAACAGTGGACTCACAACCTGGAGACCTGTGGCCTTCACTGACACTGGATGATCTCAGGCAAGCCTGAGGACCCTTCCCTATTCTAAAAGTCTGTGGCTATTACACTACCATTGAGAAATTGTAGAATCATTTTAAAAAGTGACCCATTCAATCAATGACCTCTTTAAGCGAGACATCTGAAACTATTGAACATAAACACTGTACAAAAATCTTTGACTTTTATGAAAGAAGCTTGATTACAAAAATACTGAGTTTTTATGGAAATACTTCTCCAACTTTTGTTTTATGTATTCTTACAGGTATTTAAAAGGACCCCTCCTGGCGTTCGGAAAATCGTCATTGCTACAAACATTGCAGAAACTAGGTAAATCTATTCTCTATTTTTACTTAGATGAATTGTGAATTACTTAAAATTGTTTTTGCTTCATTATTAATCTTTTCCCCACATTTTATGAAATTTATGTATAATTTCCAACTAGGCCTTTTAAAGAAAAAAAAGCCTAAATTTTTTCTCAAAAAGAACTGGGGGGTCTGTCATGTCTCCATATCTAGAAAGGGGATAATGATTGCTACTATCCTTCACTTGAAGGTGCTAGTACTTACTGAAATCACTGAAACAATTATCTTATACACACTGACGATAAACTGACAACATGGGGAGCCCCATAGACCATTTCAACCACAGATGTCAGTGGGTCAGCCAGAAAGGGTAGTGGTCAGCAAGCATGAATGCAAGTGGTGGAATTAGTAGTGAACACTGTACCCTGATGCCAACAAGACTATCTGAGGATGATGACTTAACCATTGCCATGAAGAGATCATGTCTCTGTATGCTTATGTTATTTGAATTGATGATTGACTAATTTTAGCATTTTCTGATTTCCCCTCCAAATAGTATCACCATCGATGATGTTGTTCATGTGATTGATGGTGGAAAAATAAAAGAAACCCACTTTGATACCCAGAATAACATCAGTACAATGGCAGCAGAGTGGGTTAGTAAGGCCAATGCCAAGCAAAGGAAAGGACGTGCTGGGAGGTAAGTCAGGCTACAGTCACAAGCCCTTTGCCTGTCCTTTTAATATTTTGTTTGTAGGGCCCCTTGCCAACTTGTTGACATTCAATAAATTGTTTTAATTCTTAATTGTGGGTGATGGCCTTTCAATTCCTTGTAACTTGTCAGATTTTTTTTTATGGGGAAAAAATTTATTATAAATGTTGATCAATTCCCAGTTTTTATGAGCTTTTCCATTACATTTCTCCCCATACTAATAATTTATTTTGAAGCTGCAATTTTCATCCATGTAGATTCTTTGTCCTTTACCATTGCTGGTTACAGTTCCTTCAGGATGTCTCCATGAAGATTTCATATTTAAGTTTTCTCCCTGTCTTTAATAGAATAGCTGGTTATTCCATTAGAAGATTGCCTTGCTTTTTCTTTTGTATCTAACACCCGGAGGTCCCTCCTGGAGTCTCCCATTTGGTCCTCTGATCCTTGATATCTGGCTAAAGAGCCCACTCTTCCAGCCATCTGTGTCCTTGATAATATCCTTTATATTTCTTGCATGAGGGTCAAAATTAGTCCATAATGTTTCCCAACCAGATGACACCTGCTAAGGAATATTGCCCAGATTATAACATTCACTTAAATGAGTGTCCTATGAAATTAATTCATTTATTTGTATCTCTTGGACAAGATCAAAAATGATCTTGGCTAGGATTGAATAAAAGAGACTGGCTGTTAATTTTACAGCAGGTGATTGTGGGCTTCAGGCTGCATCATACCTCATATGCCCTCACCCTTCTAACAGAGCTCTCTCTCTGCATATTAAATTCCCTGAAAATGATAGTAATTGTTTTCTTCAGGTATTGGTGATTCTTTCCATCTTTTGGGGTACTTAGAAACTTGGCCCTTCATCTTCCATTTTAGTGGTCAGGATCATCCATGAAGACACATAGGTTTTTTTCTTTCTCCCTTAATAGTATGTTGGTCATGCAGAACCCAAAGGTCTGATAATTTTAAAATGTAAGAGGGGATGATGATGAGTTTCAGCATTTAACTCACTGAAAGTGGATAAGACTTGATTCCTGTGGGTTGAGGCAAGAGTGAGTACCTTTGTGCAAAATCTCTCACCCCAAACAAGTTTTAAAAGGCCACAAATAACTGGTCTGGATACTAGGTAGTGCCAGGGTCTGCCTAGATCAAGACAGATTTCATCTTCCTGAATTCAGATACCCCTTCAGACACTTCCTAGCTGTGTGACCCTGGGCAAGTCACTTAACCCTTATACTTCTGTTTCCTTATCTGTAAGGTGAGCTGAAGGAAAAGCACTCCAGTATCTTTTCCCCAAAAAACCCAAATGAGATCACAGCTAGTCGTACACATCTGAAAAGTGACTCAACAACAATAATGGGACTAGAGTACCTTTAGATAAGATGACACATTATTGTCTTGAGTTAAGTGAATGAATGATGGAAATATGTAATGTTTTGGGGTGACTTGAGCCTTAAATAATATTAGAAAGTGGCCTTTTTTTTTTTTAGGGTTCCTACTCTGATGGAGCCAGAGCCATTTTCACAGAAGCCTATATGGGGTATGCGCATCTCTACACCTTTCAAAGAGAGTTTGTGATAATTATGGTTTCCCTAACATAAAGCTGTGTATTTGGATTATCCTGCCTGATAGCCATAGCAGAGACCTTGCCATTTACTGTTAGCACTCCAAGACTAGCCTGGATTCCTATCAGAAACAGATAAGACTTGAACATTTCATTTTCATTTGTACAGAAAAGAAAACCAGTCCTACCTGTCACAGTGGAAGCAAGAACTTAAGAGAAATGTCTGAGCTGTGTCTCAGGCTAGTTTTAGAAACATACAGATGGAAATCAGTGTGTTGATGCCATCAACACAGATCAAGATGGGGCCCCTCCTGCCAAGTTGGATTCTGCTTCTGACTCCAAAGTAGCCTTATCCTCTTCCCTCAAGGGTCATTTTAAGGATTGTTCTTTTTTTTCCTTCTTCCTCCATGTAGCCTTCGCTGGCATCACCTTTGGAAATTGTGCTCCTTTCAGCTTTTTCTAAAAAACTTTGTTTCTCTGTTCTACATTTTTCCTATTATTAAACTTACTCCTTTGCAATTTCTGTCCCCCCACAGTGGATTGTAAGCTCTTCTCGGATAGGCATTTTTCTTTTCTTAGACCCAATGTAGGACCTTACACTTAATAAGAAGCCTTAATAATTCAGTGGAATAAAATCAAATTAATTTTTATTCAGTTGAATAATGTAAATCACATGCAACAAGTTGTCATTTTGATTATGGGAATTTCTTAGGATTAAAATAATGCTCCTTTTTCTTCTCCAAAAAAGAGCTGATTATATTGTTTTTTAATTAGAAAAAGTCATTATATTGAAGCATGATTTTATCACCCTAGGAATCCTGCATTTGAAATAAAAATCACTTATCTTTCAAAGCAAGAACAAGTTCATAACAATATTTTAGAGGAGAGAAGATTGGTTAATGTCACAAGACCTTGCGACTGTATGCTGTAGTCTTACTGTACCTAGAAACTCTTGCCTATTCCTGTAGCTAATAGCATTCTAATCACTGGAAGAGAAACTGGAAGGTAGATGGGACCTCCCAGACGAGCTAGGCCAGCCAGAAATTTCCCCTTCTGCTGAAGACCACCTAGCAAAGCTGATCTCAGTGTGGGACCTAGGAGGGAGAAATAATTAAAAGCAAGATCCCTCTGTGCTTGAGGATTGGGCAGGGGGAAGGCAAGGAAGGATGCAGCTCATGAGCCAACAGTGACTTGGTTTTCAAGGGACTTTTGTGTCTCAGCATGTGTGTAGGTGTGTATAGTATGTGTAGGTACGTGCATACATGTTGGTATTCTCTTCATTTTCTGCCATGAAACAGAAGGGTTTTGAGGGAGTAAACTATACTGCTAAAGAAATTGATTCAATATTTAGATTAATTAAATAGGTATTCATTCCGCCTCAGATTTTAATATGAATGTCAACTTATAAAATGAAAGCATTTGTTTTACACTCCTGTTTGCCAGATGTTGTGCTAAACCCTCAAGGCTCTTAAATACTCAGAGAGAAAGACAGACAAGACAGAATTGGGGGAATGGGGACCAGGAAAGGATGCTCTTTCAGGACTGGTATGTGGATGGGACAGGGCCCTTACTAGCAATGGTAGCAGCAAGATGTGGAAAGTGGAGGTTGGGTAGGGACTGAGGAAGGGCTGTTTGTGGTCTTAAGATAAAATGTTCCTTGTTTTAAATGTTTCCTTGAAATAGTTTTCAAACAGTCTTTTGCACTTTAAATATTTTAAGTCAAATGCAACTTATTCCCCGGTGCTCAGAACCTATTATTATATAGCTTCTTTTTCAAATCCATTTTTTAGAGTTCAACCAGGTCACTGCTATCACCTTTATAATGGTCTTCGAGCCAGTCTTCTGGATGACTATCAGTTACCAGAGATTTTGAGAACACCATTAGAGGAACTGTGTTTGCAAATAAAGGTAAAAATCTTGCTTATATGGAATGGTTTGTTTTCTTAAAGGATAGTCATTTTTGTTCGGAAATAATGAGAGTAGTAAATTACCCTTTCCTAAATACATACGAAACAAAAAGTGCCACTGTATGCATAATAAAACATTTTCTTGGGCACATCATTGTAGGTTGGGGAAGCCAATTATAAATGTTTACAAGTCTGATTTTAATAAAGTTAAAGCTTATATTTTTTCCCCTAAGTATTCACTAATCCACGATTTCAGGATCTTTTCTGAGTACTTAACACATTCTTGTACTATGTTTAGTCACTGTATTCATTTAAAGGTGCATGGAGGAAGGTAGCACTTTATTTGTCTATAATTATTTCTTCTTGAAATAATAATTGTGTTTCCAGTTAATTTTCTAAGAATGGTTTATTTTTAGCAGTTTTTATACTTAATGATTAATGTTTCACTCATTTTTAATAAATATGTAATAATTCATTCTTTTTTCCAGATTTTAAGGCTGGGTGGAATTGCCTATTTTCTAAGTAGGTTAATGGACCCACCATCTCATGATGCCGTTTTATTATCCATAAATCATTTAATGGAACTGGTAATCTTGATACTTTAAAATACTATTTTCTTGCTTTAATTTCTGTCTCTTAATAGAAACATTTGATTCATTTGATAATCATAATTTATTTATGAGTCATTAAGCAGTGATATGTAAAAATTGCTTAATTTTTAGATTTTCTTGTATAGCCTATGTAATATATTATGAAAATTATAAACTTGTCTATAATATTAGGTTATTTTAATTATGTTCAGCAGCTGATAACTTTTCATATATATATATATATATGCACATATTTTTCAAACTATGTAATTCTTATTTAATCATCATTTCAAAGATCTAAGATTATAGAAAGTTCCAGAGCTTATTGGGTCACAAGATAATTCTGCTGCTGCGCCAGGTATCATGAATAAAATTTGTCTAATGTGGATTTAGTATTTGAGCTTGGCTTCAAGTGGCTTTAATAAACTTGGATCACCCTATCCAAAATAGAATTCACCACCCCAGAATAGGAACTTTTGGGGATTTAGGCCCTTGTTCAGTGTACTTTAAAAAAAAAAAAATTGGAAAATCAGTATTTCCATTGAAGGATAATTTGATCACCTCCTGAACTATGTGTATATTTGAATGCTGCATAGTTTAATGTATAATGATTGCTTTAAAGTTTTACTTCACTTTGTTTTTTGCAGAATGCTTTAGATAAGCAAGAAGAATTGACCCCTCTTGGAGTTCATTTAGCACGATTACCAGTTGAACCTCATATTGGCAAAATGATTCTCTTTGGGGCCCTTTTCTGCTGTTTAGACCCAGTACTGACCATTGCAGCCAGCCTCAGCTTCAAGGATCCCTTTGTCATCCCACTGGTAAGAACTTCTGGCCAAAATGTATGATCACCTTCAAAAATAGTAGTTAAGAACATCAGGTGCCTGTTGTTACAGAGCTGGGCAAGCAAGTTGCATTTCCTTCTCTCTTTTCTATGGTTTTAGGGCAAAGAAAAAGTCGCTGATGCCAGGAGAAAGGAATTGTCAAAGAACACAAAAAGTGACCACTTGACGGTTGTAAATGCTTTTGAGGTAAAATAAAAAAACCCTGTGAAAAAGTCAGTTGTGACCTTCTTTTACAGAGCAAAAACCCTCTCTAATTAAGCTAACCAATATCTAATTGTGAATGATTCAGGAGAAAGATGTTGAATCTATGACCTCGAACTCTGCTGTTTGAGGAAGATGATCGATCACTCTTTTAGGTCAGGACTGTGCAGCTGTACTTTCACAATTTTTATTGAAACAATAAACTATATTTTGATTTGCCATTTTATTGAGAGCTCTGCGGTAGCTCAACTTCATTTACTAAGTCCTTATTAAACCCACGGGGGCCCACATAAAGTTGTACTGCGGGCCACATTTTGGACAGCCCTGTTTTAGCTGACACCTTTCCTAACATTGAAGCCTGTTGTAAAAACTCTAGTATTGGAAACTGGGCTCTGCCAATTACCAGTTAATGATAAGATGATTCTTCTCTTGTTGATTATAGAACAGTGAGTCACATTTGTTGGAAGTATGTTACATGCTGAATAGCCTATGTTACAGTAGATGATTTTGTGATTTATGTTGTTCACAACAGTATCTTAGACTTAACTGTGAGTGCTCAGTAAACATTTGTTGTTCTCTTACTCTGCTTCCAAGGGATGGGAAGAGGCGAGGAGACGTGGTTTCCGATTTGAAAAGGACTATTGCTGGGAGTATTTTCTCTCCTCAAACACCCTTCAGGTATTGGTGCCTGTTTCAGCTCCTTAGCTTGGGATGGGCATTAGGCTAGAAAGTACGGGTCGCTTAGGGTCTTTGTTTTCAAGTTTGTCGTTTAACATGTAGCACTTAGGACCACTCTATAGTAGAGTCCTACAGAACGAATGAGCTCTTTCAAATGCCCATCACTTCCCAGTTTTATAAACTGATTTCCTGCCTTTAACCTTCAGATTAGCAAGATTTGGTCATGTAACAAAACCGCAGCCTAGGGGTTGAGTGGCTTCCAGCTGCATGCTGGGTTTCTAAGTTAGTTATTAAGAATTGAGAAGGAACATCATGCCTGGGTGCTTAGGTTAAGCCATGGGTACTCCCAGAAGGCTGTGACCACCCCCATCCAGGCTTATTTTATCTGTATTCCCTTGAATAAATCCCTTTAGACTCTGTGTCTTTGTCCATGCTGCTTCTGACTCAGTCATCACAGCTCATCTCAAATTCTGCCTCTCAGAAGCCTTCTCTGAATCCCTCCCAGCCAGAAGGGACTTTCCCTCATCCTTCACCCCAGCACTTTAGGTTCCTCTTGCTATTATGTGTGTTTTCTCTAAAGAGGGTAAAATGTAATATCTTAAACCTAAAGAGACTAGATTGTGCTGAAATTTTTATCAGTCTCCCAGCAAATTAATAATTGGATCAATGAATTAAAGATACTGTAGTAAGAATATAATGATGAAAGAACTGCTATTTCTGGCCTTATTTCTGTAGGAAATTTTGTTTAGCAGGAGGCTTCATATGAAGCCTCCCTTCTTTCCAAGGCCTGCCTGGAAATAAGAGGAGAATTCTCAGCTTTAAGCCCCAGGTTGTACTTTTGGTGATTTGGGTCAGGACTCTAGCATGACTGATCCTGCTATCTCAGGTTGCTTTGTAGAGGATTCAGGGGTGGACTTGGGAGCCTCCCAAGAAGCATAATCTCAACTAAGCCCGACTAGGAAAGAAAAGCACATCCCTGTGGTCACTGGGCCAGCCAGCTTGGCCTTTGTCATCAGATGCTCAGCAAGTATTTATTTAGTGCCTACTATTTGAATCTCAGCTGGCACTACTTGAAAGTCACTCTCCTTGTTTCTTGCTGTCACTTCTGCCAGATGCTGCACAACATGAAGGGACAGTTTGCTGAGCACCTCCTTGCGGCTGGATTTGTAAGCAGCAAGAATCCCAAAGATCCCAAATCCAATATTAATTCAGGTAAATCTGAAGTCAATCAGAATATCTAAGTAAGATTTTCATCTACATCCCATTTATCTCCCTTGTTTGTTTATTGCAGATAATGAAAAGATAATTAAAGCTGTTATTTGTGCTGGCTTATATCCCAAAGTTGCTAAAATCCGACCAAGTTTTAGTAAAAAAAGGAAAATGTAAGTATTTTAAGATTATGGCCTTTCAATCCCTTTTTGCTCTCTCTCTCTCTCTCTCGCTCACTCCCCTCCTACCCACCCCTACCCCCAAAGTTTCATTATGCTGTGGGTAATTCATTAATTTATTTTAAAATGTTAAATTGTGTGATACCAGGTTCACGATCTTATCAGTGCTTCTTATTTTTCTGACTGTGCCTTACTTCTGCTACCCAGTGATAGCACCCATTTCACAGAATGTGCAACTTATAAGCCAAAGAATATTAAAAGTTAAACTGGCTGACTTCTAAAAACAATGTTGCTTAGACTGTCCGCCATCTGTTAGCATTTGCTTCCTGCTCTTCTTTTTGACAAAAGTGTAATCAGGAGCACAGTACAAGGTGCTAGGAAAAATGCAGTTTGTAGCAATTTTGTTCAGAGCATATTTCAGGTTCTCATTTGGCAACTTTTCTTGACTACTTCTAATCTTTTTCTTGCTGCCTATGGGCTCACTCAGGGACCTCTTTAGGAAGTATCAAAACTAATCCCCTCCTCCATTTCTTGGAATTTTCCAGAGAAAGCAAGTTCTTTAGAGTATATTGACTCAGTGGATAGCTATCCATTGAGCTGGAGAGCATTCTGAATCAAGACCTAAGTGTTTATATTTGGATTGAAACATTATAAGGACATTAGGACAGCAAAGTAGCAGATATCTACAAAGATTTCTTGTCAAATCTGTCAATGACATTGAATTGAAAAAAAAACTTGCAGATCAATATGGGAGAAAAGTGAATGGATACTACAAGGAGGTAAAGAAAATGGTAGAACTTAGTTGAGTAGTGTGGACAAATAATTAAAAGGACATTGGTAGTGGATAGAATACCAGCCCTGGAGTCAGGAGTACCTAGCTGTGTGGCCTTGGGCAAACCACTTTAACCCCATTGGCCTTGCAAATACTAAAAAAAAAAAAGGCATTGGTGAGTTTTGGGAGAATTTGTAAATCAGTCTAAAATTCAGTACTTCCTATAAAAGTTATGAGAGTTGACTACCCAATAGAAATTTGAAATTAAATTTGAACTGCAACCATAATTTCTTTTTCATAAATTTTATTGTTAGTATTGTTCAGGAGGAATAAAGCAATCTTTCAGTTTGAATTCAAGCTTGGCTTTGTGGTGGTTGTAATAGGCATATATTTTAAATATCATTTTAATCTTCCAATAAATTCCTTAAATGTAATGAATGACTTTTATACCTGTAAGAGAAGAGATCACCAATTGCAGGAAAGTTATTATAATCAAGTTACTCACACAGAGACATAAAACATTTAAGTGCTTTTTTCTAGGCCAAGCATGTGCAGAGATACTGGAATGAGGTCTTCAAAAAACTTTGAGTTAAAAAGTAGGAAAGGGAGAAAGTCCCCAATAAATGACTTTTTTTTGACAACTCCAAACCCTTCTCTCCTATCTCTATCCCCTTTTTAAGGGTGAAAGTTTGCACCAAAACTGATGGAACAGTTAACATTCATCCTAAATCTGTTAATGTGGAAGAGTCTGAGTTCCATTACAATTGGCTGATCTATCACCTGAAGATGAGAACAAGCAGCGTGAGTAAACTTGGAAATTGTTTATTGCTATGTTATTTATGTTCGACCATCATGTAAGACTTTTTTTAAAGTTCCAATTGAATGTGATTTTATTTACCTTAATTTTCTCCTTGGAAAACCTCTTTCATGTATACATGATGTATACATCTGGTAAGCATCAACCCTAATCAGCTTTTTCCCCTGGTGAGGGATGCTCTGAAGGACTCTAGAGTATTTATGGGGAAACTACTTGTTAATACTTGACCAGTGTTCATTTTCAATTAAATACAGTGCTGTCCAGACACTCTTTTACCAAGGACCACTCTGGGATTTCATCATGTATCCCAGAAGTCAAATGAAGAAATTTAAATACAAGGTGGTTTTTAATGTTCTGTGTTCATGTAAATAAGTATCCCCCCCAAGTACAAATTGCATGAATTTCTTTAACTTATAGAAAATTGCCATGTTAAACTTGAGTTAAAACAATGACTCCCAACAGTTGGAGAAATAATAATCCAAATACTTTTCAATAAAACCTAAATTAACTTTATGGTGCTTAATAAAGAAGGGTTAACAAAAAACCCAACAGAGCTATTTTCTTTTCACAACAAACTCAATAGTAAATTTATTTTTTGGTCTCATTGCAGATATATTTATATGACTGCACAGAAGTGTCTCCCTACTGTCTCTTATTCTTTGGAGGTGATATTTCCATCCAGAAGGATAAAGATCAAGATACTATTGCTGTGGATGAATGGATTGTTTTCCAGTCTCCAGCAAGAATTGCCCATCTTGTTAAGGTGACTACTTCGTGATTGTCTGTGAATTTCAAATTTAGTTTTTTCATGAACAGGTGACAGTTGTGATTTTGTTTTGTTTCTTTGAGGAGTTGTTGATCAGATTCAAAACGATAGATTAAAGCTAAAGCTTGAATTTGGGTATGTCTTGTATTTGGTTACAATTTTTAGATTTTAAGCTTTTGAGGGGTGTGCCTTCTGTCACTTGAGTGAATATTTGTAATTTTTCAATCCTAGGAACTAAGAAAAGAACTTGATGCCCTTTTGCAAGAGAAGATTGAAAACCCGAATCCTGTGGATTGGAAAGAGACTCAGTCCAGAGACTGTGCTGTGCTGTCCGCAATCCTAGACTTGATCAAAACTCAGGAAAATGGGACACCTAGGAACTTCTCCCCACGATTCCAGGATGGTCACTACAGTTGACAACTCTCTCCAGAGCACCCACAAGAGCAATTTTCTCACTCTTAGTTTGATTTTTGACTAAGTGGCAAGTCTAGGGGACTGACTAATGCCCATGCATCCTGTATGTAGATAGTGGTGGTGACCTAGAGTGCATGACTTCTAATGTTAGCTGTAGCTTTGATAAATATCCCACGGAGTGCAGTATGTTCTCGGATCACCTCGGTGTATGTGTGTTACTCATGTCTCAACTTCGCTGGCACCCTCCTTAACAGAAGACAGAGAGATTGTGTACTGCTGAAAAACATTTGTATTCCCATTTCTGCCTGGGCGCAAAGGCTCTTGTTAACCCTGAACGTATATCGTGATCCTAGAACCAGTAGAATTAACAACGATTAGTCAGAAGCAGGGTCGGTGAACATTGGAACAGTGCAGCCCCTTTTTTTTACACAGCTTCAACGTAAGGAATTGAATTCAAGTGTACTAGCACAGTATTTAATAAAGTGTACAGTGGCATCTAGCAGATCTGCAGTGGTCCTTACCATGGCTCGATTTTTCACGTTTCCTTTTAACTCAGGGTCAAACTATTCCAAGACCTTATTTGTACCTCGATGGGATTTACTGAATCCTTTACTCCTGGCTAGGGCCTTACAGGACCAAGACTGAATTTCTGCTGGGCAGGTCTGTATTTAAACACATCACCTACTATAGGAATTCAGTTAAAGGTAAGACCCTTTAGGTGATGCAGTGGATAAAGCACCGGCTCTGGAGTCAGGAGTACCTGGGTTCAAATCCAGGTTCAGACGCTTGCCTTGGGCAAGCCACTTAACCCCATTTGCCTTTAACCAAGAGTATTTGGCAGAATTGAAGCTTGTTTTAAGAAATTTTACATTTAAAAAAATGCATTTATGACAATTCTTCTGTTCTGGTTTTTAGGGTGCAAGTAGTTTATTCCTTTAATATTACCTACTTGAGCTTGGTGGAACAAAGCAGATCTACTGAGAACCAGCCTCTCCTCCTGCCCCATCGAATCCACATTAAATCCCCTTCCAGAATTACTCATAGGTCTTCATGCTTTGATCACCTGGGTCCCTGATCTAAGCATTTGACTTCATTGTCCTCCTTATAGACTCAGAGACCAGTTCTGTCCTTTCTTTATTCATTTAGAAATGAAGAAACCAAATCTGAAAAGAGATTAGCTGGTACAAGGCCACACAGCTGTAAGGATGGAATGAAGGTTCTCTGATCATCCTTCTCCAGACTTTTTTTCAAAAGTGAACTAAAATTGGAATTTAAAGTGTAGCTAATTAGGATGAAAAAACTTGTTGCATTCAGCATTGTGAAAGCATACCTTGTAAATGATTTTGTTCCCAAAAAGCCATGTAGACCTTGGAGATCTGCCTTAGGTGACCAGTAACCTTGCAGATCTATTATATGTCATTCTTACATTAGAGCATCAAACTAAGCTGTAAACCCTAAAAGAAACAAGATTTCCCCAGACCTCAACTGGTCTGCCGTCCTGGGACTCTGTCTGGGTATGGGTCTAAAGCGAGGGCTGTATATGAGCAAGTATCCACATCCAACTGACCACAAGTTATGTATTGTGTAAACAGAAGCACCCTGGGAGAAGAGGGCTTTTGTTAAGCATTTCTCCCTTGAGGCCTGCCTAGTTGGAATAATGGCTTATGAAAAGCTGTGCCCTTATTAACTTAAGAGTTCTATGCTGCCAAATAGTTCTTTTGACTGAAATTTTGCATCAGTTTGGGTTAAAACAAGTTGGACTTGAGACTGCTTTGCTCAGTGCTTATGGGTATGACCATTTACCCATAGGGTGCCACTGTAAAGGAATAAACTTGGCTTCACTTAGAAGTTAGTGCCTCATAGATGATGCCAGTATTTGTGTGGAAGTATTTGGCAATGTGTGGAAGGCTGACTGCCGACATGGCAGCAAGAAGAGGGCCAAACCTGCCCATCTGAGATCAGTGGTCCTGTTGTGGGAGCTTCAGCTTCTGCCAGGATCGACCAAAGGAGCATCATCTCAGACCTGCAGGGTCACTGGGTCTAACAAAGAAGAGAATGCTGAGGGAAGGGGGAGTAAAGACAGGCCTTCAAAGAATTAGGCCAGCTGTGTGGGAGAACAAAGCTTCTGGCGAGTCCCTGTTCTCAGGGTGATGGGTACAACTCAAAAAAGCATTATTTCTGATCTCTTTGTTTCCCTCTATCTCACCCATCCTCCCTTCCAAAGGTAGAAGCATCCACCTCCCAGGATTGCCATGAGGAACACGTGAGGGTTTGTAAAGTGTTTGGCAAACCAAGTTCTGTAGAAATGCCCACTCTTTTGTTACCCTTAACTCTTGTATAATGTGTTTAGGATAGGGAAGCTTTTCACTACAGACTTCTTGCAGTGGTTAACAGAAGTATCACTACATTGATTTGGGTAAAACATTGGAGTTTGGTAAAAAAGCATTTTCTTTAAGGTTGATGCCAGACAGTCTATTCTGAAAAGATTCAGAAGAGAATTTCTTGGGCTTTCAGCCAAATTAGTCGAAGTACCAGAAATCAAGGAATGAAGGTGACATCTATAGAAACAATATTCTGGAGAGAGTTTAGCAGAAAGAATGGAAACTGAGGCCTGTCGAAACAAAGTGATATGCTGGGTTAGGATGGAAGCAGCCAAAGGGCAGTGATGACTGAACACTTTCATCTGCATAAGCAGGAATTCGTAAAAGTGGAAACAGTGAATTTAATCAAACTTTGTTACTCTGAACAGCAAAAACCCCAAAACCCTAGACTTGCATCCCATTCATGGAGAAAGGCAAGAACAGAGACAGTGGAATGTCATCGTGAGCATGCCATGGAGCAAAAGAGGACAGTCACTGTTCCATTCCAGAACCTGGAGGCTAGAGGGCTGATCAAGCTTACTATATGTTGAGAGTTTGGGGTGCATAGAACCCTGGGCCTGGAGTAAGGAACTCAAAGTCAACCTCAAGACTTAGTAGCTGTGGGAAGCTCTGTCTCAGTTTATTTGTCTATATCTACCTACCACGATTGCTGTGAAGGTAAAATCAAAATTATGCATAAACTTCTTGGCAAGCCTAATATGCTTGCCTCAGTTTCCTCATCTGTATAGCACTCACAGCACCTGGCATACGTGCTCTGTTATCTGTCACATTGAGGCAGGATTTGAGCTCTCCCTCCCTTACTCCAATGATCTAGTTACTAAAAGAAATTTTCTGTAAACAGAATGGTCCACTCAGTCATCTGATGCCCCATCCCTGTTGCTGTATTGGACCCACATATTAGAGTGCTCAACTTGGAGCCAGGAAGGTGTGGATTCAAATCCTGCCTTCAAACATTTACTTCTCATCTCTCCAAGTCTAACAATATCTAGCCATCCGGATAGCTCATTTTACCTTCACAATAATCAGAATAGGGTGATGCTGTTATCTTCATTTTACAAATGAGAAAACTGAAGAGAGTTGATGTTACTTGGCCAGGATCCCACAGCTGGTTATCAAGGGACAGATTCCTGACTCTTAAGCCCAATGGCACCACGTATTAGACTTGTTTAGCTCAGAGATATGAGTGCACATATCAAAATTTAATAGACTTTGAAAAAACGCAATGGCATATAAAATTAAAAACTACACATCAGAAAATAGACATTAAAGTCATTCTTTTATATAATCTGTACATGTGATGAACAAGAGTATACTCACTTTATAGAGTATAATTCACCTTCAAGGTGGCCTTACTGCCAGATGATGATGGAATGTAAACAGAAGCCCTGAGGATCCCTCCTTGCTCCTTGAGGACCTCCATGGAACAAACCAATGAGCCTTTGTGAAGGCTCAGCAGCTTTCTCTTCATCCTGTGGATCAGAACCAGTTCTAGAATGCTCCGCACATGCTCCAATCTGACATGTCATCCCGATTCTCTTAGAATTGCGTTTCCTAGTTGAACGGTGCCATCCTGGGTGCTCTGCCCATGTACCACCACCCTGTAATAAAACAACTTGAACCCAAATATCTGCTTTTAATGGACTAGACACATTTAAGAGACAGTCTTCTAAGAGAAGCCAGGAGCTGAACAGGGTTGAAGAAGAGTGATTTTTATTTTCATTTAATAAAATAGTGTTAAAAAATATAACAAAACTAACAAAACCAGTCAGCCCCCACTAACATTTAGTGCAAATCCTGCCATCCCCATTGGGGGAACTAGACATTGGTCTCCAGTCCAAGCAACCGTCCCATTCGCTCCATATTCTTGTCAATTGTGGTCCGGCAGGTTATCTCCTTGGCACATTCCATAGGAAACCAGCCCCTTTCACCATCCCGCAATCGTTCACCTTCATACCAACCTGCAAGGAAAATCAGATCAGTCAAGTCGCTAAGGCCTAAGCATCCTTGAGTTCAAATCTGATGCTGTGACCCTGAGCAAGTTATTTAACCTGATTATCTCAGTTTCCTCTATCAATGAACTAGGAAATGCTGTGGGGAATCCAAGAAAGTACTCAGGCACTGTTTGTAATTTGGAATAGTTATTTGCTCTTTATTCCTTAAGTTATATATGTTCTTGTCCATTTTTGACAGACATTTGATTTGTTGATGATCAAAGGTTTAGTTTAGTCCAAATTGTTTTGTTTTACAGATGAGAAAACTGAGGCATAGAGGTTTAAATGGAATGCTCAAGGTCAGAGCTGTAGGACTAGCAGCTCACCTTTTATTTTGTCTTTTTTAAAATTGAACTTTCCTTTTAATGACCACATGAGTTACTTGGGGGTGGGGTGGTGAGGGAAGCTGGCTGTGTAGGGAAGGGGGGGGGGTTCTCCACAACATTCCATTTATACACAAAACAACTAGCACAAAGCCACTTTTGAGATTAGATGCTGGCAGGACCAGGGAAGGAGAAAAACTTTCAGTTAAAATAATATACTGGAAAACACTGGCCCTCCCCCGCATCTGGGTGTCCAGGAGGGGCAAGACCAGAGCTATCAGGTGAAGTGGGGGAGTTGGGGTAGTTTGGCAAATACATGTAGGGATTTGCCCTGCCCCTACAAGGATCCCCCGAGTCCCTTGGGGCAGCCTGCTCCCCCACCAGATTTGGGCAGCCCCCAGAGTCCCCACCAGGAGCATTGCCCCCAGCTTCTCAGTGGGTACAGTGATCATCTCCACATAACAGCTGTTTGCAATTCATGTTTGATTTCCTTCATTTTATAGTTTCAAAAACAAGCCCACAGAGGTTAATTGACTGGCCTGAGGTCACAGACCCTTGAACCCAAGACCCAGATTCATCATGGATTACTAAACTATATGTTGTTTTGACTCTTCCAGATGATTTAGGGCCAGAAAATCCTAACCAAATCCATGGGAAGTCTACGGTCATTTAAAAAGAACTTGGGTTAGTACATTGGTGTTTCTGAAGCATTTTTTCCTGGCTTTGAGGATTAATCAACATGTTTATAAAGCAATCTTATATTTCCATTAGAGTCAATTCTCACTGCTCCCCAACCTCTTCCCCACCCCCAAGGTGGCCAAGTACATGCAGCAGGCACCCATATTGACAAAGAGACCCAGGGCCAATTACAGGAGAGTTGGAGACATGGAGTAGAAACCAAAAATGGCCTTGAATCCACCTGAGCTCTGGGGAACAGCTACATGAAAAAGAACGAGTACCTACCATCACTGACATGCTGGTAAACCAAGACTACATCTGACACCTGGAGGGACAGCTCATCTGGCTGCTTGGCTGTGAATGTGCGGATGATTTCCACTTGGGTCAGCACTAAAGAGAAAAAAGAATGCTTTGAGTGAACTTTGAGGGAGGAAGACACAGGAATTCTTTAAAAAAAAATCAATATGGTCTACAGCTGTTCTCCATCTTTTTTAGCCAGAAAGAGAAAAAATGTGTGGGAAGGACAATAGTCATCCTAACTTTTCAGAAAGTTCTGTTACCCCAGTCAATCTCCCTTTTTTTTTCAGACCAAGAGCCTCCCATAAATCTGACTCGGCTTGCTTGAACATGGCCCTGATGGGGAACAAGCCCGTCAACGCTGAGGAAACGAAATGATCTCGCACGGATGGGATGCCTAGAGAGACCAACTTGAAGGACAGATGATGTTTCAGTTGCTTCCCAAGCAAAGTCCGCCAGGGGGCAGCTCTTCTCAGTTGGCTCCAAAATCTCTACTTACTGGTTCTGTCCAAACTCTGTCGATCACTGCTCTGCCCCAAGGCAGTTATCCAGCGAGCTCGTTCATTCCTAGGAATGGAAGAAGACACGTTGACCAATCTCTGGAGCTCCTGCCATTCGAGATCCCCAGCTTGGTGCAGGGACCTGCCTCTCCGGCTTGGCATGGTAGGAACTTGGAATCAGGAAGACCTGAGTGTGAAGCCTGCCCCAGAAAACTTACTGGTTTTAGGACTTTGGGCAGACCACTTCACCCATCCAAGATCTCCCATTTCTTCATCTGTAAAAGGACAGGAATGATTCACAGGGCAATCTTAACGCCTTCCTACCTTTACAGACTTTGCCTACCTTTCCACCTTTGGTATATTCTACAGCGGAGGGCCAGCTGTCTCCTTGCTATTCTCCTGACTTTTTTAATGGACCAGGATTGTCTGGAATTCTCTCCCTCCTCAGCATCTCTAAGAAGACCTGACTGCCAGTTCCAGTCTTACCTTCTGCAAGAAGGCTGTACTGGCCCTTTCCTTCCCCGACCTGAGATCACCTCCCATTTACAGTATATGGTTTTGTATGGAGAGAGTTTGCACAGATGGGGCCTCTCCCACTCAGAATGAGACTCTTAAGGACAGGGACCTTGTTTTTTACTTTTCTTTTTATCTACGGCTCTTGGCATAGTAATGAGCACATAGAGGCCATCTAATAAATGTTCACTGTCTTTCTCTCTGTGTTGTGGAGTCCAATGACACTATCCTATTTGTTCTTCATAGAACACAAATTCCATCTCCCAACTCCACACCTTTATGTGGGCTGTGCCCCCTACCTGCACCTTAAGATCCCTGATGTCCTTTGAAGGTCGGCTCAGAACCCACCTTCTCTAGAAAGTCTCTCCAAGGTCCCCCAGTATTAATTCTATTAAAGATTTGCAAAGCTAGGACTTTACCAAGAGTATCCCATTTTATTCTGACAACTACTCTTATTGGGCTTATTTTACAGTTGAGGAAATTGAGGTAGGGTTGAACTCAGGACTTCTCCACTGCTCTGAAAGTGATAAAAATTAGAGGCCTTGATAAAAATAAGATTTTTTTTAAACAAAGGTCCCAAACATTTTCATTAATGCCTCTTGTTAAATCTCCTTTTCTAGAGATATATATCCCTTCACATATAGACATATCCCTACACATAGATTTTTTTCCCCTGAAATTTAATTTAAAATTCTCTAATCTCTTCCTAAAAACAAGTGATCAGAAGTGTTTGAAAAAGATCATTTAGAGCCTCTCTAAATCAGTCTTTAAATATCATTTCTTCCCATCTTTGCATGCCCCAAACAGACTTGACTCATCTCTCTCTCACAAATGAGCTGTAAACTATCTCCCATTCTTTTCAGAATTATTCCAGGCTTTGGAAGAAAAACTCAAACCACAAACATTTGTAGCCAAGTCTGGTGCACCCCGATGCCAGAGTTTGTTGTGGGTCTCCAGTTTCTACCAGGACAGATACAATCATTCCCCTTTGTGGAGGGAGTTGTTTGGACACTAATAGCATCCTGACAGGATAGCCCCTCTCTGAGATTGGCAGAGGACAGAACAAGACGTTTCTTATTGTTGTCATCTACAGTAGAAGCTACTGGAAACTGTTCCAGTGGAGCCAGGTTCTCTCTAACCATCGTTCAGGCTGTCAGACTCCAAAGCATCCCACAGGGATATTAGAGAAACTTGCTCTGGAATAGGGAGAAGACCACCAAAGCTTCCATCCTAACTTCGTACTAAATAGGGAGAAGACTAAGAAGGAACTCTAGGGACAAGGTACAAACTGATCATGGTGAGAATCTGTGTGCTACAGGGTAAGGATTGCTAGGGGGTAGAGTTTGCTAGATCTTAGATCTAGAGGTCCAGGGTGCTCCTGGGCCTCAGTTTCTAAACTTGTAAAATTTTGGCCCTAGTGGTCTCATCTAACTCTGGGCTTATCAGACAATGGACACACTGCCAGAGGAGCAGAAGAGCTGCATGTCCTAAAGCCAACATGAAACTGAATGCACCAGTTCACCAGAAAGATTAGTGAATTAGTATCTCTTTTTGTAGCTAAAATACAGCTGCAAAACACATGCATAATACACAAATACACATGTGGACAAAGAATTTGTCACGGCCATTTTGCAAAGAGTTACTAAAAAATAAGTCAAATTCCACTTGACAAGACCAAGATGGAGGCACCATCTTGCCCTAAATGGGTCCAAGTGGACCACAAGCCCATGGAGAAGCATTTTACAAGTATGGTGGTCATGCTTTGGCATGAGCCAGAAGGTGATTCACCAAATGATTCACCATCTACCCACTATCAGGCATTGTGCTCAGGATAAATATTATCTCTTTAGATTCTCACAATAACATGGGAAATAGATGCTCTTAGTCCCATTATCATATGCCCACTTTAGGCACCTAGGGCAGTTAGGTGGAGCAGTGGGTAGAGCACTTGGAATCTGGAATTTGAATCCCACATCAGACACTTAAGACTTAGTAGTCTGTCCTATCTGGATACTGGACTCAGGTGGTACCAAAGGAACCATTCGAATCCAATTCTTGTACCTGTCCTGACATCACCTCCCTGATGTCATGATCTTCCAGAAGAAAGGATAAGCACCATCAAAAGGCATCATTAGCCTCATTTTTGAGGGTTGAGGAAACTGAAGCTGATATTTTGCTCATTAAGTGTCTTCCTGGCTCCAGGTCCAGTACTCTAACCACTTAGATGCCTTAGATTCAGTTCTGAATACCACATTTTAGGAAGCATATTAATAAGCTGGAGAACATACAGAGGAAGATAGCCATGATGATGAAAATTCATGTCATATAAAGACCTACTGAAGGAACCCAAGATGCTTGTTTGACTTGGAAAAGAAGATTTAGGGCAAACATGGAAGCTGCATCCAAGTATCAGAAGAATCAGCGAGTGAAGAAATAAGCTTGTTTGCCTTGTTCCACAAATCAGAACTAGAGTCAATGAGCTCTAGATATAACTTCAACACCAGGACAAAAGCTGTGTCCCAATGTGCAAAGAGCTGTCCTCAACAAAGGTCTCCGAGGCGAGCCCAACTGGTGACCAATCATCAGGTATTTTATAAAGCAGACACTTTCTCAGGAGACAGGCCAGACTGGATGAACCCTGAGGTCCCTTTCAATCTGAAATTCTATGATATTGGGGGTTTAACTGGATGCTGGTGGGCTTCATGGAATGATGATAAGGAAGAATTCAGAGAGCCAAGAACAATTTATGTGAACTGATGCAGAGCAAAGGAAGCCAAACCAGAAAGCACCAAACAGAATGGCAGTTAAGAATGCCAATGCTTACTCATTGTCATCTGTACTGGGCTTCCTCCTTGGGTGTCTGCATGAAATATGCAAGACAGGGAGAAAAGGGAGGTTTAAACCTGAAATACATGTGGAGTGGAAGAACTGCCTGCCAGATGCCCCATTATCCCAGAACTGGCCCAAGGAAGGAGGAAGTGAGGAAATAGTTCTCAAGTGCTTAGCAAGCCTGGCTACTTAATCCATGTTTGTTTCCTCCTTTTCATTATTGTGGGGATCAGACAGGAGAATGAAGGTTTTGAAAAATGATTTTACAACTGTTGAATGTCAGTAAGTATCATCATTATTCCTTCCACTCAATGAGATGTTCCCCTTTTACATTTTGCTCTTTGGATATCTTCTCCTCCAGAACTATCTGGGTCCAGGGGCCAGCTATGAATCAGGACAAGTGGAGATGGTCCTAGATAGATTCCAACTCGATTCTCTTTGACTGGGGCAGCTAGGTGGAACTTGAAATCAGGAAGTCTTATCTTTGTAAGTTCAAATCCAGCTTCAGACATTTCAATGCCCTTTCTACTATCATGTCTGTGATATAATGAAAAGTGTAAAGTCTGGAACCAGACTCTTTCAGACACCATTTGGGCTCCTGTTATCCCAGAGGCCACTCTTTGACTCCAAGTTCACCAGAACAAAATTGACTTTTGAAAAGTATCTACAGTCATGAACTTGGGCAAGTCTTTCTATCATCAGGTGAAGACTGCCTCAAAGGAACCACCATTTGGCTTTTCTTTATTCAAGGTCACATTAAACCCAGAGGGGGCTAACCTTCCATGCACAGATGACTGAAAGAAAAGTCAACAGAACCTTGCTTTGGCCTTTATTCAATAATTCATCCTTGCCCTTTGTGTATAGTCTTTCCCCTCTAGAGTATAACTCCAATAAGAAGGAAGTCATCTTTCATGAAGTTTGGTGTGGTGGGAAAAGTACTAGATTTGCCATCAAAGGCCATGGGTTCAAATCCTATGTAACCTCAGGATCTAGGCCCTGCCTGTCTTGCCTCACTAGAGTTTGGGCAGAACAAAGAAATTAAAGGATTCTGAAAAATCCTTTTCTAAATATGAGGCATCATTATCATTGTTCTTCTATTAGAAGCATCAAGGGGATGAGGTCCAGATTTGGCATCTGGAGTCCTGAGTTCAAATCTTGCCTGTTGGTTGCTGTTTGTGTGACATTAGGGAAATACTAAACCCCTATAGATCTGTTTTCTCATCTGTAAAATAACAAGGGATTGACCTCTAAGGTCTGTTCCACCTCTAACTATCCTCTAGTAATTCTGCAATCCTAAAATTAAATGAGTTCCATTGTCGACATATATTTTCCCACGTAAACTTTTTCTTCACGTTTGTGATTGATGTTTTTAGGCTATGAGCATCCATCTCACCATCTACAATTTTATGAGACCATCATTTGCTTTCCTGTTAATTAAATCATTAAGAGCAGCCGGAAACAAGCAGAAGAGATTCGGCACACAAAGCCCCTTTCTCTGCAAGACCTGGGACCGATTTCTTTGGACGGTTTATAACAGGCCTCCCTTTCATCACTCCTCTTGTTCTCTTTGTTGGGAAAGATGGTTTGGGGAGAGGGGAATGCCGGATCCTAGGCAAAAAAGGGCTGTGTTCCATCTGCAAAGGCGAAGGAGGCCCACGGTGCATTCTGGAAGAGCTGCCATCAATCTAAAGATCTGATCCGACTGACACAGAGGTCTGAATTCTACTGTAAACTCAGGAAGCCGGTGACAGATCCCCTGTGCCAGAGGCTCCAATATCTCTGCCAGCTGCAGCTGTTTGGGCTTCCCTTCAATGAGCCCAGACAAAGAAGGCCCTTGGCTCTCACAGGCCTCTTGAAAGATGGTGAGGGTGGGGAGGAGAGGGCTAAGGAAGTGACCATAGTAAAACATCCTCACTTTAAAAAACGGGCGCCCTTCTGCACTTTCCACCAGATTATACTATTGTCTTGTTCACAATAAAACAGTAAACTCTGCTCAATAAACAGAGACGGTGCACTATATTTGGAGGAGACGTTAAAACTTTTTTTGTTGCTGTTGAGCAACAAAAGGAATTTAAAAGCAGGCAGAGTACACAGGAAGGTTACTTCAATGGTTCTAGAATAGAGGGTGGCAGCAAGAGCCGAAAGGAATTAAGTGGGGGTTGACTTCCCTGCAACAGAGTGCATGACTGATGCTAGACCAAGGTGGCTGGGAAGATAATGATTCAAAAGATCCTCCCAGCTCTTTCTCCAGATATTGCATTCTCTCAATCCTCAGCAGTCACAGTTGCTGAAACCTAGAAGGGGGTTTGAGCTACCCAAGGTTTTGGCACCATCAAGGGTGCCACATCAGAAACGGAAGTGGTTTTATCAACGGTAATTATACTATGGGTCATTTGTACCCTAAGAATCTCCATACCATTCTAACTGAATTGCAGCTGAAGTAGCCTCTATGTGTTGTCTTCCCCTAATAAACATGAATTTCCTGAGCATTGACGAGTTTTTTTTCTTGTATCCCAGTTCTTAGCACACTTGTTCATAAGAATCTCTCCATCCATCCATCCCATTCATACATCATCTGGTCTGGTATTGGTCAATAAATGTTTATTAAATAAATGGCAATCAAGGCCACTTAACCAGAGCAGCATAAGGCCACCCTATTCTCTATCCAGAGTGGAGAAAAGAAAGAAAAAAAAAAAGACAAGAATGTTGTTCAGAGATCAGCTCTTCTAGGGATGGGAGTTAGTTCTTTTAAATATTTCATAAATGAGAATTTGGAGGGCAGAAAAATCCTGGAGTCACTCACTGCCTTAGTAACTTCTTGTGGGCAGCTAGGTGTCACAGTGGATAGTGTGTTGAGCTTGAATTAGGGAGACCCGAGTTCAAATTCTACCTCAAATACTAGCTGTGTGACCCTGGGCAAGTCACTTAATTGTTGTTTGCCTCAATTTCCTTAACTGTAGAATGGGAATAATAACAACCTCACAGATCATATATTTAAAAAGAAAAAAGAAACCAACAAACCCCAAGCCAGGTATAGATGGAAGATAATCTGAGAGGAGAAGTCCAAGACTAATGTTAGGATAGGGATGAAAGAAGGAATTTAACAAGAAAGTGAAAGACTGTAATGGAAAAGTACAAGGCTCCCCCTCCTACTTCAGGAATAGCGGAGGAAAAGTGAAAGGAGACAAATTTAGACTTTATTTCAGGAAAATCTTCCTACCATTGAGAAGTGAGCAAGAGTATAATGGGCTGCCTTCGGAACTGGTGGGTGTCCTTGTATTGGAGGGTTACAAGCAGCAACAGGCCAACCACCTATCCAGTGTGTTGCAGAAAACATTCTTTGTCAGATGTAGGTTGACCTCGATGACTTTGCCAAATCTCAAATTCTGGGATTTGTTCGTTGGACATCTTGATGCTTGGCACCATGAGGGATACAAAGCACTCAGTATACAATATGGCAGGAGAGACTGGATAGTAATCCATGACCAAATGAAACAGAAGAATCATAGAATGAGACATCGGATACTGCAGCATAAGCCTGGATTCTATTCCCAGTTCTATAGATTAGCTGTGTGATCTTGGGTAATGAAGTTATTTCTCTTTCATCCATCCATCCATCCATCCATCCATCCATTCATCCCTCTGCCAATCAGCAATCTCAGATATACAGATAGTACCACTCTTAATGGCAAAAAGTCAAGATTTAAGAAACTTTTTGATGAAGGTGAAAGAGAAGAATGTAAAAACTGGTTTGAAGTTGAAAATTAAAAAAAAACCCTCCTAAAAAAAGCAAAACAAAAAAACTAAGATCTTGGCAACTGATCCCATCACTTCCTGGCAAACTGAAGGAGAAAGATCATTGCAAACAGCACCAAAGTCATGAAATTAAAATTTGCTCCTTGGAAGAAAAGCTATGACAAATCTGGACAGTATCTAAAGGTTAAGGCATCATCTAGTCAAAAAAGGTAAGTTCTTCCAGTGGCAATTTATGGTTGTGAGAGTTGGACTACAAGGAAAGCTGATTACTGCAAAATTGATGCTTATGAGTTCTGGGACTGGAAAAGATTTCTGAGAGTCCCTTGGGTAGCAAGGATCTTAAATCAGCTAGTACTTAATTCAGACTATTCACTGGAAGGTCAAATTTTATCACTAAAGCTTAAATACTTGGACCACATAATAAGACAGAACTCATTGGAAAAGACCCTGTTTTTTGATAAATAATAAAAGAAAAAGGAGAAGGGTATGGTAGATGATGAGAAAGAGAGTATCATGCTTATTTATACTTAATCTGACATTTTGACTTGATAGTGTCATAGAAACAATGAACATGAACTCAGAACAGACTTTGGGAGATAGTGGAGTATAGAAGGGTCTGGGGTGCTATTGTCTATGAGGTCACAAAGATCTGGATCTGATTCAGCATCAAGGACAACAAAAACCAAACCAAAGAATGAATGTCCCTAGAAGAATCTTTTCTTGGAACCAAAGTGGCTTATTTCTCTTTGCTAGGGGTCCCACATATTACACATCCCTAGGATATTTAATTCCTTAGACTTTGCTTGATTTGAAATCCTTCTATGACATCCTAGAGCCTGTGGTTTCATTATTTGAAGTATTCTCTCCACCAAATGACCAAAACTATTACATGAATTGCCGCAGCATCTTTTACTTGCTTCGAAGAAAAGTCACCTTCTGGTCATCACATTTCAAAATTATCAAACTAGTCTTCAAATATTGTGAAAGGGAGCCTGATGCCATAGAATGCTATGCTGATTTGGGAAGAAGTTGTTATTTCTAATTAATTTTCATGTCTGACTCTTTATGACTCTGGGATTTTCTTAGCAAAGATCCTGGAGTGGTTTGCCATATCCTTCTTCGGCTCATGTAGATAAGTAAACTGAGGCAAACAGGGTTAAATGACTTGCTCAGGGTCTCAAGCTAGTAAGCATCTAAGATTGGATTTGAATTCAGGTCTTCCTGACTTCAATCCTGGTGCTCTTTCTACTATGACCCCTAGCTACCCTTAGGAAGAACTGGGTTCAAATCCTGTCTCTGTCACTGGTTAGCTGTGTGACTTTGGGCAAACCACTGAAGTTCTCTCACAATCAGTTTTCTCCTCTGCCAAATAAGGGCTTAACTTGATGATCCTTAAGGCCCATTCCAGTTCAGCGTCTTTAATCCTTTCTATACTACAATATTTTGCTGGGGGTGGGTAGAAGTGGGTATGACCCTAGGTTCTACCAGCCTGCAACCATTTTCTTAAAAAAAAAAAAAAACTTGATTCTATCCACTGCACATGATCATCCAAAGCACCTTGGTTCACTGCTAAAGGTTAAAGGCTTGGCTGTATGAGGGCCGGCCATCAGACAAAACTAAAGTGGCTCTTTGGTCACTTAAATAATGGATTATGGGTTTAGTTATGCTTTTGGCTTTTTTTTTTAACTCCTCAAAGAGAGTAGGAAGAAAATGTATTGGGGGGAAAACACCAGACTTATAAGGCTCAATGGGGTCCCAACCATCTACTCCCCTGTTATGTATTTCAATTATTTGCTGTACTTTGGCCAAAAAAGTGTTTGTGGGATGAGCTTTTCAGGTTCAACTACTGCCCAAAGTCATAGGAATGGCTTCTGACATATGAGAACCAATTGGAGAAAGTATGAGTGTACAATCTGTCTCTAAATCCTGGACAGAACTTCAGAAGGTCAGTGCACTTGGATGGAAGACAATTACCCTTAATTTCCACATAATTAGCTTCCTCTAGAATCTAATATATTTTATTAATTAAAAGACAAGATTCTGAGAAGGGATCCTGAGCTTCCAGATTGAGTGCCCAGGACACATTATGGCTAGCCTTTCTCAAGGCTACCCTATGGAAGAGGGATCAGTCTGGGACTGCTTGGCAGAAGCAATGGGTACAAACTCTAGGGAGGCAGATTTGGGCTCAGTTATCAGGAAAGCTTGACTGCAGAGAAAAATGGGCAGCCAGCTACCGAAGGATGATGCCTCCCCATTGAAACAAATCTGGAGAATCACCTCTGGAATTTATTGTACAGGAAATTCTCTGGTCAGTCTGGGTGGTCTCTGAATCTCTTCCAGCTATAGGATTTCCTAAATCGATGAACTGCTCAATCCCTCATCCTCTAGTTGGGGTCAAACTGAATGTACCACTTTGGGAGAAATGGTCAGTCAACATTTATAAAGCCCTCTGTAGCAGCTAGGCCCTGTGTGAAGGGCTGCGGTGCCATTTTCATTTGTGTGTCCATCCTGGACCTGAACTTCTATAAGCCTAGATAACTCTCCAAGAGTACAGTTGGAAAGAGAGGGTGCCAGTCCACACTGGCTGAGGGCCTATCTCCCCTAGTAGATCCTTTTGTCAGTGAAATCATTGGTTCAAGCCCTATCCTCTTAACTCTCCTTTGGCCTCACTTAACAATGCCCTTTTCTGACAAAACCATCAAACTTGACCAGAAGTTTCTGCCTGCTCAGAAAAAAATGGAAGAATAAGAAGTCATCATACTAATATTACGTAACCATGGATGAGCCATCTCAAGTTTCTGCCAAAAATTAGAGGCAAACAGTTTCAAAAACATGAAAAACTACTATTTAATTAGTGTTTGCATTGTCAAATAAGCCTTAAGACAACAATGAACATTTTTTATCTTATTTTTCTTGTCTTTTTTTGGGCAACCTGGATAATATGGAAATATGTTTTGTGTGACTTCACATGCATAATTAATATCATATTGCTTTTTTTCCTCAATGGGTGGGGGAGGGGCTGGTGGGTGGAAGACAATCACAATTTTTTACAAGTTAAAAAAATAAATAATGGTTTTCTTTTTAAAAAAAAATGGAAATAGGCACTGTAGATATTGTTATGGTCATTTTACAGATGAGGAAACTAAGGTTCAGAGAGATGGACTCATTTGCCCAAGGTTGAATGAATAAAAAGACTTTTATACAGCACTTACTGTGGACCAAACACTATGCTAAGTGATGGGGATAGGGAATATGAATTGACTTGTGATTTCATCACTAGAGAGGACCTCTAAAGTGAGGTAATTTATTTATAGTCTTATAGCAGTGTAATCTGAGAATCCTTAGGGAGTCCCCAAGACTCTTTCAGGGAGTCTGTGAACTCAAAACCATCTTCATATTAATATTAGGATGTTTGTCAATAATGCCCTCATGGACATTGCCCTCTGGAGGCGGGCAGCTAGGTGGCACAGTGGATAACGCACAGGCCCTGGAGTTGGGAGGACTTGAGTTCAAATCTGACCTCAGACACTTAATAATTGCCTAGCTATATGACCTTGGGTAAATCACTCTTAACCCCATTGCCTTAAATAAATAAAATTTTTTAAAAAAGTAAAGGAACACTGCCCTCTGGGAATCCTCAAATATTTTGAAGCGGTCCCGAGAGCTGTCCTAGAAAGTTGTCCAGAACACTGAGAGGAGGACTGAACCCCAGTTTTTGAGGTCAGCTTTCTGTCTCCTACATGAAGTGCTCCAGATACAGATGTGGAGAAAGGAAGGTAACCCCTGTCCTCTAGAAGGTTCCATTCTAATAGAAAAATACAAGATTTATAGAGGAGTACCGGTTTGGTCAGGGAAGTCTCAAGGAAAATGAACAGAGAAACTGGTTGAAAGGTTTTTCCAGGAATAGTCCTGGTGATTTGATTCTTCTTAGAACCAGAATAGATGCAAACTTCGTGAGGCTGGGGGGTGTTCTAAATGGCAGCATGCCATGAAGATGGCCAGGGAGTCATGTTAGGGGTCTGGGTCAGGCAAAATAAGGTAAAGTGTCCAGGGAAGGAGCTAAGGGAGTCGTAGCCATAACATTCCAGAGGAAGGACATGAATCGAGGTCTTCTTGGCTTCAGATTTTGCATCTTTTCCTCCTAAACTGAGCTCAAAGATCTCCCAAACAAGACTACCATCCAAAATAATGAATAAAAGATTTTGATAATGATATCCAACAAACCTTCTTAACTTTTTAACTGTTAATGTGGCTATTACTTAAGTATTAAAAACTTCTTACTTTGTGTGATTACTGAATGGCGAGAGAGGGAGAAGGGGGCAAGGGGCTTCCCCAAGGGAATACTACACACCCTACTCCCCCGTGTTTCTTTTCCCCAAGGACTTACTGAGTCTCCGATCCTAGGAGCATTTCCACTTTCTCATTTGCATGGTTACTGAGAACAGTCAGAGTAAACAGGTGATTGGCAGAATTCTGTCGGGAATAAAGCATTGTGGAACTGTTCTTCAGGGGAGAAGAATTCATTTCTTCATGGTCCCAAGGCTCCACTAACAGCTGATCTCTCAAGGAATAGTCATTGACGGTGTAACTTTCTTCACTATAAGGAAAAAGTAGAAGAAAAACAAAAGATTCAGAACCCCAAATTCTCCACATTAAAATAGGCTACTTCATCTTGACACTGCCTTCAGTCTTAGTCCTAATTACACCTTCTCTTACTGGTTTTTGGTAATTTATAATATTTACCAACATATGAGAGAAATATAAATAAGGATGCAAATTTCAAAAGTAGGGTACACCTCATTACTTGAATAGGAGCATTTAGCATATTTTTATATTTCCTCTTCCCTTGTTCTCTAACTACAAATGAACCAAAGCATGAGAGTCAGTAGAAAGACACTAGAATTGTTCATCCTTAGACAATGTTCATCAAATGATTCAAAAACAGTTTAGTTTATAGTCCTCTTTATATATGCTCATTTGTTTTTCCCCCCAAGAGAAATTAGCCTTTTGCAGGAAATTTGCATGTTTTTTTTCTTCCCATATTTGTCTTTTTAAGAGAGCAGTCTTTTATAAAACAGTCTCTTATAAAACCATGTCATTGGGGCTGCTAGGTGGATAGAGTGCCTGAGTTCAAATCTGACCTCAGACATTTAATAATTACCTAGCTGTGTGGTCTTGGGCAAGCCACTTAACCCTATTTGCCTTGCAAAAACCTAAAAAATAAATAAATAAAACCATGTCAGCCAACCATCTTCAGAACTGACTTTGATATTGAGGTTAATACAATCTTCTTTTTAAAAAAAAATGTGATGCTTTTTGGTCCATAGATGGCAGTGCCCTCAACAGAAAAAGATTAGTTTGAAGTAAGGTAGGTAGAAAAGAGATGGTAGCTGGGGCAGGGAGGACTGAAGAATTAATATGTTTATCCCACATACATTGTTAAAAAAAATTTTTTTAAAACAATTAGAGATTATTTATCATGTTATTCTGATACATCAGATACCAAAATGGTAAAAATACATGTGGAAATATGGGAGAGAAAAATTTACATTTTGCTATAGTGATTTCTTTTCTTTGCTCAGTTTCGATAAAAAATTCTTTAGCTTAAAGGAAACGTACAGGTCAAATAAAAGGAGGACATTGTTCCTGGCCAAGCTATACTTAACTGAATCATACCTAGACAGGCGAAATGAAGGCAAGCCACTGTTCTTTCTACCAGAGTTTCAGGTTGCACCCTGTAGATTGATGAGTGACTAGAGATCTCAGGCCAAGCTACCACAACTAAGGAAAAAGTCACTGGAACAGGATCTCACCTAAAACTATGGAAGTACCCCCCCCCCCCAAACTCCACTATAAGATGGTTTCACTTTCCAGAAGTTATTCATAAGAGCATAAAAATAAGGGGCCAATGCATCAAGGCTGACTATTCCAAAGAAATAACTATTTAAAGAGTCAAAAACAGTGCATATGGAAATTCACATCCTTTTTCTATTTTTCTCTCTTTTCAGAAAGAACACTAACTCATGTTTCTGAGATACTTCCAATCTGCTAACTGGATATAAAGTCAAATAAAATGTCTAATAGGAAAATGCTAAATTGATACTCAGTTCTGTGTTATGGACAATTCATGCTTTGGTATATAGTCTTTTAGGAATTAGAGGAAACTTTACTGAACAGATTGGAGAGGGAGGAAGTGAGAGTATTATTGCCCCCATTTTACAGAAGAGGGTGGCGTGGTTCAGGGATGCTGGAACTCAAGAAGATCTGGGTTCAATTTCTGCCTCTTGACTCTTATTGGTTGTGGACAAAACCCATCACTTTGCATATTTTTACACAACACTATAAATTGCAGAGTGATTTGCATTGGGGGGTGGAGTTTTCTGACTATGCAATCCCAGGCATAGTCTCTGTCCCTATTTAAAAGAGGAAACTGGATTTTAGAAGAAATGAATTTCTCCCAGGCACCAGACTAGCTCTCAACCACTCAGTGCTCTTGGCAACCCCTGAAGACTCTTATCTTTGCTGAGAAAGTTCTGATCTGCTTTAATAGGGGAAGTTCAGCGACACAGCCAGTAGCCATCCCCATCTCTATCTCTCTCCTCACCCCCATCCCTATCTCTACTCCCAATCCCACAGAGGTTATGTCTTCTCTGCTTTTGTTCATCTCTCCTTAAACAATGACATTCTGCATATTTCACCCCAAATAGGCTTCATCAAGAGACACAATATCTAGGACTAGCAAGGTGAAGCACTTACTATCTTTTTCCCTCACCAGACTATATGCTGTGTTCAGTTCTGGACACTTAGGAAAGTCATCAGTGAGCTGGAAAATGTCCAACAGAGGACAAGGGGGGTTCAAAGACTAAGTTCATGACATGGATGGTTAAAGGAATTGGACCTATTGATCATGAAAGAAGAACCTAGAGGGGAAATGAGATAACTACCTTTGAAAGGCATTTGAAAGGTGAATGGATTAGATTTGATCTACTTGGTCCCCTGGGCCAGGCTAGAATCGGGAGCAATGGGAAGGATCAAAGAAGCAGGTACATCCTTCATGCAAGGGGAGCATTTCCATAGTGATTACAGTTGTCCAAAAGTAGAAAGGCCTCTTGGGGATGGGAGAGGGAATGGGCAGTGGGGTCTTCCTCTCTAGGAAGAGCTCTTTAGGCAGCCCGGATGACTCCTTGTGGGGTGTTTGACAGAAAGGAGACTTATTAAGGCAGATTACCTCTGGGATAGGCTAGGTGATCTCAGTGAGTCAATCAAATGGTCATTTTGCTTTATGCCCTTACTTCCAAAATAAAAAATGATGAGAGTTTTCTTTAATGATTCTATACTGATGACCCCAGCAAGTGATTTTACCACTGGAAGAATTATTCAGATCTTCTAGGATTATATGTCAAACCAAAATGGGGTGAAAAGTCTAAAAAAATCTCTTTCATAAGACAACAGTAGTAGAGGCATTACTTGGTTATCCTTATTGGCTACTGTTCAAATCTCATGAAATGTGAGTCAGTACACACAGACATACTCACACACACATAGACACATGCACACACCCCTTGCATTCATTCATTTATTTCATTCACCCTCACAAATCCCAGGTCCATAGTAATCACTAAAATAATGCCCTGCCTACCCCAGCAACTAAGGAAATGAAAGAACAGTTTAGTCACTTTTCAAAAGGTGTAATGAAGCCAGCCAACACCTGCCACGTCTCCCACCTTGGAATTCCGAAATTGTATTGTTCTTCCACCTGGCATTTGATACTGAAGAGAAGATGGAGAGGTGGTGGGGCCTCCAGCCCAGTTTCTAATGCCTGAATGGCATTCCAGAATTCAAGTCCTTTGCCACCAGGATGCTCTTCTCCACTCATGTCCATTCATGTCCAAATAAGCAATCTGAACTGAGTGGGAAGAGACCTCTTTTCAGGGGGAAATTGCTCATTAGACTTCCTCATCTTTACATTGTTGACCTCTCTTTATTGAAGTAGCAGATGTCATAGAGTCTCTGAAACAATTTGTGCTATGTAACTAGGAAATGGAATTGCTCAGAAAGAAAGACCAGTGGAAAAAAGGCCCTTTTCCCTTCAGTGAGAAGCTTATGTGCTAACTTCCTCTGATTGTCCCTCACGGCCTCCAAGTTCACCAGCTGTCTGTCCACACCAGCTGCTTCAGCAAAGCAGCCGGCTGCTCTGGAGACAGCAGCATCAGATTTGTATAAATAAGGCCACTGCTGTATCAGCTTGAACAAACACTGAGGTCTCTACTGAGACCAACCCAATTGCAATCAGTTGGACAACTGCACTGCTAAGGAATGACCAGAATCCGGGAGTAAGAGTGAGGGTCTCCACAGTGATAGCATTCCTGCCATCACAGAGACCACATTCTACCTGGAGAAACAACATGCATGCATAAGGGGGCAAGGCAGGATCTTGGGCTCAAAGAGGTGGGACTGGGAGGGATCATCTAACCCAATCCCCTCATTCTACTGACAAGACCGTTGATTACTGATTTTGTCTCTAAAATAAGCTTCTACAGTTCCATCCCAGGTATTCAAAATAATGGCCTCAACGTACTCCAAAGTCCTTAATTCGTTCAAAATAAATCTCAATTATATTCAATTTACTGAACTCTTGGGGATCATCAGCCAGACTATCAGCTAGGTGGTGGGTGAATAGAGTATTGGACTTGGAATCAGGAAGACCTGATATCAAATGCTTCCTCAGATACTTACTAGACTGGGCAAGTCACTTAACCCTTTGTAACCTTGGTTTTGTAGAATGTTTTGTAGAATAAGCTGAGGAAGGAAATGGCAATAAATTCAGTAACTTTGCCAAAAGTAAAAACAAAACAAAACAGACAAACAAAAATAGGATCATGAAGTGTTGGACATGGTTGATAAATGACTAACAACAATTCAGGAAAATCAATTTTAACAATCAATTTTCTGATAATTATAAAGTGATTTTTATGGGGAATAAAACTATAGCCCAACATTTATTGACCCTTTTGATCCAGTACAATTGTACATTCAAATTTTTCAGTTTTTCATAATTTTTTCCTTCCCTCTTTTTGAACATACTAAAAAAAACAAAGAAGTGGTTGGAAAAATTAATGTGTCTTTATGCATGACTTTCCACTCAAATAAAAAGAAACCTAGTTTTGTTAACTACTGTTGATTTCTGAGATGAAAACTTATAGCTCAGCTTTTGAGATACAATTTCACTGCCTAGCTTCATTCTTTATACAAAGTAGGAATTTAAATGATTGTTGGATTCTCCCTGGGTTCAAAACCCAGGTCTCCTGACTCTAAATCCATGATTTTTTCAAATCCAGCATTTTTTCCATTGTACCACATTAAGCTGGTAAATTTCCCAAAGCAAACGCAAATTCCAGCCCTAAGCTCAGAAATGAGCCACTCACCACATAATGTGAGGGAATGCCTGTAAAACAGCAACTAAAATCAAACTGTTGGAGAATCAACCACCTGAACTTTGTGGTGGGAAGGAATGAATGGCAACTGTGTGCAGAATATCTATTTTGCAATCAGGAAGATGAGTTCAAATCCGGCCTCAATCATTTTTTAACTTTGAGTACATGGGCAAGTTACTTAACTTTTGTTTGCCTCAATTTCCTTATCTGTAAAATTAGAACCTCCCAGGGTTGATGTGAAGATTAAATGAAGTAAGTGGTATAATTTTTAGCTATTATTAGTTATTATCTTAGGCACTTGCCAATAAATAGAGAAAACAGAAAAATGTTGAAACTCTTTTGTATCAAAAACAAACCTTGTAATTTTTCTGTACTGTTAAATTGACTTCTAGAAACACCTTCCAAATATCTCTGGACCTGATAAGTAGTCACATGTCTGACCTTGGTCACACCCTTGGGGCAGTAACATGGACAATACTAATAGATACCAAGCATACTCAGTAGGCAATAAATGCTATGCATGTGCACATCACAGTGGGAAAACCACAACAACACCAGGTGTTAAACCATTCCTCAAGCATCCCCCACACTCTTCCCATCACAAAAAATATACTTAAAAAGTCCTCATTTCCTTATTCATGTCTTTTTCCTATGTGACTCCCCTGGGCAGCAGCTGCCTGGTTTCTTTCCCACTTTCTTTTTTCTAGGCTGGATCCATGTGATCCCAACCCCATGCTGGTGGACCCTTGTGGTTCCTAGCTCCATATGCCTGAATCTAGGCTGATCTAAGCCCAGCCACTGCCTTGTGGCTGTTTCCTTTCTCTTTCCATTTTTCCCTTTCCTAACTGTCCTCTGCTCTTCTCCACTGGCTATCTTTTCTTTGCTTAAGTCCATAACCATCCTAGAAACTCATCTTCTTCACCTCTTTAAAGTAGCTAGCTCTCATGACTACTCTCCCCCTTTAGGGATCAGTGGTTTCCTGCCGTCACTTTAGCCTTTTCCCACCTCAGCTTCCATTAATCAGTCTGCCTTTTAAGTCTCATTTTTCCTTTAGCTCACAGCAGGACTGAGACTTACTAACTCGCTGATTCTTCAAAGACTCTAACATGAACTTTTGGTAGTAGTTTGTGGATTTCCTAATTTGCAAATCTTTTGCGCAACCTGTGAATTAAAGTCTAAGCCTTCTACACTTCCCTGAACCAGAGTTTGGTGATTTCATCACCCAAACACAGCTATCTCTCCAGCAACAAATTCACTAATCTTTGGACTTTTCATCTTAGAGCTCAGCCAGCTGATTAGGAACTAAGTGACTAAAACTAATCCATCTCTGCTAGCTAGAAACCAAACCACGCTTCACCTTCACATGTCTTCAAATTATCCAGCCAGCCAGGTCCTCTTGAAATCTGGCCACAGTTGTATGTACATCCTCTTGACTGACCCATCTCCACTTTCCACCTCTCATTAAATCAGCCACCATGTCATGAATCCCCAGATCTCTCTGCAGAGGACACAGGACAGAGAGGAGTCAAGGTGACCTTGATCCAAGTCTTGCTTTCATTATTACCTGTTTCACTTACTACCTGGATGACCCTGGCCAAGACACTTAATCTCTATGCCTCACTTTCATCTGCCAAATGAGAGGGCTATACTCAGTGGTCTCAAAGCTTCCTTCAGCTCTAAAACTATGAATCTCTGATTCTATGAACCCCTTCCTTGATCATCCCACCATCATATGTGTTATCTTCCCTTTCTGTAAGTTCTGAAGGTAGAGGATATGGACACTTCAAGTTCATGAGTTTAAGACCAAGTCCTGAGGCATATCACCCTGGCAGTCAGATATTCCTCAAAACTAACAGTACAGGGTGGCTAGGTGGTGCAGTGGAGAGAGCACCAGCCCTGGAGTCATGAGGACCTGAGTTCAAATCCGACCTCAGACGCTTAATAATGACCTAGCTGTGTGGCCTTGGGCAAGCCACTTAACCCCACTGCCTTGAAAAATCTAAAAAAAAAAAAAACCCAAAAAACTAACAGTACACCATGTACTTAAAATGGGCACATCTTACAAATAGTACAAAGGATCCAAGGTACATGGAAAAAAAAAGCAATTAATTGGTTTGGGATGGATTTTCTGTGAATTCACAATTGCCAAGCAAAGAGCTGATATACAAAGGGATCGAAGAGATCAGGTCCAATATTCTCATGTTACAGAGCCTCCAAATGGGTCCATGCCTATATCTCATCCAAAATGGATCTGGGGAAGAATCCCCTAGACAACACAACCACCTGGTTATCCAGACTTTAGCCTGAAGGACCTCACTAAATACTAAGACAGTCCACTGAGAAAGGTTTCCTTACTTACATAGAGCCTAAATCTACTTTGAAATTTATACTTATGGCTTCTGTCCTCTAAAATCAAGTGGTTTAGGGGCGGCTAGGTGGTGCAGTGGATAAAGCACCGGCCCTGGAGTCAAGAGAACCTGAGTTCAAATCTGACCTCAGACACTTAATAATTACCTAGCTGTGTGGCCTTGGGCAAGCCACTTAACCCCATTTGCCTTGCAAAAAACCTAAAAAAAAATAAAATGGTTTATATCTATTGCCACTTTCTAGTGAAATTATTTTTAATAACCAATGATCCAGAGCCTCCTGCCCAACATTTTTTTTCTAAAATTCTAATTATAAAAGTTCAGTTTTCTTAAAGGATTTTGTTGATAATGAGATGGATTAAGACCTCACCCTGGTAAGGTAGCTATTGGTTTCTGTTCAGGCTTGTGTAAGACACAAATTCTTTGAATAAATTTCCCAGGGCTGGGGGTGGTCTGTATACAGAGTTAGTCTGTTATGTCACTCTTAGCCCCTCATTTTAATATAGCTCACCTCCTATTGTGTTAACTAATCAGGGTTGAGCTCCCTCTCAAGAATATCTATTCTTATAGCATATATAAACTGTGAGCCCACCTCCTTGATTCTCTTTGGTCTAAGAGAGAAAAGGTCATATGACTATACTTTAATTAATAACATGCTGGCCTTATTAAGAAAAAGAATTAAATTACCCCTAAATTATGTCTCTCAAACCTTTTTAATCACCACACTAGATGGAGATTGCTCAAAAACTGGCATAGATGTCATGTCCTCCCCTTCTCCAGGTCAAATATCCCCACTTCCTTCAAGCGATTCTCCTTTAACATCTTGGAGCCCTTCAGCCTCCCTGTTGCCATCCTTGGCTCATTCCTTCAATTTGTCAGTGACCAGGACAGAGAATCGAGGCTGTACAACCTACTTAGCCCTGGTCACACTATTACCTCAAACCTCTCCTGGCCCTTTTGGGCAGCTGGAAGTGCAGAGCTTATAGCACTGGGACTAGAGTTAGCGAGAACTGAGTTCAAATTCAGCTTCAGGCATTAGACCACAGACAAGTTGCTTAATCTCTGTCTGCCTTCATTGCAATTCCAATTATAAGATGGGGACAATGGTAACAACTGCCTCACAAGGTTGTTGTGAAGACCAGAGTCATTAGCACCCTATGTGTCACACACATAGCAGGTTCTATATGTCTGTTCTTCCTTTCCCTCCCAGGTTGTCTTCCCTCATTTGAAGGGGAGTTCCATGAGGGCAGGAATTGTCTGACTTTTTGCTTATATTCAGTTTCCAGCCCTCAGCATAGAGTCAACACTTAATAAATGCTTACCGATTGTTGAACCTGCAATTTGTGAAATAAGTATTTATTAGTCACCTCCTGTATACTAAGCACTGGGCTAAGTGTTGGGAATATTAAATCAAAAAAACCCAGCCCTGCTTTTGTGGAGCTCACCGTTTAATGGGGAAGCAACATATATACAAACAAGACATAGACATGAAGACATGGACAGAATCACCAACAGGAAGGCATTAGCCTTAAGGGAAATCTGGAAAGGCTTTCTACAGTGTAGAAAGTGAGATTTTAACTGGAACTTGAAGGAAGCCAGGAGGGCAGAATAAGGAGATAAGGAGAGGATTCGAGGCCTGGGAGGACAGGCCAGTGAAAATGCCTCAAAGAGGAAGAGGAAAGGTGCGTATGATGAGGGAAACAAGAAGAAGTCCAATATCATGGGATCCCAGGACATGTGGGGGATGGGGGAAAGAGGGAAGGGAAGAAGATGTAAGGAGATGTAGATCCTAGAGGTGATTAGGGAGTACTGGGGTTATAATAGGGGAGTTGTTTTTAGACATGCCGTTGTGTCTTTTGTGAAGATGATATGAGAAGGCAGGGTAAAATGTCCCTCAGAACCTCAACAGAAGGAACAGAACACTGTCCTTAAAGTTAACAGAATGTTAACATTCTGTACAAAGTCCAAAGGCTCATTTAAAGTGAAGATAGATCAGCAAATCAGATCTATCCGTGTTCTTAGATTTGATGATAGAGGGAGAAGGGAAAGAGGGAGAGAGGGGAGGAAGAAAGGAAGGAGGGAAGAAAAGGAAGGAAGAAGAGAAGGAAGGGGGGCGGCTAGGTGGCGCAGTGGATAGAGCACTGGCCCTGGAGTCAGGAGGACCTGGGTTCAAATTCCATCTCAGACACTTAATAATGACCCAGCTGTGTGACCTTGGGCAAGCCACTTAACCCCATTTGCCTTGCAAAAACCTAAAAAAAAAAAGAAGGGAGAAAAGAAGGAGGGAAGGAAGAAAAGGAGGGAAGGAAGAAAAGGAGGGAAGGAAGAAAAAGAGGAAGAAAATATGCACTTATTCAATGTCTATTCTCTCATTTACTCCTCACAATAAGCCTAGGAGGCAGGTGCTATTGCTATTATTGTCACCCCCATTTTGCACTTGGGGAAACTGAGACAAATAGAAGTTGGGTAACTTTCCCATTGTCGGATAGTTAGTAATGTTTGAAGTCAAATTCGATTTCTTGACTCTAGACCCAAAGCACTATCTGCTACATCTGGGAAAGGCTGAACAGTCTCATAAATTATTTCACTCTCCCTTCCCCTCCCTTCACCCATATCTCCCTGTTTAGTCTCCAATTACCCATCCAGTAGCAGCCTTGGGAAAGACTGACTTGGCTGTAACCTTCCTCACCTGGCTATTGTGAAATAGGCTTAGGAAACCTGAACTCACCTGAAAAGTGTGAGTCTTTGTCAAATGGCCTTATCTTAATTGATGTGAATGGTTTCTCACTTAGGCCCATTTACCAACACTTATGCATCTCTGTAAATGAGTCAGATTAATTTTAGTGTTTATTTAATTTTGACATTCAAGTCCTTGTGTGAGTATGTATGTGTATCATAGATTCAATCTTCTGAAGAGATCACATTTAATAGAATATTTCACATTTTAAGGGCTTTAGGGCTAAGAAGACACCAACAACCTGGCCCTTTCCTACCTTTCCTTTTATACCCTTCTTTCTTCCTACACACTCTCTTGTGAGGTCATACTGGCTACTTCTTGTCCCTTGCAGAAGACCTTGCATCTCCCACCTCCCAGCCTTTGCAGGCTGGAATCCACTCCTTCACCCTGTACTCATTCCCTTCTGAAATTTCTATTTTCCTTCCAAACTCAGCTCAAGTTTCACCTTCTTTTACAGGAAGTTGTTTACAATCCTCCTAGTGCCTAAGGCCTCCCTCCCAGAATGACTTAGATTTTTTCTCCTATATCCTCTATGTACTTCTATAAACAATTTCTTTTCTTCCATTAGAATGTAAGCTCTTTGAGGACAAGGTCCATTCCTCCTTTTTTGTCGGTATCTGCCAAGAGGCAAGTTAGCAATATTTAAACACTTGTGGATTAGTCTAAAGATTGGTTGACTCAAACTCTGAGAAAAACACGTAGCTCAAGAGCTGGAAGGGGCCTCTGGGTTCACACATGGAAACTGAGCCTGAGGTTAAAAGTGAATTGAATTGAGTCAGTCTTAAATCAGAAACAGGATTTGAACCTAGATTCTCTGCCTCTAGATTCCATGGCCTTTCCAATAAACCTTGGTGCCTCCTGGGATTAAGGGACATCCCCAAAGTTGCTCACTTGGGAAGAGACACCAAAAAGATTCCTGACTCCCAGGCTGAAACTTTCTGGTTTCTGTGTCCATATAACTTTTGGCAAAGTTTCTACAACTTTGCCCCCAGACAATAAGAACCACAATAAATCAGAGAATCTGAAGCCAAATCACTCTCTGCACATTTCATTTTACCCAGTTTATAGCCAAAAAGAGCAAGACCTAAAGACATGGACAGGGATTAGGAAAAGAGCCCAGGAGTCTAGGCTTCCAACCCAGAGCCAACCTTTTTAGTGCTCCACTCCAAGACCCTTGTAGCAATTTGGACACTCTTTATCTTTGAAATACAAGTTTTAATTTATGTTCCTGAAATATCTAATGTCATATTTTAAGAAGATAAAGGATAAAGGCAAATATACTTTAAACTTGGACACTTGTCATGTCACCAGGCCCAAGTCATCCCCCCTATTTGTGTAATATTTATGGCATGCCAGTTGTCAGGAAGTAAAAAAAAAATCTTCTTTCTTAGATTTCTGCAGGAAGGAAACTTCACAAAATGGAATTTAATGGCTTCCCTATCCTCCTAAGTAGAAGCCAAATATAGATTTGTAAATATGCTTAGTAGTAGTTTCCAATTTTCCCTTATAGATAATAACTTGCCAAACCTGAATATGATTTACTGAATATTCATATGCCAAATAACTGAATTTATAGGCCTAATTCCTGCAAAAGTAGGCAAATGGATTTTCTGATAATAAATTTAAGTTTTTAGTTAGACTAAAACTGGCTTTTTGAAACTAAAAAAATAAACTTGGGAAGCTAGGAGGCACAGTGGATAGAATGCTGGGCTTAGGGTCAGCAGGATTCCTCTCTCCAAGTTCGAATCTGGTTCCAAACACTAGCTGTGGGACCTTGGACATGTCACTTAACCCAGTTTGTCTCAGTTTCTTCATCTGTAAAATGAGTTGGAGAAGAAATGGCAAACCACTCTAGTATCTCTTCCAAAAAAATCCAACTGGAGTCATGAAAAGTCTGACATAGCTAAACAACCAAAACACTTAAATACCTTTTGACTTGATTCTCTCATTTACTAAGAAAGAAATTCTTTCTAAACAAGGTTTGCTGTCATTTTCTCTTCCCACCAGAATGAAGAGATAAAAGTAACCTCCAAGGGATCGGGGTATGAATGATGGAAAAAAAAAAAACCAAAAAACTATCTGTTCTTTCTAGTTTATCCCTGTATCAAATTAAGATAATATATTTTGAAAATCTGGTTCTTTCTGCATGCATTTTATAAGGGGCAAACCAATTCTTCTTGGCCAAATACACAGAGAAAGAGGCACACCCTGTCATCTCCCTATCATAATCAATGTTGTAATGTTCTAAGACCCACTAACATGCCAGGCCATAAAACCAGGTGGAATTAGATTTTAAATGCCGATGTCTTCACTGCTTTTGTAGGTCAGGCTAGCTTACTGCAGGGATCCACTTATCGAGGTTTCAGGTCCTGAAGGTCAGATTTCAAATACCAGCCAGCTCATTCATCACTCTCCTAAACAGTACTCTGGAGCTTACAGCATCCTTTTTTCACCAAGTCTCTGTAACCCAACTAGTGGTAATGTCACAGGATTCTAGAATTAAAACTAGGAAGGATCTCAGAGGGCCAGCAAGTCCAACCCTCTCATTTTTCAGATGAGGAAACTGAGGCCAGAGAAGAACCATTTCCAGTAAGATGAAGCAGAGGTGAGCTCTATGCATCTTCCACTGTCCTACAGTGCCAACGTCACATAAAAGAAAGTAGAAGCTTGGAATGGGGAAGGTTTGTGGCAGGTCAATCCAGCTCTAAGCTGAATGTTCTCTCTGCCATAGCATACTACATTTTAAAGGCTATATAATAGTATTATGAAATCTGAATCCAATTAGGTTCTGTTAAATAAGGGAAGCAGCTTGTTCTCCAGACTTTCTCATATGCCCCTAGAATTCACTGTTCTATAACCATGTAACATTTCTTTCACCTGGCAAACACTAGACATGGTTCTTTCCCCAGAGAGCTCAGGTAAGTCACATGCAAGCCCCATTTCTTTCAGGGAGGCCTTGGTCATTGATACGCTTATTCTTCTTGGCAGAAAGCTATTTTTCCTCCAAGAAACTCTTCCCAGGAACCATAAAAATTTCCCTGACAGTTGGAAACTATTGAAGACACATGGCAGCTGAGCTCTCCGACTAAAGCCTAGAATTACATTCAGGCTGTGGGTGGCGGATGCTGGGGGAACTGGCATTCACTTTCTGGTTAGAGGGGCATGGCTGACAGAGAGAGAAAAATACCAGAGAAGAAAAGATGAGAGGGAGGCAGGAAGACCATGGCTTCAAGAGCATTCCCATAGGTAAGGCTTATCTAGCCAGCAGGAACATTGATAAAGTTCCCGTTACATGAAAAACTGTCTTATAGACCCACAATGAGTTATACAGAATGGTAGGCAGATGATAGTTTCATAAAAACAACAGGCCAGCAGAAACGAATGAATATAAATACGGAGAATTGCAATATAAAATATGTTTGTGGGTTCTCTTTCTCTTTTTCCTTCCTCTCTCCCTTCCATTCTTCCTTCTCCCTTCTTTCTTTCCTTCCTTCCTTTCAATATGTCTGAGTCCTTCCTTCCTTCCTCCTAATATGTTTGAATTCTTTCCTTTGCTTATTCTTTCTTTTCTTTTCCTCTTTTTCTCACTTAAAAAAACAGTCAAAAACAGGTTTCTAGCAGAAGAATTTAACTAAAGGATATATGCATCATGGCAACAAATGCAAGAACATTAAAGGTGATGAGGGCAGGAAAAAGAGTCAAATGATTCTGTACCAATAACTGAATTGGTTCACAGAGGCAGAAAAAATGATAATCCCTCATATTATGAACTTAAATCTCACCTGCAGAGACTCAACTGAAGAAACATTAATAAAGCAAAATGTCAGCAGGTATTTCTACCTAGCTTGCTTCTTTAAACATTGGAAATAAGGCAAAAGGGAGATGGCCAAAGACCAAATAGGAAATTCTGATTTTGATTTTCAGTAAATGCTTCTACTGGGTACTAATTATTCCTCTAAACTTTTGTGACTTAATTCTTTCCTGAGGAGCAAGTCACTTAATTCAGAATCAGAGACTTTTAGAGAGGATGATACCTAGATCATTGAGAATCCCCTTTCCCTTATTTTACAGACATATAGAAATAGACCTGGGGGGGAGGGGAGTAACTTGACTAAAGTAAGGGTGACCTAGTCTAGGATTAGAAGGCAGATTTAATAGGTCAGTAAATCAATGAGTCAACCAGAATTTATTGGTTACCTATGTTGGTGTACTGTCAGGCCCTAGACTTACAAATGCTTGGTTTGCATGGGTAGTGCAGCCAAGAGAATGGGAAGCAAGCTGATCGCCAAGCCCCGATCCGACCCCTCTCTTCTCTCTCATCGTCTGGGTGAAAGCTGCCAGCCCTTAGTGCTGCGTTTCTTGTTCCTCTATGTGATGATTGCCTTCCCAGAACTTAGCAATGTTTGAGCTAATTCCCAAGGCGCTAAATTCATGGCCTTCTTATACATTGTGATGCTTTGGAGGGCTGTGATGGAAGTCATTGGGTCTCGGAGTCAGAAAATGGTACTGAGTTCATTGAAGATGAAATATGTCTTCTAAGAGGCAGCTGGGTGGCACTGTGGATTCAGCACCACCTGTCCAAAGTCAAGAAAACCCGAGTTCAAATCTGACCTCGGACACTGACTAGAAGTGTGGCTCTGCAGTGAATCACTTAGATGCTGTGTGCCTCAGTTTCCTCAACTGTAAAATGGGGATAATAAAAGCACCTCCCTTCCAGGGTTGTTGTGAGAGTCTAAACAGGGCCTGGTCCATATTGGCACTATTATTACAAGAATTATTATTCTCTGGCGATGGGGAGAAAACCCTACTTTCCCTGCAATTAGCCATACTCATGGATCCTCCATTGCATTTTTGCAGGAGACCTCAACCTGTCTGGGGACACAATGGGACAGAATCATGCCAGAATGGTGACTAATGAATTTCGCCTGGCCCTTTTCAGCTTCCCGTCATGGTCAAAGCCAAGTCACCCTTGGTATCTTAAACACTGTTATCTCTCTCAATGGTGCTTAAGGCATGCAAAGCATCTGCAAGAGTCTTCCTAAGGGCTCAGGTAAACACCATTATGAATACTGAACATTTTTCAGGCCCTTCTTCTTAGCTAGCATCTGCAGGCTACTTTCACCACCAGCACACATCCAAGTCTTCAATAACTCTGGCCTCAAAACACTCATCAAATACAGCAAAATACTCATCAAAGATAAGAAATTCCCGGCCTAGCTTAAAACAAAAGGCGCCAGCAGCCAACTCAATTATAGGGGCTTTGTGACCTTTCTAGAAGCCCAATTCAAATAAGTGAAATTTTTTGGTCTGAGCTCAAAATAGTTGAATGTTCAACTGTAAATAGAAGGAGATAAGATCATTTCAAGAACAATACTGGTCAGCATGACAGAAAGGATGCCTCAAGTCAGAACAGAGAGGATGTTAAAATAGTTTAAATATGGGACATTTCTATTCAACTATTTCTAAAATAACAGTTATGAATGCCTTAAATATTCTACCCAGTCAATAAGCATTTACTAAGCTCCTACAATTTGCCAGACACTATGCTAAGGACTGGGAGCTACAAAAAGAGACAAAAGTCAGTCCCTATGGGGAAGAACTCACAATCTATTGAGGGAGAAAACAAGTAAGTACAAGTAAACTAGGTGCAGAAGTAGAAGTATTTCAGAGGGCAGGTGGATTTTAGCTGAGATTTAAAAGAATCTAGGGAAGCCAGTGGTGTAGCTAAGGAGGGGAGAGCATTCAAACACGAGGGACCCACACCCAGAGAAAATGATGGGAGCTGAGACATGGGGGTTTTGTTCATGCAACAGCTAGGAGCCCAGCATCACCGGGTCAAAGAGAACATGGGTGGGGGGGAGTAAGGTGTGATGTTGTTTGTCCTTCATTTTCAAAGAAGATCATGACATCAGGGAGGTGGTACCACAAAGAGCAGCTAAATGGATTTTTTTTGGTGGGGGGGGGGGGGGGCTGTGCTAAGTCCCCAGCCTCACTTTCTCCTCCAGAGCCATCTGGGTCCAGTAGACAAATAGGAATCAGAAAAACTGGAGATGACCCTGAATATGAAGCCGTCAGGGAGAAGTGACTTGCCCAAGATCACACAGCTATTAAGTGTTTGAAGCCAGATTTGAACTCAGGTCCGCCTGACTTCTGTGCAGGTATTCTACCCACTATCTACCCCAGAATGAGGTGCAAGGAAACTGGAAAGGCAGAAGGGTGCAGGTTATAAAGGGCTTTGAATGACAGAGCATTTTATATTTGATCTTGGAAGTGATAGGGAGCCACTAGAGATTACTGAGTAGGTGAGATGGCACATGGTGGTGGTCGTGCGGTTTTGACTTACCTCCATGTACTCTGATCTACAACAGTGGCATTCTGGAGGCTCCTATGACAGGCCCTGTCCATCCTGTCTGTCTCTCATTCTGGAATGCCCTAAACTCTGCTTCCTGGACATTGTTTCTCCCTTTTGAATGTAAATTCCTCAAGGGCAGGGACCAGGCCTTTATTCCCACGTGTCTAAAGCTTACCCACTGACAAGTCATTTTGTCCTTGTGGATACTCCAACTAGCAATGAAGTTCTTAAGCTTTCCTTAAATTAGTATATAATTAAAGGAACAGAGTATTTATTAAGTGCTTACTGTATACAAAGCACAAATAGTCTATTTGCCTAGAAAACAATGCAAATAGAAAAATCAGTCTTTTTGCCTAAAAAATTTGATACAAATAGAAAAGTGAGACAGTCTACATTCCAGTGAGAAAAACAACACATTTTAACTTGTAAAGTCAGACAGAAAAGGTCCCAATACCCATTAGGGGGCAGCAGCAAAGAAGATGGCAATCTCTCTTCTTTAATGCTGTTTCTACAAATAAAATCATATCCATTTCTGAGAAGGACCCATTGGACTCCTATTTGGTGACAAGAGTTTTCTTTTCTGAATCTTCAATAGATGTGGCTAAAACCCCTTCAGGAGCAAGTCCAGACTGCATCTCTATAGGGCTTGCTTCCTACCATGAGGGCTGAGGGCACTAGACGGAAGCCTGGCTACTCCCAGGGCTCTTGGGTTCAGTGTTCTGGAGCAAGCTAACTTGGTAGATTTTTCTGGAGATTGTTCTCCTCAGTTCCATGTTTAGAGAACTCTGCATTATCCTCATCCCATAGGTAGGACATCAGTGGAGGAAATTAATCCATACTATCTGTTTATGCTGTCAGTGTAAGAGTTTATCATTAACTTTGTTTTCATTAAATTTAAATTTTTCAGTTAGACTAAAACTATTTTAAACTAAAAAAATTTAAAACTAGCTTGGAAAGCCAGGGGGCACAGCGGATAAAGCTCTGGACCTAGGATCAGAAGGACTCCTTTTCCTGAGTTCAAATCTGGCCGCAGACTCTTATTTAGTAGCTTGTGCCCTCGGGCAAGTCACTTAACCCTGTTTGCCTTAGTTTCTTCATCTATAAAATGAGTTGGAAGATGAAATGGCAAACTACTCCAGTATCACTGCCAAGAAAACCCCAAATGGGGTCATGAAGAGTCTGACACAACTGAAATGACTGAAAAACTTAATGAACTTTCCCCTTTGGGATACAACCAAAGTTTTAACAGTTTAACAGCTGGAACACATCAGGAGTAGAGGCTTCTGACTTTTGCTTAAACACATATAATTACATTCCTCTCCACAGCCCCTCCTCCAATAAATATCTCTCCACAAAGCCAGGAAATCATACTATCTCATAGGAAACCAACAAATAACATAGAAACATTAAATGTATCATTCTCTTCCAATCTTTATTTATAACTTTTACTTAACTGCTAAAACTGTTTAAAATCCTCTAATAAAAGAAGTGATGTTTCCTTGGAGATAGTACAGTTACATTTTCTTAAGTAAAAAAACAATCACCAGTGGTTTCAATGTTTAGCATTGTCACACTAGGATATTTTGGAACAGATCAAATTGAATTTAACGTTTTTGTTTTTCTTTTTAAAATTCCAATGGGGTTGTTGAAATCTAAAATTAATTTCTAGCATAGCTTCATGGAGAAGGCAAAAGAGAAAGTTTAACCAATTTTTATTCTTTTGTTCAATATAGAAAGGCATAACAACAAAGATACAAAATGCCATTTAAACAGAAATTTAATAAGATGATCCATTAAAAAAGGTTCTTATTAACATATGTCACATTGGCCCATGAAGCTGGGGATTATGGAAAGAACACTGTACTTAGTAGCATAGAAGCCGAGTTCAAATCCCCGCTCAGTTATTCCCTCTACTACTCACGTGACCTTGAACAAAGCATAAATCATGATTTTGAACTCTATAAAATAAGGATATTGGACCAATTTTTTGAGGTGACCTATCTCTGGATCTGGGATCCTATGATATGTGGCCTTATTTGAGAAGAACCTTATATTCAGGAGTCACTCACTATAACTTAGCAAGAGGGAGGATCTAAGAACTGATCTTCCTTTGGTTAAGGATTTTAGAATTTTAAACAAGCCATCTCAATTCTATCGACCTGGGACCTTGACTATAAATTAGCTAATTGGCCTAGATCATCTAGAATGTTCCTTTCTCGATCATAGATTCTATGATTTCATATCCTAACTTCCTCCTCTTTGGTCAGCACAGATGATATCTCTTTTGTGAAGTCTTTCCCTCTCACTCTACATCCTGCTGAAGATCCCTTCCTTGGAATACTAGTATCACCTCAGCAAAATGTAAACTCCTTGAGGGTAGTTTTCATTTTAACTTCATTTCCTCAACCACCTAGCATGGTCTTTTATGCAGAAAACATTTAATAAGTGAATTTAACGAAATTTGTTCGCATGCAAATGAAAATGGCTGAACCCATAGTATATGATCCTTCCGTGATACCACATTTGAGGGATGGATGATGAAGAGCCAACATAATAATACCAAACCTTCTGTCTCCAGCACAGAAGAAAGCTGATGCATCAGTTCAGTTGTGTCCTTCTTGAGGCCACATCCCTTTTTAACTTAAATTTTCAAAACAGGGTGCAGCTATTTCTCTAGAGAGGTATGAGATGTTTTCCCGCCAACCTTAAAATGGGTCATGTTGATCAGATGAAGGAACGGTTAGATATGACACTCTTTATGGGGAGTCTGATAAAGTCATCCAGGGCAACATTCCTGCCCCCAGAACCCTGAGTGTTCACAACACTCACATAAGCAGCTATGTAACTGCTTGGTAAGTTCACTGATTTCATTCCAACACAAGAATTATTGGTATTGAGTCCAAAAGTAGAAGCAATTAGATTCAAGCAATATTACCATTCATTTGGGTTGGTCTTCGGTAAAATTTAATTTCAATTTTTAGTTTGGTTTAAATTTGAAAAAAAATGAAGTTAGTTAATGATAGAAGTTACTTGTTTCAAAAAAAATAGTTGCTTGTTTCATTCCATAAATAAAAATAGGAAAGGAAAAAGAAATACAGAGGGGGTGGGGAGAAGGGAAAAGGGAGAAAGGAAAGAAGGAAAAAGAAAAAAGAAAGAAACCAAAAAAAGAAATCACTTTAGGACTGAAGTTATGAGTCATAAGATTTCACAGCTTAATACCTTTAAAGCCAGAAAGTGACATTTTAAAAACTTTAACTTTTCTTTCAAATTAATTTATAGAAAAACCACAAGGACAAAATTAGCCACCTAGCCGCAAACTAACCAAATAGCGGCCAATCAACCAATCTACGTGTTGAAAAAGTGAACATTATATCTAAAGCATCATCCCTTACCTCTTCTTCTTTGTGATGATGAGTACATCATTGAAAAGGAAGAAGTAGACCTGCTGTTTTGAAGTCCTTCGGGAAAAAAGTACAGTGTCTTCTACGTAGGCAGTCAATTCACCCCTTTTGACCAGCCAGCGAGAAGAGGATACTAACGGGAATGGCTAGGGAAAAATGAACAACATCAGTGTGCTGATCCTATCTCAGCACCATCAACAATATGATTTAAAACCAACACTATAGCCAGAGATGCATATTAAGATTACACAAAAAATGTTCTTGTTAAGTATGCGCTATATAAAGTTTTTCAGGAAGAGGACGGTGATGACAACACTATAATAAAATGTGGCCAGTACAGTCTGTCCTCAGAGAGGAGAAGGAGGAAAACAAGGCACAAGGCACAAGCCCTTGTGAATTTTCCAGTACAACCAAAAGCCACTGAGAAAATGTCAGAATCAACTAAAGTGTGATCCAACTATTGACCTAGGACAAGAAAAAATCTAAAAGATAAGCCACTTAAGTCACCCTTGTGGTCATTCTAGCAACCTAATTCTAATAAAAATGTAAAATCTCAAATAGGCACACTGGAGAGAAAAGAGATAAATTAGTTCATACAACTGATAGGTAAAAATTAGAACAGGGATTCCTTAAACATTTTTAAATGTGGTAATGATTTCAGAATTATTGAACACCTTTATAATTTTATATATTCTATCATAGGCATTTAAAAACCTAATTCGGAGAAGGGGTTTCACAGGCTGCCCGAGATTGTCAAAAGCATTCATGGTACAAACCAGGGTAAGAACCACTAAATTAAAATGACAGTCTGCTGTTATTTTGTATGCTAAAAAAAATAGGCCCATGCAATTCTTTTTACTAATGACCAATATAAAAGAAGAAATTCCTTGCTATTCTGCCCATGACATATCCATTTGATTATGTTATTGGGAACACCTGTTCTTAAAATGCAATGGTAGGTTTCCCCATGGGGGCTCAGTCCTTTAATGTAGCATGCCCTCTCTCAGCTACATAAGCCAAGCCTTTTTTTCTTCCAGAATAAACCACTCTATTCATATAAGATAGGCCAGAGCCAGGGAATTACATACTGATAATTCAAAAAATTGGAAAACTCTCAAACCACAGGAAAATTCCAACCACTGAGAACTCATTTCTTAAAACATACAAAAGGTACACTGCCAAAAGAAGCTGATGGGAAGGAGAAGAAGGAAAAAAAATAATAATTTTCTTTAAATAAACAAGAACCCTTAGACAAAAAAAAATATGGATCATCTTAGAAGCAAATGTCACTTTTCAGAGATCCTTGATAGAGATGGTTAAGGGGATAGAAACTGTGGCCTAGGAGAGAAGGTTAGAAAAATTGTGGCTTAGAAAAGAGAAGGCTAAGGGATGGTTTAATATAACAGACAAAGCCTATGAAAAGTTTTGATGAGAGACTAACTAGTTTGGTTGTCTTCTATCTTTTGTGAAGGACTTAAAATTGGATATTAGGAAGGAGCATGGGATTCTTAGGAAAATAAACCTCTGGGATTGGCTACTAAAGGTGAGCTAACTACTTTTCCTGGATAGCTTAGACATTCTTCTGTCTAAGGGCAAGGAGACAAATCAGATAATCCCAAGGTCTCTTCTAGCCAACATACATCAAAGCCTAAAACTGGATTCTGGGTCCAGTTTAAATCTGTTTAGGGATTTCAATTACTAGGACCCTGTGATAGCTGTCTTACCTATAAGAGAAACTCACAGCATGCAAAACCAAGGTCCGTTTGGAGAGCACAGAAATTGAAAAGCAGCATTTAAAAAAAAATCTGAAATCATTCTCCATTTACAAAAAATACATTTTAAATTATAAGGGGGGAAAACAGGCTTCATGATTTCTACTATTACTTGGAGTGAAAAAAATTCCTTCTTAATTATAAATAATTTTCCTTAGTTTGTCAATGTATAGATGAAATTTACTGCTCTAGATGAGAACTTCAAAATGAAAAAATAAAAAGTCAAAATATAACTCTGATGTGTAAAAATATTGATGGATGAAAGCATGCAGCAAATGATGCTTTGTCAAGCAATGGATAGATAGCAAAAAGATTAGTACGAAAACTAATCCACAGTGACCAGTCACAACTGAGATAACAAACTACTATGAGAGACAAAGAGACAAGAGAGAGATTGTTATATATAGTTTAATTTATGAGTCTGGTCCAGCCACTTAATTGAGATAGAAGCTGTGGAAGGTGATATGATTAGTCTAGGTCACTAATTCGAGGGAAACTTTGGTTCACTTAGTCTTTTCAAGTGTGAACAAAGAGATGTAGGAAATAAAATTATGCTAAATATGATTAAATAGCTCCTTTTGGAATGAAGAAAAGGGTCTGGTGGTAACAATAGCTTTCTTTGGATGACTTTCTTTCCTGTTTGTTTCACACTCTAAAGAGGTAGTCTAGGCAGGAAATAATCCATTTCATGGGAGAAGGAAGCAAGGTAGGATATTCAAGCTGTAGCAAAGATCCAAAACCTTCTAAGCCTGAGTCTTCTATTAGTATTTAAATAGAGCCCAAACAGTAGAGTCACAAAGAAACTTGCACAAATGTTCTAAAATGATACTCTGACTCAAATGCAGTTCTTTATAAGGAATTAAGGAAAAATAGGGAAGGCTTTCTGAATTGCTATTACCCTGGAATCTAGCTGTGGGTCCTATAATGGGATCTTTTTTTTTTTAAGGTTTTGTTGTTTTGGGGTTTTTTTTTGCAAGGCAATGGGGTTAAGTGGCTTGCCCAAGACCACACAGCTACATAATTATTAGGAGTCTGAGTTCATATTTGAACTCAGTTCCTCCTGACTCCAGGGCTGGTGCTCTATCCACTGTACCACCTAGCCTCCCCCTATGATGGGATCTTATGGTAGATTTTGGTTTTAGCAAAGATGAAGGGGTCAAAGGATTGCATCTGACTGTCCTGAAAAGTAAAATGGAAAATTTTAGGTTTCAGAAATTTAAAAAAATATATAGCTGATAGAAAATAAACAGTGTATAGGCACAAATTAGTAAAAAAAGAAGGTGAGATCTTGTCTGTCATATTCTGGGGGTGGCTTGCTTGTTTTTAATATAAAAAAGAAAATAAACCACTTTACTGACCAATGTTTATTTAGAATTTTAAAAACTTGGCATATCCCTGTTCCCCTGGGTGATAAAGAGTGGTAAAACAAAAGGCCAGTGGTGATTAATGAAAGGACAGTGGGAAAGAGCTCAAGGGCAACATATTTAAGTTATGGTACCACCACTAATTAACTGAGTGTACTTTATTTTTCTGAGCCTGTTTTCCTATCTATAAAATGAAGCGTTGGATGAAATGATCTAAAATTCCATCACTCTCATTTTTTTGTCCCAAATTTGACATCTCTGGCATTTGAAAAATACCTTTCTGGAAACACTCTTTTCTATCCATTTCCTGAGCAAGGATCTTACTGCTGAACATCACTAATCAGATGTCATCACATCTCTTCTGTTATGACTTTCCAGGTGATTTCCTGGTAATCATTTATAGCCCTTTCTCTGAAAAAGAAATTTTCTATTCCTTGAAGGCTATCAATAGAAAAATCTCAATATTTATTTGAGTTAACCCTCTACAGGAGGCAGAACCAAGATGGCAGAACCATCTGAAGGCAGTTACCCCTATATATTTCCACAGATTTTTTTTAAGCTTTTTTCAAGACAATGGGGTTAAGTGGCTTGCCCAAGGCCACACAACTAGGTCATTATTAAATGTCTGAGGCCGGATTTGAACTCAGGTCCTCCTGACTCCAGGACCAGTGCTCTATCCACTGCACCACCTAGCCACTCCCAGATTCTTAATTAATACTGGTAATGAAGAAAAATATTAAAGCCTATTTTGCATCATTTACCTTGTTAATATATTAGACTACAAATAGAACTGAAGGAGGGTACCTTTATTTTAAATTCTAGCTGGGAATTAATTGTGTACATCATTTCAGTCCGTTCCATTTTCCGTGCCCCTTCATTACACAAACGAACCAACTAGAGAAAAAAGGAAGAAATCAGTGATTAAATATTAACAATATTAACCAAGAAAGTTCATTTTCCCTTTTATGAACAAACTTCTTTTTGAAAATGCTCACTTCATGGAACTCCCATGAGACTCCCCCTCACTACAGAAGAAATCCACTTAACATGTCTAATCTAATTAGATATGGCTATCAAAGATGCTTCTACTCATGAGATAGCAAAGAGAATTCCTAAAAGGAAAAATGGATTTATTCTGGGCAACAGAACTATTTTTTTTCTCCTTACCTCTCACTGAAACAAATGCCCCCCTTTCTCTGTCTTTCTCTTTCTCTCTCTCTCTCTCTCTCTCTGTCCCTGTGTCTGTCTGTCTCTCTCTCTCCCTCAGAGTTTATTTTTATCATTGCAAACATTCTCACTTCTCTCAGCCTTATCCAGATCAATAGAAGTCCCATTGTGAGCCCTTGAAGTCCTTCTTCCATGACCATCACCCAAATATTTCCCATAATTCCCAGCTCCAATCAGTTAATCATTCAACTAAATAATCATGTATTAAGTGCTTACAAGGGACTTGGGGATATAGACAAAAGTCAAACTGTCTTGCTTTCAAGGAGCTTATAATTTTATTGAGGGAAACAACCTCCTGTCCTTCTATTGCTGAGATTTCCAAGAGGTTCCCAAGGGCCACATAGGGACATAGCATATGTCAGCAGGCTCCTGGGGATACCTTGGGAGAGGTATCTCAGAGAGCCCTTCCCCTCAGTCTTCTTTCCTGAGGTAGCCAGGGGTATAGAGCTGTACCTGCCTGACTTCCAAAACAGCCTCAGCCACTTATTGTGTGACCTTGGGCAAGTCACTTTGTCTGCTTCAGTTTCCTCAGCTGTAAAATGGAGATAACAATACCTTCTACCTCCTAAAGTTGTTATAAGGATAAAATGAATTAATATTTTAAAGTGTTTTGCAAACCATGAAGCATTCATAAATGCTCATTATCGTCATTGTTGAATAATGTTGTGTGTTTGAAATGTATGGTTTTTAAGAGTAGGGACAGGCTCCTTTTTCTGTTTGTATCCTAAAACACTTAGGAGAGAACTCAATAAATTTCTCAATGAATCTCTTTTTTTAAAAAATGTTTTGTTTTTAGGTTTTTGTAAGGCCATGAGGTTAACTGACTTGCCCAAGGCCACACAGCTGGGTCATTATTAAGAATGGTTCACACTTGTAGACAAATATATATAGAAGACACATGGCATTCTTGGATGATTTTCTCTTTCTTTGTATCCAATGGATAGAAATGCAAAAAAAGGAAAAATCAAGAGAAAATGCACGGATTCTTCTTGACCATGTCCATATTTCACCTGTAAATGGAAACCAACCAATATTAAGAGAATCAAATCAAGAAACCTATTTATTATTATTATTATTATTTAATACTCAACTTGGCTAGGCATCATACTAAGAGATAGAGGGAACCAAGTCATTTCTTTCAATAGAAGGAACTGAAGTGGACTCTTACCATGGACTTGGGACTCTTCTGGGGCTAGCACAAATGCCAACTCCCAAGACCCTAATATTTTGTCTTTCATTTTCAAAGAAGACCACAATATCAAGGAGGTGATAACATGACAAGCACATGATTGGGATTTGAGTGAGGGGAGCTGCGCTAAGTCCCCAGCCTCACTTTCTCCTCCAGAGTCATCTGGGTCCAGTGGCCAAATATGAATCAAGAAGTCTGGAGATGGCCCTGGATGCAAGACAATCAGTATGAAGTGACTTGTCCAAGATCTCACAGCTAGTAAGTGTCTGAGGCTGGATTCAAACTCCCATCCTCCTGACTCCAAGACCAGTAGCAATAACTCCAAAATATCTCCAGCTTAAGTGTACAAAATCATTAAGGTTTATAAATGACTTTTCTCATGCGTGCTCGCCCATCTCTCACTGTATTTATTTTACAGATGGGGAAACTGAAGCACAGACAGGGTCACACAGTTTGAAAACAGGTTCAGAATCCAGATTATCTGACTTCAAATTCTAAACTTCATTCTATCCCATTTTTGAATGAGAAAGCTCCCTCCTCACATCTTAGAAGATGAGGACAACTCACTGCCCAATATGAATTAAGAAAAGCTTCTATCGCTCTATCACCCGATAAATCCAGACGACCTGACTCCAAATGAACCTGTCTGTGCCCAATGATCAAATATGCTCTCAGGTTTTAAAGAGATATGAGTCACAACCCAGGGTATCAGAGCTCCCCTTGGTCCTCAAACAATCTCCTCCCCTTCACTTGTCCCTTTTCTAATATAGTCCCTCATTAGATGGAATGCTCCTGGAGGTAGGGATTGTCCTCTGTATCCCCAGAGCCCGGTACACAATAGGAGCCTAATAAAAGTTGATTTCTTTCCTTTATCTCTATTAAAGTGTCATTCATCATACTTTTCTAAAAGAAGTCTGTCGACTCTTAAGAGCTTCCAAGGAAGAAAGGGTGATTCCAAGGAAGCACCCCAGTACTTGTCTCCCAAAGCAGAATGTAAGCTCCTCGAGGCCATTATCCATTATCTTTCTGTTTCTGTTCCCCAAGATTAGCACAGTGCCCAAAACTTAGTTGGTGTTTAATAAATGCTTGTTCATGATAAAAAAAAAAAATATGGCTAACCCAGCCTTGGGAGAACAGTGATAGCAAGCCGCATTGTTTGACTTCTGGAATGAAATCATGACATGGACATCTCTTAAAATTCAACAGCCAGGGGGCGGCTAGGTGGCACAGTGAATAGAGCACCGGCTTTGGAGTCAGGAGTACTTGGGTTCAAATCCAACCTCAGACACTTAATACTTACCTAGTCATGTGGCCTTGGGCAAGCTACTTAACCCCATTGCCTTGAAAAATCTTAAAAAAAAAAATCAATAGCCAGTATTCTTTTCCTTCTATCATAATATGGCACCCCTTGGCCCTAAAGACCAGAATTAGGAACACTGGACAAATGTTTCAGAGAGGCAGATTTATAATTGATTTAAGGAAAGATGTCCTGATAATTATAATTACAGTTCTCTTATTTATAACGGGGCTACTTGGGAGACAGTGGGCTTCCTCCCAGAGGTGAGATGCCCATTTTGGGAGGGATTTTGAAGAAGACATCAGAGGCCAGCTACAGGCTGATACTGATGACCCCTGAGATTACTTCCAAATCTCAGGCAGAGAAAAAACACTAGCGAATAAAGCAACCAGGGTTCTCTGGAATGCCTCTAAAAGGACATGGACAGCAAATTTCCGTCCTAAATGGTTTTGACAGTCATCTGACATCAGCCAGTTGGCCAGATCAATTGACCTCTCCTGGCTCCTCCAGCCTCACAAATCTTGAATGTGATTTTCTGACAGAATGCTAAGATTCCTTAGAATTTTTTTTCTTTTTCTCTCCCTCTTCAGGTCATGGCTAGAAACAAACAATCAAACAAAAACCCTTTTAAAATTGATTTATAATGAAATCTCAAAATCTTAATTTTTATTAAGCAGAGCATTTTGAAATGTTTTGTTGGAAGACAATTCAAATTTTCAAGTATTTTTAGGCTTTCTTTAAATTTTTTTCTGCAATAATTATGACTTCTGGCTTGAATAAACACCAAACTATATATTCAAGTCAAGAGAACTGGCATTTGCATCATTTCTGCTCCTGTCTCCTTCCCCTCACCAGAAGTAATTGCTATTTAATATACATATACATATATATTATTTTATTTAATTTATATATATTTGTGTTTAATTATATATATGAACATGCTATTTTCTCCAATAGAATGGAAGTCACTTGAGGGCAGGAATGGCTTCATTTGTCTTTGTGTTGGCTGATCTTGGTGTAACATCTAGTGGGTGTTTATTAAATGTTCGTTGATCTGCTGATTGGAGGAATTGAGGGGAAGAAGGAAAAAAGGACATTTCTCAATAATGAGTAACCAGACTCTAGTGACCTCTCAGTGAGGGCTTAGGACAACATCTAGGGGATACAGTGAACAATCCATCATGACTGGCTCTGGAGCATAGATTGCTAATCCTTGACTCGTTGGATTTCGGTGACCTGAATGGGCTTTCGGAGATCAGCCTATGTAGGACTGGCTGCTATCCCTACGATTCCGTAGGAAAGCATACTTGGGATGGAACAATAATAATACTGATAATAGCACTAGCTGATGTGTATAAACAGATTTAGGTCTGGAAAGTCATTTAAATCCATTATTCCATGGCTGGCTCCATGCCTGGAATGCCTCCCCTCCACTTTGAGAACCTCAAGAGTTAGTTCAAATACCACCTTCTACAGAAGTGAATCGGGTCAAATATCACCTCCTCATCCCCCAAGCTACAAGTGGTGCCCTCTCATCCCCCACTCCTATAAGTAATATTATATCTACTTTTCTTCTATCTTGCATTAATATAATTTATATATATATTATACACACACCTTTATGGTGCTTCCCTGATAGAATGTAAGCTCTTTGAGGGCAATGATTGCTTCACTTAAGTAATATGATGCAAAGGGAATGCTGTATAAATGCAGGTTTTGTGATAGTGCCTTATAGCAGCTATAGGAGAATCCATAAAAACAAAGAAAACAGTTGGGGGCCCCTGAAAGACAGCAAACTAACACAACCACCACCAAAAACTGAAGAAATGAGATAATACTTATTCCCTTTCTTCTTGAATCATGTACCACTTGGTAGAGTTTTCAACATCCTACCTTGCTCACTTCTTTTAGAGCTCGTTTGCAAACTTCATACTTTGGCGAATCTTTAGGTGTTTTCTGACAGATGGTCTGCAATGAATTAGAAGTCAATAATGTTAATTGGTCTTAATACATCAAATAGCAGCAATGTCCATCCAAAGTAAGCCCTGAATGCCAAGCTTGATCCTTCGGGATCTCTCCTCTTCATTTTGTGCTGTCTTTCTCTAGCAGAGCACTATAGCAAATACTGTGAGGTATTTTCCCCCTTCTGAAAATATGTTGAATTGATGCCTTTTCCCTTCTTTCCCCTAAATCATTTTAAAAAAGTTTGCTTTTGGGGGGCAGCTAGGTGGCACAGTGGATAGAGTACCAGCCCTGGAGTCAAGAGTACCTGGGTTCAAATCTGGCCTCAGACACTTAATAATTACCCAGCTGTGTGGCCTTGGGCAAGCCACTTAACCCCACTGCCTTGCAAAAATCTAAAAAAAAAAGTTTCCTTTTTTAAATGAACAGTAACAACTTTTCTCTTCCTTCCCTCCAACATTAAAAACAAACAAAACTTTTTTTGCAAATAAATATAGTTAAAGCAAAATAAATATTTGTGTTGGTTATAACTGAAGAAATAGGTTTCATTCATTATTAATGGTGAATCCAACACCTCTTTGGCAGGCTGACATGGACCACATTTTTTTAAATCATTCTCATTTCCCAGTGATTCTTCCTTATGATAGAATATTGTAACAAATAGGATCAGCTAAGTATGACAAATCAATATGGTGACCATGTCCATAAGCCTATCCTTTGTTCTACTTAGAGGAAGAAGTGATGTTGTCCCATTAGTGTTTGCGAGTCAAGACTGGACCCTGTCTAATGGACTTGTCATGGAATTGACTGTGGATTACGGTTATCGGCATTTGGGTCCGATCACAGGATCTTTGTCTCCTTCCCTCCCTTTGTTCCCCACCGGCACCCCCTCCTATCCTCTCAGTTGTGTATATAGGAGGAATGGGATAAATATCCATTGACTCAAATAGTTTATAAAGGGTTGTGGTAAATAAGAAAATAATATTCAAACAAAAAAATCTATTCAGTATTTTGAATATCTTTAAGCATAGGATATAAATAAAAGTAATAAAATATATGCTGAGAAGGAAATTTGAAGAGAAAACTGGTGAATTGCTCATTGGCCCATTTATATCCTAGTCTATGACCTGTACTTTTAAAATGGATTTCAAATGGGGCTGGCTCAGGTCAAGGGACTAGACCTCACACATTTGTACATTCCCATCTTGTAAGGCTAACCAAAAAAAGAAAAATCTTACTCAGACAAAAACCTTTAATGTAATTAAACCATTTCATTTTTTACCTTATTTAGCAATTTTAGCTAAATGACTAAATTAAATAAAAACAAAGTGAAAATATTGTAGGCAGATTGTGACTTCCCTAGTGTTTTGGTTGTTTGTTCAGTTATTTAAGCATGTCCAATTCTTTGTGACCCCATGAACCATATTGTCCAAAGAATTTTCTTGGCAAAGATAATGGAGTGGTTTATCATTTCCTTCTCTGGTGGATTTAAGCAAGCAAAAATTAAATGACTTGTCCATGGACACCCAACTAATGAGTGTCCAAGGCCAGATTTGAACTCAGGTCAACTTGACTCCAGGTCCAGTGCTCCATCCACCAAAGTGCCTAGCTGCCTAAGCTAGTTTTGCCAGATTTCTTCCCTCAGAGGTAAGAGGGTAGAAGTGAAGTGTGCTTTCAAATAAAAAGGGAACCAAGATGTGACTTGACTTACTAGAGGATGACATGCCATCAGACTCTGTCACCGAGAACTAAAAATTCAAATGGAGGTTCCTAGATTGTGAATTCGTGATATACACGAAGGGCAAACATCTGTTCCAATATGGCACCTTTCCATGTATCAATAGAACTCTCTGGGACACAATACCACACATTCCTCAAGACTGAGGTTTGCTTCAGTAATTCATGGGTCTGAAATATGGTGATGAGATAGGGGCTAGCCAGATGTGTGCCAGCTATCTCAGGTACAGGGGTGAGGATGAGGAAGGAAGAACTCTTCCTAAATATCTAGATCTCTTTCTATTCACTGGCGGAATCCTCGCCAAAGTCAAGAGGAGAAATGCAGGCTAGATATTATAGGAATAGTGATCTTAATATTTGGATAACTGTAGCACTATGTATCATATTTTATTTAAAAAAGATTCTTCTGAGAAGGTTTTATCAGACTACCACCACTGGGGTCCATGGGAGAAAAAAGGTTCAGATCCCCTGGTTTAAAGAGTCAGAAGACTTTTCCTTTTCCCCAACTGCCCAAGACAGAAGGCCTCTATGTTCCTTGCTTCTTGTAAACTTCAAGAGGCCATGATACAAATGCTGGTTCAGTCACAAGATAGTGAAAGTCCAAATAAATATGGGGCTAAAGAGCAAAAGCTAAGTTTTACCTTAGAATACACATTCAGTAAAAGTTATCAATGAAGAAGAAGGATTAAAATAAAAACACGTACACTCCTTTAAGTAGGTGTTTTTGTTTTCTTTGATCTGTTATCTCTAATATCCAATACAATGCATGGAGTGTTTTGTGTCCTTCATTCTCAAAGAGGACCATGTCAGAGAGATGATGCCATGACAAGCATAGGAATTGGATTTGAGTGAGGGGGTGCTGTGCTAAGTCACCAGCCTCACTTTCTCCTCCAACACCATCTGGGTCCAGTGGCCAGATATGGATCAGGATGACTGGAGATGGCCCTGGATGTGAGGCAATCCGGGTTAAAGGGATTGGCCCAAGGTCATACAGCAAGTATACATCTGAAGACAGGTTTGAACTCAGGTCTTCCTGATTTCAGGGCTAGTGCTCTATCTACTGTGCCATCTAACTGCCCATATGTTATAGTTTAATGGGTTCTTAATACATGCTTAGGTTGATTGATATTATTCAGAAGTGTGACATTAAGGAAAGAGGCCAGGGGCAGTCAGGTTGCACAGTGGACAGAGCAATGGCCCTGGACTCAAGAGACCCGAGTTCAAATCTGGCCTTCAGATACTTAATTGCCTAGCTGTGTGACCTTGGGGAAGTCACTTAACCCCATTGCCTTAAATAAAATTAAGAAAAGAGGTAAACATGAATTTCTCTTCTAAAAATAGAAGAAATACTAGAAAATGAAAATATAACTATTACATGTCAACAGAATTCCATTTTGTAAGGGTCCAGAATCAATATTTAGAATCAATCTATTTATTCTGTGAAAAGCAAATTTTTTTTTCATGGAATCTCAAGGTCAGTGAGGACATCAGTGGCCAATCTCTTCTGATCTGTATTGGACGTGTATTCTTCAATGATATTCTGGGCAAATGGTTATCTAGCTTTGTTTGGAAACTCTTAAGCTCTAGAAATTCCCCTGTGGCTGGAAGCATTTCCATTCCGTTTTTTGGATTAGATATAATTATTAGCACAGCAGATAGAGACCTTGCTTCAGAGCCATGAAGATACAGTTCAAGTTCTGCTTCTAAAAGACAAACACACACACACACACACACACACACACACACACACACACACACACACAAACTTCAATATTCCAGGCAACTCCCAAGACTTTGAGCTTAAGAGAAGATGACAACCAGCATTAGCTGAGGATCATTCCTCACATAAAAATTACCAATTCTAAAAAACATACAAGTTTAATCCCATTTCCCAACTTTTCCCCTTATGTTAAGCCCAGATGAATCTCTTTAGAATTCCTACCTACATCATTGCCTTTCAAAGACTTCAAAGATTTCATCTCCAACTTTAGCTTTTATGAATCATTCTCTTTTGAAGAAATCTTAACTGACAATCGAAATGAAGCATATACAACCCTCCACAGTGTTTGGCAGCATGCTTCACACATAATGGTGATGCAACAAATGTTTGCTTGTATGCATGTCAGGGCTGATGGTCCATGGGAAAGTCAGGTTCACATTAGAGCCAACTCTGGTGGAACAGATATACTGCCTAAGGCAAGGAATATCTCTATAGTATTTTCTATAAAATTCCATGGTGCCAGACCTTCAACTTGAAACCATGAATGTGCCCTAAATGATGGTTGTTTACTATGGGAACTGGCCATCAAGATAAATTATGAAGAGTAATAAACTATTTCACTTGGGGAAAACAGGAATAACTAACAAGAAACAAACCAGTTCCCAGTTCTGATCAGGTCTGGACCAGTCTTCCCAGTCCTTACTTCCTTTGTCTATTTTTCCAACAATCTCTGATCCAGTAAGGCAAACCAATGCTGATCAAACCCTGGACCCTCCTCCTGCTTTCATCAAATGACATTCTTTTTTTTTTTTCCATTCAAGGTAGAGTCATGTTCATCTTTTCCCAGAAGGTTTCCTTAGAAAGGAATAGTATTTATTCTACCTTTCTTTCTGTTTTTTCACATTTATTTATCTCAGCCCCCCCCCTTTTTAAAACATTTTTAGCATTTTAGTGCTGACACCTTAGAAGTAAAGAATGTTTGTCCTTCATTCTCAAAGAAGACCCTGACATGAGGAAGGTGATGCCATGACAAGCACATGAACTGGATTTGAGTGAGAGGGCTTTGCTAAAGTCATCAGCCTCACTTTTTTCTCTAGAGACATTTGAGACCAGTGGCCAGATAGGAATCAGGATGACTGGAGATGGTCCTGGATGTGAGGCAGTCAGGGTGAAGTGACTCGCTCAAGGTCACACAACTAGTAAATGTCTGAACTCCCATCCTCCTGTCTCCAAGGCTAGTGCTCTATCCACTGTGCTACCTAGCTGTCTTTAGAAGCAAAGATTATTTGAACTGAACAAATCCTTAAAGGAATCTAAATCATTCTCTTCTTTATACTGATGAGGAAACTAAGACCCAAAGAAGTAACTTAACCAAAGTTTCACAGAGCCAAAGCTCAAGTTTTCTGACTCTAAGGTCACTTGCCCTTTCTAGTTTGAAGAATACTTGAGATTCTTGAATATACATACATATATATATATATATATGTATTATATATATATATATATATATAACATATATATATTTCTATAGAAATTGTACAAATAGGTGAGTAGTTGAATGAATGAATGAATGAATTCAAAGTCCCCAGAGGGAACTCTAATTCCCTATTTTTGTCATATGAGTCTGTACAAGTCTCTGCAAAGAGAAGACTAAGAGGATCAGATACAATTAGTTATAATTATAGATAGTTGTTTTCAAGTAGTTGAAGACATGTGAAGAAGAAAGTATATGAAGAAATACAAAAGAAAGAATACACTTGGTCCATTTGGTCCCTGAAGACTGAAACAAGGACAAGGGACTGAAGTGACAAAGAGACGAATTGAGATTCCACATTAAGAATAACTTCCTCATTCTTCAAGCAGTCCCCCAGATGGAATAGGATGCTACGAAGATGATGGGCAGCCCCTCCTCAGAGTTCTTCAAGCAGAGGTAACACGACTTGAAAAGGAAGTATCGTTTAGTGGATAGAGTGATGAACTTGGACTCCTAAAGTTGGGTGACCATGGGCAAGTCACTTGCCATGAATGTGAGAGTAGAGATTCCTTTCATAGATGGGCTAGATGAGATGGCCCTAGAGGTCCCTTCCAAATCTCCAAGTCCCTGATTCTATTGTATTGCTTTCATTTAAGATGATTTCCAGGAGACAAAAAAAAGAACCAATGCAGACTAAGATTTCCCTTCCACAAAGGATTTTTCCTAAATAAGGACAAATATCGCTCATCATTTTCACATATATGTCTAGGAAGTACAGTCCCCAAATCCAAATAGTAAAGTTTCCTCCACTATAATACAAGTGAAATTTTAAAAATTAAAATTAAAATGAGTTTCTTACATCCATCAGCAAGGGAAGACGTGTAACCCTCTGCATGGGGAGAATGAGGAAAGAGATCATAGGCAAATTCCTACACTCTTCTTGAGATTCAATCCGAGACAGTACATCCTTAAAAGACGGATTAGTTGCTCTGAGAAGGGAGAAAAAGATAAACAAAAAAACATTTCAGAAGATTATTTAATACCCATTTTGACTTTATCTTCTCAAATAAATAGCCAAATGGGAAATATCTATGTGACAAAGTGAAGCAGTCTTTCACTCACAATGAATTTTAAAATATAAAATTCCGACAGTCCCAGAATTAGTTAATTATTAAGATTTTTCAAAATGGAACAACACAAAACATGGTTTTATAGGAGCTTTCATGTGCTACAAGTCTAAGGAACTCCAAAGCTGACCACAAAATGTAAACAGTCACCAGCATGGTACCTTTGAAGATATTCATGAAGATTACCACCATTTTCCATGTAAACAGATCCCCCCTCCCCGACTTGTTCTAAAATAAGCCCCACCAGGTCCATTTCCTAACTGGTCCCCACTTAGAGGTGAATTTCATTTATATTGGGAAGAATGTTTAAAGCAACTCATACCAAATTTGTATTTGCAATAATATAATAGTTCAATGCATAGTTCAAAGCTCTAGAAAATCAGTAAGGTGAAGAAAGATGACGGAGATTCCCAACATAAGGTAGAAGAGGTTCAGTTAGCCATCAAGCTTCTGATCCTCCTCCCATCCTCATGACAATAGCTCCAAGACTGGGATGCACTCACAGGTCTTTCTTCCATTTCTTTGTTATCCTCAAAGCTATGCACAGTGACCGGCACATTGTAGGGAATGAATAAATGCTTAAAAAGTGGCTGATGGATCATGACTGTCATGATTAATACTATAAGCTGCTCCAAAGCACAGAACTGTTATCTTTGTATAAATGTTTGCTAAATAAATGAATAACTCATTCTTTAAGATTTCTTAACATACACTCTTTGTGAGTTAAATTCTTTTATAGTTTTCCTTCTTTACAGATGAGAAGCTGAGGATGAAAAAACAAGACTTGAAAAGGAAGCATTGTACAGTGGATAGAGCGTTGAACTTAGACTCTTAGAGTTGGGTGACCTGGGCAAGTCACTTAAATTTTCCGGGCCTCAATTTACTCATCTGTAAACTTAGGGGCTTAGATTGGATGACCTCCAAGGACTCTTCCAATTCTCAGTCTCTGAATCTATGATCCTATACCTCAAGTCTGACAATTCATAGGATACCAATTAGTTAGTCCTCTTGTTATGACCATGTGAGGATGGCAGGGGTAATACCGATTATGAGAATTTCCCCTTTGAAAAACAAAAAAAGAGGAAGAACATTTCCCATTAAAGTCTATTAAAAATTAAAGTGAGAAATGTCTGGAGTAGAAGATTAAACAAAATAAAATGCAAAATTATCTAATTATAATACTAACGCTGAGCTCCAAAGAAAAGAGGAAAAAAATTCCTTCCTTCTGGAGGGAAGCATTGCATATTCTTGTCAGACTTGGCTCAGGTATTTTGCTGAACTTGTCTTCCCTTCTCTCCCCCTCCCTTATCACTCTTGTTTTTATTCTTATAAGGGACGGCTCTCTCTCAGAGAGGACAAATAGATATTCTCTGAAATAAAGGTGATATTTAGGAGGAAAAAGATACCTTAGCTTTTAAGGAAGTAAAACTTATAAAAATTTTTAAAAATTACTTTATTAAATAGAGTATCAACTACCTCTAATGGTTTTTAAAAGGATTTGCAAACGGGGCGGCTAGGTGGCATACTGGATAAAGCACTGGCCTTGGAGTCAGGAGTACCTGAGTTCAAATTCAACCTCAGACACTTAATAATGACCTAGCTGTGTGGCCTTGGCCAAGCCACTTAACCCCATTTGCCTTGCAAAAAAAAAAACTAAAAAAAAAAAAGGATTTGCAAACATAAACTGTGTTCAGCAGAGGAAAAGAGACATTGTATAATAGAGTTTATCATCCAGAGGCCTGGGTTCAAAATCTCACTCGTATTTCAAAGTCATTTTTTAAACAATTCCTCTCTTCCCCAAATTACCACTCTATCAGTGGGATAGATATCTTTTGTACTGGCTTCAACAAGAAGGGGGAGAGGGAGGGACACCTAGATAAGTGATTAGAATGAATAAGATCAGGAGGCATGGCAATTGAAGAGCTTTTCAGTTCTTTTTAGAGAATCTCCTTTGAATATGGTGGTGGTTTGGTGAGGATTCCAGTCCCACCCCCCACCCCCAAAGACAGCTTTCCCCATATAAAGGCCCAGAGCCAGTCCTCCTTAGCAAAAGGGGCTCCCTTATCTCCAAGGAGGGCCCCTGTAAGATAATCCTCACACCCACCCACCCACCCCACACACCTGGTCAGCAGGGAAGCTTGCCAGAGCCCTGTGCTGTGGGAATCCCAAAATCCTGGGAAAGAGCATGCAGACAGATTAGTCTTGGCAGCACTCTCCCCGAAATGGGACTGGAGGCGTGTGTGTCGGAGATGCAAGTCAAGGGACAAAAGCCAAAGTGTGGCAATGCTTCCTTGTGCAATAATCACCAGGCCCCTGAGTATAACATGATAAAAACTCTTTCTAAAGAATGGCAAGAGAGACCTGGAGCAAGTGAGTGAAAAGCCAGAGCTCTCATTAGCTGTTCCAGGGGGCTCATCTGTTTGCAATGTAAAAATGCACCATTAAATCAGATGCAGAACTTCATTAGGATAACAGAATTTTTAAAAATCAAGACCTAATTTCCTTTTCCCCATTGTCTCCCACCCAAGTCAACTGAGAGGAAGCAATGCTTTCTATATAATCTATTGAGAGAGAGAATCAATCTATTCTTCCAGAATTGAGCACAAAATGTCAACAGTCAGCAGCATGGTACCTTTGAAGAGATTCATGAAGATTGCCACCATTCTCCATGGAAACAGATCCCCTAAGAGGGAGGAAGTATGATGGAATGGGAAAATAATATTTGAACTGAGTTCCAATTCTGGCTCAGCCCCTAGCCTTTGGGTGACATTGGGCCAGTCATTCAGTATATCTGAATTCAAGCTGCCACAACTATAAAATGAGGAAGCTGATGTTAATGATTTCTGAAGACTTTTGCCAGCTCTAATCTATGAGCCCATGATATCAAAGAGGAGGCAACTCCAGTGACCACCAAGAATGAGTTTGGAAAAATTAGAGGGAGCTAAAATCCCCTAAGCTACCTTGAAAGGTAATGAATGGGCTCCCCCTTACTGGACTGGATGACCACTCATCTGGAAGTTGTAGAAAAGATAGGTTAAACTAGATGGCCCTCAAGGTCCCACATAATTGGGGGCCAGGAGTCAGGTCATCAGGGTTATTGTTAAAAATTGCTTCACTCCATCTCTGTGGTCTTCATTTTCCATTTACAGAATGAGAGAGGTGGACTGAATGATTTCCAAGATGTTTCCTAACTCCAAAATACATTATTAGAACCTAGTCCTCTTATTCTCTAGATCTCCTACCTCAACACATTCTTCTTACTCTTGCCATCTAATAGCTACCTTCCTGATCTAGAGAAACTTCCAGTCATGTTTGCTTGATTAGCAAATACTTCTCTCAAATCAACATATCAGGAAGAGTTCCTTCCAACCATGCTTCCCTTCATTTTTGACGCTGGTCATCTCTTCTTCCTTTGCCCTCATGGGAGTATCTCTTCTTCTACCCTGTTCCCTTAAGTTCTGGGGCCCAAAACCATGACCAAATCAACTTCACTGTTCCTGGGTGGGGTGTGCTAATTTACTCCACAAAAAGCCCTACTCTACATCCCTATAACTTTTCAGACAAAAGTGGCTCTTTTGGTCACTGTGCTTTGTCTCCCCTGGGAGATTATAAGTCTCTACATCACAAGGACTATTTTTCCTTTTGGTATGACACCTCCAAGTAGTTAGCATAATGTTTTGCACATAATAAGAATTTTATCAATGATTTTTCATTCATCCGTTCATTCATGTTCCATACCAAAAGGTAGATTCTAAAAGACAATTTTAAGACCATTTTAATAAGTGTAGTCCCACTCACTCACTTTAGACTTTTAAAACTAGATCATTGTTTTGTAAATACAACAAATGTTACTTACATTAATTTTTGTAGAGTTCGTTGCTGGTAGACTTCATTTGTACAGTATTTTATATATGGATCAAATGTGGATGTTGTATGTTTTTCTACAATGTCACTTATGTCATCTAGGAAGATATTATTTTGGTGTCTTTCTTCTAATTCTTTAAAGAACCTGTGAAAAATAGAAATATTTACATTTCAATTTTTCTTTATCCATTTGAGAAATGATAATATGCATTTTACAGAAACTTAAGTTTTTTTCTTATGATATCTTAGATGTATTTCACAAAAGAAGCCATAAGACTGGGAAGGCACAGAAAGCTTCTGCATTGTGAACCAAGAGAGACAATAGGAGACTTCTGATGAATTTAGAATAACTTCACAAATAAATGACCAATTCTAAGCCTATATCATGAAAAAGTCAAGGATAGAAGAGATACCATATTTATCAAAATTATTTTTAGCAGCCTTGTTTGTTATGGTAGCAAAGAATGAGAAAGAATGGAGATGTCCTTCACTGGAGCACCTGGCACATGATATAATGGAATATTAAGGTGTCTTCAGAAATTATGAATGTGAAGAATTCAGAGGATAAATGCATGAGAAAGTTGTATAAACTGATGTTGAGGGATATACACAGAACCAGGAAAATAATTTACACAGTGACTATTCAAGCAAACATAAAGATCAAAAGAAGTAACACTGAATATCGTGGAATTATTACAGCCACGCTTGGCCCAGAACAAGAGATGAAAAAATGCATCTCTGGGAATAGAATGTGGGGACGGGTGGGATTCTCCATCAGTACGGACTGGCACCCGTTCTAAAACTGAGTCTTAGAGAGTTGTCAAGGCATTGACAGTAGACAGATATTCTAGGATCCCATAGCCAGTAAGTATCAAAGGCAGAGTTTAAAGGTGGGTCTACCTCATGGCCAGTCAGCCAATAGGAAGGTATCGAGTATTTACTGTGTGTCCAGGACTAAAATAAACTTGGAGATTCACACAAAGAAGGGAAAAAATAGTCTGTCATCAAGAAGCTCACTTTCTGAGGTTAAAAAAAAAGACTAACAGAAATAAATGACATACATACAAATATATAGAGTCAGTGGCAAGTAATCCCAGAAAAGAAGGTACTAGTAGCTATGAAGGAACTGGGAAAGGGCTTGGAATAAACCTTGGAAAAGATATTGCAGAAGGTGGCATTCAATCTAAATCTTGAAGTAAACTACAAAGGACATTTTCAGGATAAAGGGAACTCAGGAAAGATGAAAGACAAAAACAGAAAGAAGAGCCTGCCAAGCTTGGAGGACAGCCACCATAAAGACAGAGTGAAGAAAGATGGCACGTGGGAGGAATCCCTAACACCAGACCAGCCTTCCTCCCATTATGGGATCTCTTTACACATATGGACAGAACCAATTTCATTATGTATATGTAGTTTTATTTATCAGTCAGGTAAACCTTATACCCAGTGGTCCTGTAGCCTCCAGGATCAAATGCAAAATGCCCTGCTGGGCATCCAAAGCTCTTCCAAGTCTGACCACCTCCTACCTGATTAGTATTCTTATATCTTACTCTACCCTATAGGACATGTACTCTTCATCTTGTGACACCAGTCTCCTGGCTGTACCATGAACAAGACCCCATCTCTCCATCCTCAGCTCTGGACATTTCTCTGGCTGTCCCTCATACCTGGAAAGCTCTCTCTTCCCTGCTTTGACCAGTGACCTCCCTCCTTCCTGGCTTGTTCCAACTAAAATTCCACCTTCTTCAGGAAGCCTTTCTCAGCCACTTTTCATTTCCTTTTTACTCTTTCTTAATTGTTTCCTATTTATCATGTCTATAGATTGTTTTATAGATTGTTTAAATATATTTGTTTGCATGTCATTCTCCCCATTAGATTGTGCCTTCCTTGAGGACAGGGGTTTAGTGGAGTACCTGGCATGTATACTTAAAAAATGTTCTTGATTGACTGAATGCTATAAATCTATGCAGTTTTTGCAAGTTTTTAAATAGTTTGTAGGCTAAAAATGATCTTTACATTTTAAAGTAAAATATTATTTAACATATTAATATTATGCTAATATATTAATGTAATTAATATTTAAATAAAAATTAAAATAGAGATATTAATTAAATAAAATATTAAAATGTAAAAACCCTTCTAAGCTTTGACCCAGAGGCCAGAGTTGTCTGCTACCTTTTTTAAATGATCATGGCAACTTTTCAGAACTCTTTAGAATAGACATAAACTATACTTTAACTGACTCCATTTTCAAGATTATATTATCCAAACTGATGAATATTGATCTCAACCCAATAGTACGCCTTCTTTCTTCTAGCCATCTTTGACTTGAGACCCAGGGGAGTTTATTTGTGGTGGTGGCCATTTAAAGATTAGATTATCAAATCAAAGTGTGCCTCCCATACAAGGTTGATCTTCAGTGAAAAAGAGACATCAGGTCATTCTGAACTATAAGCTTGCTCTCCCTGCTGCTGGTTTCAAAGATCCTTTCCACTAATGATAGCCTACATGGACAGAAATATGGTACCCACCAATTCATACCTCACCTCTTCTTCAACTCTGGTCATCTTGCTCTAACCTATGAACCCAACACTCATACAAAGTCAACCCTTGTTTATCTGGTTTCCTTCACACCTGTGTCTACTCCCAACCCATGTCTCTCTCCCACTCTCACTTATGTCAACACTCTCCCACTCAGTCTTTTAAACAATAGTCATGACAGCTAGAACCTTTTTGTGTTTGCTCCTGTATATCATTCCATCTCTTGACTCTGTCCCTTTGTCAAAGCTGTCACTCATGACTTCCTCACCCGAGGCTCTTAGAAAAACAAGTTTCCTATAAAGTTCAGGTCAAACACCATTTACTATTTGAAGCCTTTCTTGATCTGATGAACTGGTGCCTTGAATTCATTTATATAATACCTTGTATTCACCTGCAAATTACCAAAATATTATATATTTTGTTCATATTGATGATACATGAATATGATGTCTCCCCTTAAATTTAAGCTCCTTAAAGACTAGCAAAATGCCAGATGCACCAGTGTGCTTGACTGATTACGCAGGCACCGAGAAGCAAAGCTAAGATGGGGGAGCAAAGACAGGGACTCACCACAGCGCTCCCCCAAAAACCTTAAATAAGGATTCTATGGAAATTCTAAAGTGGCAAAGAAACCAAAAGGACCGAGTGAAACAATTTTCCAGCCCAAGGGAGTTTGGAAGATCCACAGAAGGGTCTGCTGCACTGGGGTGAGAAAGGTCCCACAGTGCGCTGGCTGCACCAGAGCATCCATCTACCATGGGGCGCCTGGATCAGGGGCAGCTGTGGTAGTGGTTTCCAGACTTCTTAGCCCAGGGACTGCCAAGGACAACTTGGAGGGTCAACAAGAAAACCCTGCCACGCCAGGGTGAGAGTAGAGCCCAGTCCAGCTCAGGCCTCAGCAGCGCAAACCCTGTCCCGGTAGATCAGGAGCAAGCCTCGCTAGCCACTCTACCAGCAGCAGAAGCAGCAGCTGCTTCCAGAGCTCTTAGTTCTTGGTCAGGAAGGGGATCAGAAGTGGATTACAGGGGTTTTGGGCTTTGCCCAGACTCAGACCTGGGTCACAGTCTGGGGCCCCAGTCCTAGGAAGAAGAGCAGAAACCCAACGGAGCCTACTGCCCAGAAGAACAGGACCCCTCCTCACAGAATGGAGTGCTGGTGCCCCCCACAAGAGACCAGGAGAGTAGTCAAACCTCTCATAAAACCTTAGAAGAATTGAAAATTTGCAAGACCCTAGAAGCATCTCTGAAAACAGGTATTTAAAACCCCCCCAAAACTTGGGACAGTGTGTCCTCTACCCTGGAAACAGTCATCCACCTTAACAAAGAATTAAAATCAAGTCACTGGCTTGGGAAATGAGCAACCAACAGAAGGAAAAAAATTCAACTATAGAGAGTTACTATGGTCATGAGGAAGATCAAAACACACTCAGAAGATAACAAAGACAACGTCTCCAAGAAAAATATGAATTGATCTCAGGGCATGGAAGAGCTCAAAAAGCATTTTGAAAATCAAGTAAGGGAGGTAGAGGGAGAAACTGGGAAAAGAAATGAGAGAGATGCAGGAAAAACCTGAAAACTGAGTTAGCAGCATACTAAAAAATGCTGAAGATTCTACAGGTACCATATAATAGGTTCACTAATGCTAGGGAGGGTATTTAAAGGGAGGTAATTGTGATACAGAAAGACTGGAGATTAAAAAACCCTTTACAAGAGATCACCTAAAACACTCTACATTGATATCTTTTTGTTTACTCATTAAAGAGAAGAAATGGGTTTATCAAAGTAAAGCTTATTCTCTTTTAAGTATATATTCTCTATTGGGATAAGGATGTTATCACCGTAGACTTGGCTTTCTATTAGCAAAAAAATGGAAGCCAGGTACATGCTTCCCAACCAGGCATCATAGGCCTCTTGCCATCTTCCTTGCTGCCATGGGCAATTCCACATCCTTCTACATCTCTTAAATGGTAAATGTCTCATGACTCTGAGGACTAAACTGATTTTGATTCTTTTGGTTTTCAGACATATGCAGAATAGCTATACACTTTATTATTAAGCTTCATGTGGTAGAAAGATAAACCCTTACGGAAATGAAATAACAGATCATTATTTAGTCATCAACTGTTTACATATGTAAAGTGTTTAGTTATGACTATGACAAATAGATATCGTAGGGCCAAGGTCTCCTGCTAAAGGAATTTTAAGAACTTGTCTCTAGTTCACTACCAAGAACCAGAAAAAATGCAGCTACAACACCAAAAACAACAGTGACTTGGCTTTTCTTTATGGAAAAGGAAATTTCATTTGCTAATACAAAAAGTTTGCCAGAGCATGAAAAAGAAATCAGACATCAATGAAATTAGTATTTTCGGCTACTTATCTAATTAAAATATAAAGCAAATCAATCACACCCTACTTCATTTGAAACAATGAAATAAAAATAAATCTCGATACTCAAAGACTCCAGATACACTGGCAAATTCATATTACCACGTGACTATAGGATGACAGAGTACTGCTGGCAAGAATGGTGTATTATTATTTTCGAAACCAGGAATGGTAGAACTGAAGGCCAGAGGCTATTATTCAGGCACTTGACAAAGTAAGGGCCTGTGGATAAAATCTAAGCAAATTTAAAAATATGGATTTTTTACTTTTTTTGGGAAAACTAATAAAGGGAGGGGGAAAGCAACCAATAACCACTGGATGATTCTTCACATATAAAGAATACACATTGAACACTTCTTAAACAGATCTCTAAAGGAGCAATGATCAATCACTGCCAGAATAGCCTAATGGACTCCCTGACCCTGTGGCTACAAATTCATTACTATATTCCCCTGATATTCCAGTCTCCAAGAACTTCCTATAACATCGGACAAGAATGGAACCTCCAGTTCTCAAAGATCTGGCCAAAGAAGCACAAGTTCTGGTGGGTCCCACCATTCGGAGAGAACTGTGACGCAGGTGCACTGGTGGGTACCATGTTGATTATCTGTGAACCAGCCTGGCCAGGTTCCAAGGGCATCATCACTGGCTTGGCTGCAGGGCTCTGAACTCTCTAACAACAGCAAGTCAACAGGACCAGGCTAGGAGGATTTACTTGATTTTTAGTCTCAGTATCCCCAGAACCCAAGCAGAGAGGCTTGAAAGGAGTAGACCTTGACAAACCCCATGGAATGGAATGGAATGGAATGCAGAGTAGAGTGCAAGGGGGTTTGTAATCTGGCTCAGAGCCCATACTGAGAATCAGGAATACTTGGAGTTAGTGACCTTGTCAAAGCTTCTATGTAGACATGCTTGGGTCTTTTATTGTCTCCTCCAAGAGATTGTAAGCTTTTTGAAAGCAGGAAATATTTGATTGTCATCTTTGTACCCCTAGAGTCTAAGACTGTTCACTAGCTCCCAACACTCAAAAAACTCTCAAAAAACCTCAGTTGATTGACTAATTTACCTCTCATTTTAATATAAAATTTGTGCCTAATAGTTTGAATAAGAAACACAAAATATTGTTGGGGAGAGGCAAGAGGTAGAGGTTCTAGTTTCTTTTTCTCACATCACCTTTGCTGTCTCATCTTCATTCTACTCCTATTAATAAGTCCTAAAAAAGGCACCAGTGTAGGCATTCTGTGTCAAGCTTTCAACCTTTTCCATAAGGGATTGTTGAATAATTGTCAGTTCTGGGCTCTTCTTTAGTTTCCATTTCCTATTCTACTGTTATATGTTATATACATATATATATATATATAATGATGATGGTGACTCAGCACAGCACCCCTAACTCAAATCCAATTCATGTGCTTGTCATGGCATCACCTCCCTGATGTCATGGTCTTCTTCAAGAATGAAGGACAAACATCATTTCCTATTCCTATTTTTTTAATTTTTAATTTTATTTTAAGAGGCAATGGAATTAAGTGACTCGCCCAAGGTCACAATTATTAAGTTTCTGAGACCAGATTTGAACTCAGGTCCTCCTGACTCCAGAGCCAGTGTTCTATACACTGTACCACCTAGTTGCTGATTCCTATTCTTTTTGAGAGATATTGACTCCTCTAGGAAATTTGTCCTGATCTCCACCCCCCCAAATGCCAGAGTCTGCTTTACAGAATTACTTTATATTTATTTTGCATAGAATTACGTATTGATGTTGCCTAGGAAGAAGGTACACTTTCTGAGGGGAGGGTCTGTTTTACTTTTGTCCCTAGTGCTTAATGCAGTGGCTAACTCATGGTTGGTGCTTACTAAATGCTTGCCAGTGGAGCAGGAGGTCAATGATCCTAAGACTGAATCTGACATCTGGGATAGAGGTTAGGGATGGATGCTCAGGGCTTAATTTTAAGGCTATAATTATCTTAAAATTAGCACAGACACATAAAAACCATAGGAGGGAACCTGCAAATTCTAAGTCTGTTATTATGTTGATGTCTTGGACTCCAATATATAAAACATTCAATATTCAGCCTCCGTTAGATGGCTCCCCTTGGGAAGAATGAAAACCAAATGACTATACAGTCTATGGGTTTCTCCCAGCAATTACATGTAAACTTTGCACAATTAAGACATTTTCTTATCGATTAAAACAAAATCCAACTCCAACCGACTGTCCGGGCCAGTAACACCACCAGAAATCTGCTGATTATATAATCCACTTATTTCAGATCCAAAAGAAAATCCCAAACACGTGGATGTCTGGGTATAACCCAATACTGCCCCTCACCCAGAGCCTGGCTCAGGGAGGGGCCAAAGAATGTTTCTTTGACTGCTTGGGTGATTGAGGAGGAGGGGCAGGAATTCTACTTTGGTGAGAGAACAACCAAAGAGAGGGAAAAGAAAACTGAGTATTGCTGTTCAGCCATGCCCAACTCTTTGGGACCTCATTTGGGGTTTTCTTAGCAGGGATACTGCAGTGGATGGACATTTCATTCTCCAGATCATTTTACAGATGAGGAAACTGAGGCAGACAGGATGAAGCAACTTACCCATGCTCACACAGCTAGTGAGTGTCTGAGGCTGGATTTGAACTCAGTAAGATGAGTTTGACTGACTCATGGCCAATGCTATCTATGCACCATGGCAACCGCTAGCCAGATCCATGCTGTGATATCTACAATAAATAGATAGATGGATGGACAGACAGACAGAGACAAATACATGACTCAGATACAGACAGACAAGACAGGAGAGACAAAGACAGACAGGTAGACAGGACAAATAGACAGATAGATACATAGAGACAGAGAGACACAGACAACAGAGATAGAGACAAGACAAATGCAAATAGGAAGATAGAGACAGACAGACAGAGAGAGAGAGAGAGAGAGAGATACAGATAGACAAACAGAGATAGAGACAGACAGACAAGATGGATACAGACAGGACAAATAGACAGAAAGACAAATAGATAGCCACAGACAACAGAGAGAGTCAGAGACAGAGACAAGACAGATAGACCCAAACAAAGGACAGAGATACAGACAGATGGACAGACAAAGAAAATGACAGAGTGGGCTTCTTGGCCTCAAGCAGCTTCCTACTCCATCACTGACTTTCTCTGTAGAGGAAAGCTGTCCAGAAGATGTAACCTCACTCTGCCTTGGTGCCAACAAAAAGACTAAAACTTGGAACAGAGAGGAGGAAGATGGCCAACATGACATTAGCAAGTAAATTAAGCCTATTTGAAAGCAAACAGCTCAAGAAAATGAGGGAATAGCGAGGCTCACCAAGAAAACATAATTGTCAAGATCCCACCATGAAAGTGTATTTTGAGAAGGATCCTGGCTTTGACATTTCTTGAAGAAGCCTCAGAATTGGCTGGATTTTAAGCAGAAAATTAACTTTAACTTTTCTAAGTGTTAAAATCTGCTTTTACTGATCAATCTACATCCATTTAGCTTTTCTTGGGGGGAATATTGGGCCAGTCTCCTGTGAAGCATCATTTTCATTCAAGAGGCTATTTATTTTTCTAGGATTTCATAATGCTTTTAACACAATGTCTTTCCCAAATATAAGACACCTGGACTATCTCATGATCTCTAGAGAATTCATTTTCCACTGGGTCTCTGCCCAGGTCATCTTTCATGACAGTAAAGAACACAAATGCATGTCTCCCTGGCTTTACCAGTCATCGGGATCACTAAACAAAGTTATCATTGTAGTTTTATCTCTCTCATCCTACTAAGGGCATGGGAGGTGTTTTTAGAGGTGGAGGAGAGCTTTTAAGACCAGGCTTTGTTGGAATAAATAAAATATTTTGTTTGCAATCAATCAACAGAGAAATAACAAACAATGGGATTTGGTATTGTCTATGTCTTTCAATGTGATTGATAAGATATCTCCTGTAGAGATTCATTTGTAAATGTTTCCCATATTTGCCTCAGGTGAAGTGACTTGGCCAGGGTCACACAGCTAGTAAGTGTCGGAGGCTGGATTTGAACTCATGAGGATGAGTCTTCCTTCCAAAGCCCAGTACTCTATCTACTGCACCGTCAATGTAGTATACATACTCTAGGGTCACAACAATAATAAATATCCTAGGTAATACTTGAATCCAGACTCTATTCTTCCATCCCAGCATAAGTGACATATAGTTGGCTACGACTGGCACGCTACAAACACTGAATGGTTCCTCCATGTCGTAATAAGCCAGGCTTTGAGGGATATGGAAGGGGATGACACGCCCCCTGCCCTCCAGGCCCGCGCCACATTAGCCAGCCATGTTCAGTGAGATGAGAAGAAACAGAGCCGGTGCCAGCTGTACCATCTGCAGAACCAGTTGGGCCAGCCCTGCCCTCCTGATGGTAGATTGGAAGCCCGGAGCTCAGCCTTTACAACGAGAAAATCAGAGCTCTGGTTCTAATCAACTCTCGGCAGAACCAGTCCAAGCTGCACCTTTTCCAAGAGCGGCCCCACCTCCCCCCATGTCACAGCATTTCTCCTTCATTAATACCCAGCTGTCTAAAGCAAACCTAGACCATTTTTGGATTTCTTCCTAACTCAAATGAACTGCCAATCCAAGTGGTTATGGATTCCTGCCAGAGCAGGTCATGTACATTCACTTAGGTAAGAACCACCGAGCCTGGCCAGCTAGTTTCAAATGTCTTCCTTGCTATTATAGAATAAATTATATCTTTAATAAACAAAAGAATATTTCAGATAAGCACCCATAAACTATGTGCCACTCAGGGGAAAACTTTCCTATGAGAACACCAAAGAGAGGGACATTCTGTACTCTACCAAAATGAGTTCCAGTCCACTATGGGTTGATTCTATTTTTTTTTAAGTAGTTACATTGGCACTAAAGAATGGCATCCATTTTTTCCAGACCAGTAGATGAAGGTTAACGTGAAACAGGTTTGCACTAAAAATATTTATTGCTATTTTGTGCCTATGATCACAACACCTAAAGCACAACAAAAATTTATTGGCTTCCTACCCATCCTAATCCACAACCCAACCCTTTTCATTCTCTATTTGGACTTTGAATTTTTTTTTTAATTTGATGACTATTGATGACTATTGTCAAAAGTATTAAAAAGGAAAAAAACAAGAAATAAGAAGACCTCTGGAAAGCAGTCGGGCAACTCCAGGGTCAAGGTTTTGGCAACTGAAAATTCAACTTTTCCAAAAAAGACCATTTTGGTGACCTTCCTCCACTGGCTAATAGGCTGATAGATGCTCTTGGAGAGTAAACATGTTTAGATGGTTTCAATGAGAGATTATTTTTCTCTTAAATGTTTTGGAGTCAGAATTTGTCTCCATACATAGACGTCTGGATGATTAGGGGATTGAGAAGGATCCAGCAGACAGGCAGGGGGTATTGAAGGCAGTTTGCAAAGACTCAATTGTTCAGTTTTTAGCTTGAGTATTTATAACCTCCAAAATCAGCCAATGCTACAAACCAGGCCTCGATTGATTGTTCTGTGGATTGTCTAGACTGAAGTTATTCATGTTAAAAATACAGATTCAACTTAAACTTGGGTCCTGTATTTCTGGGGAATTGGTTGTTAACCATTTCCCAACAGACTTCTGCATCCAAAGGGACCATATTGACAGAATGAGACACCTCCCAGCCTGGAAGCTGGCTCCACCGAGGCAGCTCAGTAGCTTGGCCACTGCCCAGAAGTTTGAGAGAAGTGTTGCTAGGGGCAGCTAGGTGATGCAGTCACCTCCAGGCGGTGGAGTCAGGAGGACCTGGGTTCAAATTTGACCTCAGACACTTAATACTTACTTAGCTATATGACCTTAGACAAGTCACTTCACTACGCTGCTTTGAAAAGCCCCAAACCAAAAAGAACTGGAACCACAGGAAGGTTCAATAATTTGTCTGTTCACAGAGCTAAGTGGCATCAGAAAACATTGGAACCCTGATTCCAAATCCAAGGTCAATCGGGCAGTCCCAATATCACACGAGCTGCTTTTCACACAAACATATAACTGTCTAGATATGTTGTATCCACATGTGCAGACAGACGGCAAGAAAAGAAGCAGATAAAAGTTTCAAGTGGAGAATATTATAACATGATCCTTTCTTATCCTAAGAGTTCACAACAAGGGCTCCTTGTTTCCTGAGAAGGAAAAATTGAACTAGGAAAGACTTATCAGCTCGGCCATGTTGAGAAAACCAAGAGACCAGAACCACATTCTCCATCAAAAGATACATTCTAATTTGGTCCTCTTTTGCAACTGAGCATCATCAATACATACTTATGTTGCTATGGAGATAGAGAAATAGACAGCTCTCTCTCTATAAGTGTGTGTGTATATATATGTGGGGTATACATGTATGTGAGTGTGTGTATTTGTGTAATCAGAAGGATAAAACTCATAAATTCAGCTGGAAAGGACTGTGGGAGGGGTCACTGATTCCAAATACCTCATTTTAAAGATGATGAAACTGAGATTCCAAAAGGTTAAGTGACTGCACCAAGATCAGACCACTAGGAAGGGACTGAGGCAAGATTCTAACATAGGTATTCCTAATGTCAAGTACATCACTCTTATAGCTCACTCTCTTTTTTTCCCCTGCTTTTTACAAGGCAATGGGGTTGAGTGACTTGCCCAAGGTCACACAGTTAGGCAATTATTTTCTTTTTTGTTTTTTTGCAAGGCAATGGGGTTAAGTGACTTGTCCAAGGTCACACAGGTAATTATTAAGGGTCTGAGGCTGGATTTGAACTTAGGTCCCCCTGACTCCAGGGCCGGTGCTCTATGTACTGTGCCACCTAGCTGCCCTGTCTCTTGTTTTAAAAAAAATGATAAAACACAATAGAACTTATGAGCCTCTGAAAATCTAATACACATGGAGAGGGTTTAAGTTTAAAGGTGAACTTAAATACTAAAAGTAAAATGGATGGATCAGTTGTACACATTTATGTTTCTATTTATTGTTTCAATCATATTTGTACGTATTCATTCACATTCTAATTTTCCTCTGACAGGATAAGACTTGGATGACCAATAGAAAGCATTTCATCCCTCTGCCTGGCTTCTGTGGGAGAAGGAACAAGCAAAGAATTTTAGCTTGAGAATAAGGAGAAATAACCCATTCAGGTGATTTAAAGGAATCTGGCCAAATGGAGTACATCAGAAGTTAGATTTGGAAAGGGAAAATTTAGGGAAACTTAGGAAAATTTGGAGAAGAATCTTAATCTTCTGACACTGGTTCAGACCTTATGTCTGTCAAATAAAGAGCCAGATCAATTAAGAAAGATGTAAAGAGATTCAATAGGATTAGGGAGTAGACCCTGAAGAGGCAAACCTAAAAAGAAAGAGAAGATAATTGGCATGACAAGGCAAGGGATTGTTGGAGTTGTGAACTGATCCTGCCTTTCTGGAGAGCACTTTGAAATTATGGCCAGAGGGCAATTAAACTGTGCATATCCTTTGATCCAGCAAAACCACTCTAGGTCTGGATCCCAAAGAGATTGTGAAAATGGGTAAAAAGTAGAAAAATATTCCTAGCAGCTTGTTTTGTAGTGGCAAAGAAATGGAAGTTGAGGGAATATCTATCACTTGGGGGATGGTTGAACAAGTTGTATGTATATGGTTGTGATGGAACACTATTATTCTATTAGAAGTCATGAGGGATGGGAATTCAGGGAAGCCTGGACAGATTTACATGCACTGATACTGAGAGAGATGAGCAGAACCAGAAAAACACTGTATACACTAACAGCAACATGGGGGCGACGATCAACCTTGACGGACTCGCTCACTTCAGCAGCACAATAATCACACACATTTCTAAAAAACTTGGGATGGAAAATACAGTCCAGATCTAGGAAGGGAACTGTGGAGTTTAAATGCAGATCAAAACTTGCTATCTTCAATTTTTAAAAGCTTTTTGCCATTTTTTACTCTCTAATTTTTTTTTCTCTATTTGGATTTGATAATTCTTTCATAATACGATTAATATGGATCTATGTTTAGCATGGATTTATATGTAGACCCCATATCAGGTTGCTTTCCATCACAGAGGGAGGAAAGAGAGAGAGGGAGAAAAATATAAAACTCAAAAGCTTGCCAAAAAATGATTGTTGGGGGCAGCTAGGTGACATAGTAGAGAGATCACCAGTCCTGGAGTCAAGGGGATCTGAGTTCAAGTCTGGCCTCATCTAGTTGTATGACCTTGGGCAAGTCACTTAACCCCATTCCCACGCCCCCCTCCAAAAGAAACCCAATTGATGAAAATTACCATTGCCTAAGGTTGGAAAACTAAATAAATAAAATATTTTTAAAAATACAAGGCAAGTTATGAAAAGTAAGTGGAGCAATTAGAGGTAAAGAAAATAGAGAAATTGAGGACAGACAGAAGATGGGATGGATGGATGCCAGACTAAAGGGGAAGCACTGAATCCCTCAATGCTGCTTTCTCTATTCACACACCATTAGCTGAGTTCTTCCCTTTTCTCATCCTGAATGTTTTTTTATAAATTTTTGCAGCCTAATTTAAACAGGGTGCACCCCTCATTGTCTTTTTCTCTTTTAAATTGTATCATATTGGTCACTTTTCTCACGTTTACTCTCAGATTGCCTACAAGTCCAGAATTTTAATGTTAGAAAGGACCCACAAGTCTAACTCAACTCTCTCATTTTATAGAAAAGGATATGAGGTTCAGAGAGGAAAAGACACTTGCCTAGGGTCACACAGCCTGTATGAGTCTAAGGTAGAATTCAAATTCAGTTCTTTAAATCCATTTCTCCATCTGCCTGGGGTCACCTCTTTCCATTTTCCAAAGAAGGCAGAAGCCTCAGACTTACTTGTCAGAAGTCTCAGAGGCAGAGGGGGAGATAGAAGCCAGGTCCTCAGCCTGAAAATACAACCTCCCTCCAGGCAATGAGGCCCTTCTTTCCTTATTTCCGCATTAATATAAAGTTCAGTGACAACATTCTGAGTTCTCAGGAGGAAACTGAGTAACCCTAAGGCCAAGCATGATCACATATACCTCGTGTTGGAAGACTACAAAGCACAGAGTCGAACATAGAAAGACCACTCACATTTTAATGGATTTTAATCAGTGTAACTCCCATTTCTTACCTGCCAAAAATCATAGACCTAGCTAGTGATGGGTCCTGAAAGGTGGATTAACAATTCTTTCCAATAGCAACAGCATGGAGACTTTTATTTTTAAATGCTAAACTGTTTCTGGCAACAGGTACCAGATTGCAATAAGGAAGAAGGCTTGACTTACTGGCCAGGAGCCAGGAAAGCCAGGGACCTGCCTGGGGCAAGAACTCTCTGCAGAGTCTCTTCAGCTTCCGTTGCTTCTCCACCTATTTCTCTTCATCCAGAACCTAGAGTCCTCTTGCTAAGCCCTGGGGGTCTTCCTGCAGGAGTTCCCCAGCTAGAAACTTCCCTACTGGGGCTGGAATTCAACCTGTAGGACCCTGGCCAAGTCCCTTTACCTCTTAAGGCCTCAGGTTCCTCATCTGTGAGGGGCTTGGACTAGATGTCTTCTAAGGGGCTGTCCAGCTTAGACACATTTAGTACATTTGCTCCAAATTGTTCTGTTCTGGAAGAAGACCATGATATCAGGGAGGTGAGGCCATGACAAGCACATGAATTGGATTTGAGGGAGGGGGCTGTGCTAAGTCCCCAGCCTCACTTTCTCCTCCAGTCATCTGGGCCCAGTGGCCAGAGATGAACCAGGATGACTGGAGATGGCCGTGGATGTGAGACAGTCAGGGTAAAGTGATTTGCCCAACAGATATGAACTCAGGTCCTCCTGACTCCAGGGCCAAGGCTCTATCCATTGTGCTCTATAGGCATTTGTTTCCCAGACACTTGTCATCCCCAAGAAGCAGTTACCACCTCCTATCCCCAGAAGGTTCTTCCACCCCTTGACCTCTCCATACTAGTACTCAGTGACTGTGACATCAGGAAAGTCCCCTCGACTTTTCTGTGCCTCAATGTCCCCCTCTTTAAAATGAGGGTATTAGTTTAATAATCCCATCAGTCTTTTCTGGTCCTGAATCAAGGAGCCTATGAAGCGAGGAGACAAAGGATAAAAACATTCAGAAATGGCCTCAGTCATGGGCTTTTCCATTCCTGGACACAAGCTTAAAGCTCACTGTGGAGAATGCTTCTAACTTAGCTATTACTCCCATCCCAAGCCAAACGCTAACTGTCATTTAGCTCTTACAGAAGTAAGAGACTTCTGAAAGTGTTCAGCCTGTTCTCGTCAAAGTGATTCATGCATTATTTATTAAATACATAATCATATGATTTCTTAGGTAGACTTTTCCAGATGGGCAAAAATTCTCAAACCTGAATGAAGTCTCCTAGAACATTTTGCTGACCTAACTTTTCTTATATGACTACGCTAACCAAGCCCTGGTCCAGATTTCCATCGTGGCCGTCAACGTCAATCCAGCACACAGTCCTTCACGGTCAACTCTTCCAGTATTCTTTCTCAGTTGTGCCTGGCCTGAGCTCTCCCTCCCTTGGCCTGGACCTTTTACAAAATCACACCGATATGGATTATTATATTTCCAAAGGGAAAACAGAAATGGGAGTATATACCTAATGGAGGGTGAAGACAATGGGGTCATTTGCACTGACAGTTCTGGTCCTGAATTTCTCTTCCTGCTCAGACTGGGGCAGCTGTTGTGATGGCTGCAGAACAGGAGGCCGTGACAGGCGAGCCCCCCCTGCACCTGTGCCAACACGTCCCCTCGGTGACTTCCCCAGGGACACATTCCTATTCGGCCACTATGATGTCTTTCCCACAGCTTTTTCCTGGGGTGAGAGGGTAATTACGCCGGTATCATGATAAACAGACTCCTTTGCTTTACTTTCTTTTTTTTTCTTATTTAAAAAAAAACATTATAAGCCATGCAGATGCTTTCTTTGGCAATTGGATACAAAGCTATAATTCAATTTAATTGAGCCAGTATTTATTAAATGCCTACTTGGTGCAAGCCACGGTGGACTTTTCCAAGAAAAGTCCTCTTTAAGACAAAGATATTATTTCAGAATTCTTTATTATTCAGTGTTGAATAATGTTAATTAGGAGAATAATAACAAAGGCTTAAAATAATGTCAAAGTCTAATGAGAATTGATGAGCCAGGAAGACATATTGAGTCAAAAACAAATTTCGCAGCTTTTACTTAAGACCAAATTATCTCCCACAATCCTCAGACATTAAGACCAGCTGAACGTCCACTGAGCAAAAGAACCCTGACGGGTATTTGTTTTTATGTGCTTCCAAGTTTCTGAGAAAACACACACGTCTCCTCCCAATACCAAACCCTTTCTGAAAAGGTCAATTTTCAAGAGAGACCATAAAAAGCCTTGTACAGCTTAGGTGGACTGATATGGAAAATAGATGTACATCTGAAATTCAGGCTATAAATCACAGCCAACATTCCCCGATCCCTTCCCCAAACAACAGTAAATTAAGTATCAGCGACAGGAGTTGGCAACATGGGCTGATGGAAAGAGTCTGGGGCTGTAGATCCCAGATCCAGTGCTGGGATTCACTTCCTTAGATTGTGGTACTACTATCATTCCTATTTTATAGATGGAAAAATATGCCCAGAAAGATTAAGGGACTTTTCCTTGACCACCTACCTGCTACATGTCAGAGGCGGGACTTGAACCCAAGTCTTTCTGATTCCATGACTGTCCACATAGCATGTTAAGGCTTATTTAAGCTTAGTTGCAGGTATATAGATACTAATTAGATAAGTTCATAGCTAATAGCATTATTACATGTAATAATATTACATGTTTTTAATTTGCTATATTGCATAATAGTATTTATATAGTTAATAGTGTTTATAGTTAATTAGCTAAGTTTTTAGTTAATAATATCGGGTTTGTTTGGATTTGCATTTTCTAAGCTCTCATACGCAGAGGTCAAGAACCATAGAAAGGCAGGCAGACAAGACCTGGAGTGGAGGGGTCTATAACTTACAACATGGAGGGACTTTCAGAGTTTTGGGGTGGATGTAAAAGCCAATCTTTTATTTTTTCCAGCACTTAAAAAAAGTGTATCGCCCTTAGATACTTCATGTTCTAGGTGTCCCTGTGGTTTTCTCACATGAATTAAACTGTGGCTATTGATCAATTTGTAAATTGAACAAAAATGAGATGCTCCATTTTTCTAAGACAATATTCTTCTGGAGTTGTGGGCAAGCTTGTGAATAGAACAAAAATGAAATGTTCCATTTTTCTGATTTCCTTCTTTCCACCCCAAACTCCATGGCTAAAATGCAAAGGGTAGCATCTTGCTATAAATATAGGCACCACACATAGCAATTGCTCTCCATTTCTTTCGATGGTCACTGTATTTCTCATTGTTTATAAATAGACTTGTTTTTAAACCCTCCCCAACTTCCAGAACCTGCCAAAGTGCTACACTCTCCCAAACCTTCCTTCTAGTCCACCTCCCCCCAGACACCCATCTCTTTGGCATAACTACATATTTGTTTTTTGCTCACATAATCAGTCTCATGACTTTCTGTGATTGCCGGAGGACAGTGTATATTTTATACTTCTTTAATAGTCCCATAAATCCTAGAATATGGTAGGTGACTTGTGACTTTATTGATGCTGTCCACCCCATCCTCTTTCCACTCAACTGTCTAGGTCTTTATTATTATTCTTCATAACTTCAGATCTGAATGATGAGGCAAAGAATAACTTCATTAACTCCATAGACATTATATGGAATTTCAGAGAGGGCAGACTTCTATTTGCAAGATCCATCAATCAAGTCTGAACCCAGCTGTGTGTGCAGACATCGTCTTTGGGTGACAGATTATAAACCTCTTAGAAGAGTCAAGAAATACCAGTGTCAAAATGCAACAACACAGAAGGCATTCTCCGAATGCTCGGTGTAGTTGGAAGTGTTCATTTCCATACCAACTCAAGCGGGTTTAGGAAATGTTGGCCAGTTTTCTTCTTGCCACAGATTTATTTACACAATCAACCTAGTGGAATCCAGGCTGGAATGTGAAAAGTATTAGAAGCAAATTAAGTAATTAGAGGCTTGAAACATTCCAATATTTCTACTTGCATATGTCAGAGATTTGCTTACCCACAACTCCAGAAAAATATTGTCTAAGAAAAAAATGGAACATCTCGTTTTTGTTCAATTTACTGATCAATAGCAACAGTTTATTAATGTAAGAAACTTAGTCCCTTTGCTCCCACTTTGAAGTCTCTGGAGCACATTTTCTATCATTTCACATAATGAACAAGGCTTTTCTTCCTTTTGTCATTTTACCTAAATTTTTTAGGAGCCACCAACTGCCATGTTTCTACTACAATTTGACAGATGTGGAAGTGGATGTAAACAAGCACTGCTTCCAAGGGAGTCTTTCCACTTTGAAGATGACAATGATTGATAATTGATCTGAAACTGATCTGGAATCTACAATTGATCTGGAAAAAATGAAATCACGAAATGGAAGGAACTAGGCTCCACACAGTCATCTTTTCATCACCATTAAGCAATCATGCTAGATTATCATCAACAAAAGATGCCTTCACCATCTCCGCATGAAAACCCAATGATTTACAGCACTTTGGCAAAAATTCAAACTGGTAGAGCCATGATCACGGGGAGGGGGAAGGGTATCCATGACAACCTAGCTATTGAATTCCCACTTGAAAAGGCATTTTTGAGATAGTAAAGAGATAGGCATAGCACCCAACTGAAGACAACATAATTAAATGTAGCGTTCAGACAGTCTGTGCTCATACTTACAATGTGGTCTGGAAGAACTCTTACCTTAGACAAAGACTAAATTGTGAGATTGTAGGAGTCATTTTAATACCTAGCCCAGCAGAGTCCTTTCCTTAAAAATCTCTAGATGGGCAAGTCATGCTTGAGATAACAGACATATTACTAAAATATACATTTATAGGTGCAGCTAGGTGGTATATAGATAAGAGCATCAGCCCTGGAATCAGGAAGTCCTGAGTTCAAATACAGTCTCAGACACTTAATAATTACCTAGCTGTATGACTCTGGGCAAGTCACTGAACCCTATTGCCTTGCAAAAATAAAAATAAACCTATATACATTTACATAAGATGAGATAATTTTGAATGAATTTAATTTTTTTAATTTTATGATTGCATAGTTAGTATCAAAAAATCTCTCTATTTAATAACTTTGGATTCACAAGCTAGCCACTTCTGGATCATCTAGATACTGAAAATCAATTATCTGTGGCTCAAGACACCCATGGAATGCCACCTTTGGTGACATTCTTGTTTTTTATTCATGTGATTCTTTGTCAATTTGAAGTGAGGCAGCAAAGATGGTTTCCTGGGCATGTGAATGAAATAAGTAATGCTAATAAAGCCTATGTTTCCCAAAATGCAATTATTATGTTACTAAGCCATTTGTTAATTGACAAATGGGCCAGAATAAATGATGTTCAAAATGAAAGTAATTATAATGATTAAAATGCTATTTATAAACGACTTACAGATTAAATAACCCAAGACACCAATTTTCTCTCTTTAAACAGTGAATGGATAGACATGTAAGCAAATTACCCAATCCCTTTGGGCCTCATTTTCTTCATCCCTTCTCTTCCATTTGCTACCCATGTGAACTTGGGCAAACCAATTAATCTCCTTAAGGCCTCAGTTTCTTTATGTGTAAAAGGAAGAAGTTAGACTAGATGGCCAACAAGTTCTCTCCCAAGTTGGGTATTTTATGATCTGTAAAAGAAGAGGGCTGGTTGAGATAATAGATGTTCCTGAGTTCCCTTCCAAATACAACATTCTATGATGCTAACATCCTCTGAATGTAACTCATTTAGAAACTTTGGACCCGAGTCAAATCTCTAGAATTTTGGCACTAGTATTTAACATTAAGAGATTTTTAACTTGGGATCTGGGGCCCTGGAGAAATGGGCAGTTGTACCCCATGGGCAGGATCTTTTAAAAATAAAAGGAATTTGACTGAATTGTTAAATCCTAAGGTATATGGATTAATGATAATGCAACCATTCTAAGCTCTATGGGAATTAATTTGAGGTGTTTAAGAGAATAGATTCTACCTCGTGTTAACCAGAATCCAGGAGTCATCAGTGAACAAAATTCAACTAGCTATTGTTGAATCTAAGCCAGATGGGTCTGGATCAATTCTAAATGTGACCCACACGTGCGTTCTTCTCATCATAGACACAAGTTAACTTTGCTATTGTCCCCACTAGGAGCAGAAACAACAGCAATGACTACTCTAACTGGCTGCACACATACTGGACAGGGAATCCCAAGAGTGACTTTTCTCCAAAAGTTTATACTTTTTCTGCTTCACATTGGTAGCTGAATAATATTCAGCTGCTACCAATTTTGTGGGTATCTCAACAGAGTCGATTCATTTATGTTAAAAATGTAAGAGTTAGCATAATGCATAGTGAAGAAGTAGTGGAAGGTTTCCTGTTAAGATGACAATTGATGCAAAGGTGTGTGCTGTCTCCAACTAAAACTGGCAGGTTTTTAGATAAAAATAATAGCTATAGCAATTAAATAAGAAAAAGAAATCAAGAGAATAAGCAAAAGCAAAGAGGAGGCAAAAATATCTCAGCTTGAAGATAATATGGTTTAGAAAGCCAAAGGGATCAACCAAAGAATTAATCTAGCCAGTAACTTCAATAGAGTAAGAATACAAAATAAATCCAAAGATATCCATTTTTACATGTACTGTTTAAAACTGACAGACCAGATAGGAAGAGAAATTCTAGTCAAAGAAATAATAAAATACATTAATTATCTGACTTAGAAATTTGGAGAGTGCTCAATGGACATGGTTTGGCTATGCCAATATAATAAAAATGAGGATGTTATCCAAGTTATAGATTTAATCTCATGCCCAATTTCCAAAGAGATTTTTTAAAGGATTTGACAAAACAATAGTGATTCATTTGGGGCAAAGGTCAAAGATATAAAAAGCTATAATGAAAAGAAGTCAGGAAGAACAGAATTTACCCTATCAGATCTCAAACTATATAGCAAAACAGAAATCATCAAAATTTCCCACTAGGAGATAAAAATAGAAAATTAGATTATTGGAACATGGTTACATGATATTCAATAAACCCAAGACACAACCTACTGTGGATCAATCATTTTCTACAAGAACTACTGGGGGGCGGAGCTAGGTGGTGCAGTGAATAGAGTACCAGCCCTGGAATCAGGAGGTCCTGAGTTCAAATCTAGATTCAGACACTTATTAATTACCTAGCTGTGTGACCTTGGACAAGTCACTTGACCCCATTGCTTTGCAAAAACCTAAAAAAAAATTACTGGCAAACCTTGAAAGTCATTGGTTAGATTTGTCAGTACCCATCATGAAGTACAATGAATTCTAACTTATGAATAGTATTGAAAAACATGAAAAAAATTAAAATAAGTCTATATTTTTTCAGAATTATGGACAATGGAAAAAATTAGTAGAAAATTAGTAAAAAGGCAAGATAAAAAGGGTCATAACAGCAAAATAGGTGATTTTGATTGAATAAAATGTAAAAGATTTTACATAGTCCACAAAGCTAGACAGAGAACAAAAGTTACAGATTAGGAGAATTACTTTGCAATCAATCTTTAGTACAAGCATATAGGAATTCCATCCAAATGTATAAGGCAGGGTGAACGCCCAGTTCCCTAAGCCAATTGGTAAAGATGTAGAAATGAATCAATGATCAAACATTTTGCAAAGCGCTAGAGATACAAACACAAAAATGAACCTTGACTTCAATAAGTTTATATTCTATTGATAGAGATACTTCTGCATGAAGAAATTAAAGAATGAAAGAAAATGCAATCATCAAGCACTTTGGACCCCTCTGCTTTAATGGAAGAGAGAGGGGTAGTTAGGTGGTGCAGTGCATAGAATGCCAGGAATCAGGAAAGCTCATCTCCTGAGTCAAAACCAGCTTCAGATACTTCCTAGCTGTGTGACCCTGGGCAAGTCACTTCACCCTGTTTGCTTCAGTTTCTTGATCTGTAAAATGAACTGGAGAAGGAAATGCTAACATACTTCAAAATCCCTGAGGGAGAAAATGCCAAATCGGGGTACAATGAGTTCAGATATGACAGAGCAAAATGTGCTAAGCCCTGGCAATACAAAAACATAATTTACTGGGTACATAGATACATCCATACATATATAATACACCCATTTACAGAAGCACTTAAGACTTAAACAGTAAATGAATACTAGGGAGTTTGCAAAGCGGGGGGAAGGCATTAGAATCTATGGGGGGTGGAATGAGGACAAACTTCAAGGAGAAGGATGTATGAGAGCTGAGTTATGAAAGAAACTAGAATTCTACACAGTGCTGGAAAGGAGGAATTGCAATCCAGGCTTGGAGACTGGCCAATGCAAAGAGATGGAGGCTGGAGAAGGAGTGCAACCATCTTCAATGCCATATAGGTGGAATTCAAGATGGAATTAAATATCTTAATTTATATCATCTCATATTATCCTTCTAGAAAATTCTAAGGAGTCTAAGGAGAAAGAGGAAGGAGAACAGAAAGGGGGGATTATTAGAATTTGTGGCTACATCAATGGGAGAAAAGGCTAGTCTTCTCAGGTGCTTCCCCTGAAATCTTATACCCAGGGATCAGATTACAGTATTCCAATCCAAATCTAACTTTCACACTATGGAAATTTCCCCAGGAAAATAGAGCCTGTGACCCAAGTGGAATCATTCATCTAAATACTGACTTGGAGGAAACTTGTAAAGGAAGTCCTCCTTTCTAGAGGGGAGGGAAGGGAAGGAGAAGGTTTTACCATTGATTCATCTATTTTCTTGGCAATTGGAAAGATTAAAAGGAAACTGAAGAGGATTCTGATTCCTGGGCTGGAGCAATGGAGTTCACTTCCTTGAGGGAAGGGAAGTCAAAGACCAAGCCCCTTGACAGAGAGGTAAACACCTGGCCAGGGGCAGGGGCAAAATTTCTCATCTATCAAAAGGATCTCTTGCTAGTCAAAGTATAGGTTGCTTTGGGGGGTCAAAGATGGCATACTGGCCAGCTTCAGTTCAGTGAACAAAAACACAAAGGTTGAGAAAGTTATGTCAACTTCCCCTGGCCCCCTCCAGTCCCCCTCCAGGGCAGGGCATTGGGAGCTTTCTGCCTCCATCTGTTTTTCATAATGTGAGCATCTGACTTCAGATACAATCCAGATCTGGTGTTAAGTGATGAGCCCAACAGCATAAAATAACTCTGAAGAAACAAACACTTTCAACCGGGAAGACATGCCATCATTTCTCTTTCACTTCATAGGGCTTAGGGAAGGAAATTTAAGTGAAGGTGAAAATGGTATATTTGGGACTGTTTGTTCTGAGGTTAGCAGTGGATAGACAACTGGGACTAGAGTCAGTAAAAGCCGAATTCAAAATCAACCTCAGATATTTACTAGCTGTGTGACCCTGGGCAAGTCACTTCTCTGTTTCAGTTTCCTCATCTGCACAATGGGAAATAATAAAAGCATTCACCTCTTAAGGTGGTTGAGAGTATAAAATGAAATAATATTCATAAAAGATTTAGCAAATCCTAAAGCTCCATTGGAATCAAAATATTATTATTATTATTATTATTATTATTCACCAACTGAATATTGATTAAAAACTTACAATATGTCAAACACTGAAGAAATAGACAGAAATTATGTGGGCTCAAAGAGCTTCCATTCTATTGGGGGAAATTCTGCGTATGTGCAAGTATAAACAAAGTAAAGACAAAGTAAGACTTTAGAGAGGAGGCTAGAATTAGAAAAGAATATGAAGGGGCAGCTAGTTGGTGCAGTGGATAGAGCACCGGCCCTGGAGTTAGGAGGACCTAAGTTCAAATCTGGCCTCAGACACTTCATAATTACTTAGCTGTGTGGCCTTGGGCAAGCCATCTAACCCCACTGCCTTGCAAGGAAGGAAGGAAAGAAGAAAGAAAGAAAGAAAGAAAGAAAGAAAGAAAGAAAGAAAGAAAGAAAGAAAGAAAGAAAGAAAGAAAGAAAGAGAGAGAGAGAGAGAGAGAGAGAGAAGTAAAAAGAATATGGAGAAAGTGGTGTTTGAATGGACTTTACAGGAATCAAGGGACTCTTGATGGCCACTGCCTTACATTATGCTTCAGGTTATGACCATCAAATCAAAGAAATCCTTTATAGAATAAAGAATGTGAATCCCAGAACTGGATAGAGAGTCCTTTTCTAGCATGATGACAGCAGTGAAAGGTCACACAGCAGATACAGGCGACAGGTTCAAAAGTAAAAGATATTGCAAAGTCTTAAAAAAGGTCAACTGGGTCCAGGTCTCCTGGCTCCTAACCTTACAAGAATCTCCACATACTCAGACACCAGATGGGATGAGGCAACTACAGGAATCCTTCCCTCACAGATGTAAGCCAGCCTACAGGGCCAGATGCAGATAACTTTCTGATGGCATTAAAGGTGCCTCCCCACCTGTCACTAGAAGCCTATCATGGAATCAACAATCAACAAATAGCTGCCCTTTGCTGAGATATAAGGTTCCACACCCAAAGAATTGACTTTCTATCAGTAGAAACAACACAGTACATAGAAACCAGAAACCAAAATACACAAAGTAAATAGAAAGCTAATTTCTGGTGGTGGCTGGGAGGAATGAGAAAGTCAAATGAATAACTCAAAACAACAAACATTTAATAAGATAACTATATTAATAAAAATAAGATAAAAATAGCTGGCATTCATGGAATGACTTCAAGGTTTGTAAATCTTTAATAATATCATTCTATAATGTATATCCAATGTATCATATATAGCTATGTAATAAAATAATATAGTAAATATATAATATATCTCTTTGTAATTGGCAATAATTTTATGTGTGTGTGTATATATATATATATATATATATAATCTCATTTTATTCTCCAAATACCCTGGGAAAGATAGATGCTATTATTATCTCTATTTTATAAATGAGTTAACTGAATTGAGACACATGGCCAGGATATCTGAACCCAAGGATTACTGATTCTAGACCCAGAGATGTCTCATTGGGCCACCCACTTTCCACTAATGAAGGCAACTTTTCAGAAAGATAGAAAACAGAGATAGTTCTAACTTAGTTTCTTAGAGTTTTTTCTTTCTTTGCTGAACCTAATAATAATAATGATGATAAAAATAAGTTAACATTTAAATGAAGCTTATGTGTAACCTTTGCTGAACCTAATTGCAAACCCAATAATGATAATAACAGTTAACACTTAAATGAGGCTTTAAAGTTTGCAAAATCTTTTACAAATGTTACCTCATTTTATCCATATGACAATCCTAATAAGTAGGTGCTATCATTATGCCTGAACGACACATAAAGAAACTGAGGTTGACAAAGGGTCAGTGACTTTCCAAGGATCATAAGCTGTGAGTTGGCTGAGGCAGGATTTGAAATCAGATCTTCCTAACTTCAAAGATCCTAACAAATTTGTTATCTAGTTGCCTACAAGTTGAAGCTACTTGGGGAGGACAGATAGAATTATTTTCACAGGAAAAAAATGAGTCTGTTCCCTAGACTGCAGTAGAGGCTTAATAAATAACTGGTTGGTTGACTCCATTAATTTATATAGATTCCTAAGGACACTTAGCAAAAATATTCAAGATTCATTTATATTGTACTCACCCAAAGAGACTTTCACCTGAATTTATAAACTATTCTTAACAGTTGATATGGCAGCTGTGTATGATACGGACAATACAAAAGAAAGGCCAATTGGTGGGAGCTACGTGATAAAACGACTTCAGCAGATAAACACAAATGCTCATATTGTACCCAACTCTGGTTATTCATCTCACTCTCCTCTGCTAGAAAAGGAATTCCAATGAACTGCCAATACAGAGTCAGTTATTTGTGTCTGTATTCTACCAATTACAAAGAGAGCCTTGTCTGGCTACCCCACAGAACGGCAAGGTCATTCCTACCCAATCTTGACATTGCTTCAGAACTGTTCTATCACTTTTTCCTTGCAATGTTCAAAATTCTTCTCCAAACCTTGTTGACACCCAGAGAAAATATCATGTGGATAAATTATCTGTTAAATTCTTTGACAAATACCATTCATTCTATACAATTGGATCTGTGCATTTTTCTCAAGTTACGTTTCTAGCAAGGCAGTCAGTGGCAGTTCTAAATTTCTGAGAATCACAGAATATCCATCAGTACCCTCACAGAGCTCCTTTTTTTCCCTCTGAGGTGAGGGAGCAATGCCAGACTTTGTAATTCAAATCTCTTCTCATCACTTCCTAGGCATACCAAAAAAATATAACTTTTGAAAGGTTAATTCTACAAATTATATTTTTAGGGGCTTCATGTATGAGCTGGTTCTTTTAAAAGAATTGGTTTCACTCTAGTTTAATGGGAATGACGAATTCTTTCATTTACACCTTAGCAAAGGGCTTATAAACATTTTACCATATGGATTTTCCAGACCAAGAAATGTAACACTAATTATTTGAATTCAGTTGGCACTTTTTGGGACTATATTCCCCCCTTTCCTAATAATAATTAATAATAATAATAATAATAATTTTTATCTTTAATTTTTTTAAAATATTTATTTAAGGCAATGAGGTTAAGAGTAGCTTTGCCCAAGGTCACACAGCTAGGCAATTTTAAGTGTCTGAGGCTGGATTTGAACTCAGGTCCTTCTGACTCCAGGGCTGGTGCTCTATCCACTGTGCCACCTGGCTGCCCTTGTCCTTTATTTTCAAAGGAGTTGATGCCATGAAAAGGACATGAATTGTGTGTGTGTGTGGCGGGGAATGCTGTGCTAGGTCACCAGTATCACTTTGTCCTCCAGAGCCATCTGGGTCAAGTGACCAGATAGGAATCAAGAAAACTGTATGGGATGCAATCAGGATGAAGTGACTTGCCCAAAGTCACATAGCTAGGAATAGTCAAGTGCCTAAGGTTGAATTCAAGCTGCCGACCTACTGACTCCAAGGCCAGTGCTCTATCCACTGCCCTCTAATTTAAGATCATTTGAAAAGAAATAGTTTGGGTTGCTAAATATCAGAAACTAGCTAGAGACAAGATGCTCTGAACAAGAAACTGTAAAAGCTAGAAATGTCCCACCAACAATTTATTTTCTCCCTTGTCTTCCTAGAACTTAATTTGGCAAAGCCAAGTTAACATTTTAAAACACTGCCAATCAGTGATGTCCTGCTTGTGCTATCAGAGCACAATGGAGATGGTTTCAAAGACCATTTTTGGAGAGTAGTGCAACTCAAAGACAGTTGGTTGTTATTTTGTAGGAGCCATCCTAGTCTGAGTCTGATAAAGCCAGGTATGGCATTGGTCTTTCTGACCTGTGGATAATTGGCACAGGGTAGGTCACATAATCACAGACACAGAGGCAATGCAGCCATTTTGAGGCCAATCTCAGGCTATTCCGAAGCATTTGTTCAAAAGTTCCTTAATTTGGAATAGGAATGGAATTTAGATTGTATCAAATCCAGTCATTTTATAGGAAACTGAGGCTAAGTTAAGTGACTGGCCCAGGGTCACCCAGCTAGTCAGTGTTCAAGCAGGATTTGAACTCTGGTCTTCATGACTGAGCCCAGTGCTCTATCCACTATGCCACCTGGATAGCTACATAATTTACTCAATCTCAAGCAGACCTTTGAAGTGAGATACAGAGGCAACAGTGGAGAGCAATGCGATGGGGCCCAGGACCCTAACTTCCCTTTGCTTCCAGCTAATAAGACCAGTGTCATCTAACCTGTCTGGGCCTGATCTCTCAACATCTATTGAAGCTTATCTTTGTGCTGGAGGGATCCACACCCTAACCAATGCAAGAGTGATAAAAGCTCTAGAAAAAGCAACAATAACAGACCACTGGCGGGTTCAAAGCTAAGAAAATGGTCAACTTAACTGGAAACAAGAACCAAGAGATTGGTGAAGAGGTAGAGGAGCCATTATTGATTTTCTGTCTCCATTAAATCAAAATTTAATAACAAGAGAAAGGTGAGTGTATAAAGACTGTTTAGCAGGAGATAAAAATGCCATTCACAAAACAAGAGAACTAAAAATAAAATTCTTCATGTCCTCATTTTCCATGATTACTATTTTATGCCCCAAACACCTCAAGTTGAAGCATGACTATCCCAATGGAGGATTGCGATGTCCCAACCTTATGTCATAAAATTGGGTTTCCTGACAACGCCAGCCTTTTCTCACAGTGTGGGTGTTGCCTGTGATGCAGATCACAAATCATCTCTGCTTTCTTGTTTTACAGGAATTCTCTTCCTCTGAAAAAATATTCTAGAGAAGATCTGGAAGTGTTCTCCTTGGTCTTTCATCTGTTTGACTATTTCATGGATAGCAGCTTTTAGAGGACCAAGGGTTAAGGTCAAGTTTGGAGATAGGTTAGTGCCATTGGGACAAACTTCTGGGCAGCTATAGATAAGAGTAGCATAAGAGGGATTGCATTCAAGTCTGAGCTGAAAAACAATACATCTTCATTGATGAGATCCCAGGTCCATTTGAGCAATACCACCACCACGCAAGCTGTCTGGCACTTCCTTCTCCTTGTCAACCCCTTTCTCCTATTGTTGAGTTCTTCCGGGGTCTTCATTTGGGGCAGGAGCCCAGACCAGCCATCCTTCATCCTCCTTCCATCCCTACTTCCCCAACAGCCCTACCCCCACCCTTCTCAGCTCCCTTCTTGGATTGTCTTGAGCTCCACGAGGACATGAGTGGTATTTCTTTTTGCTTGTGTATTTATATCTCCAACACACAGGGCTTAAGAATGCTTTGTGCCTGCCACCTCTCCTTTCAATAAACATTTATTGAGTGGAAAGCATTTTTGGATAATGAACAATAATGGAATCTTCTATTCTTCAGTTTCTCCCTGTTAGTTATACAACTGTGAAGACATAACAGGCTGCTGGAAAAACACTTTTGAAGATCTGCTTGGTCTCATTGCTCATCTCAGAATGACTGATGTGCTGCTTAGTTTTTCGCAGTATCACAGACTTGAAATTGGAAAGGACCCTAGAAGTCATTGGGTGCAATTCTCTCGTTTGGAAGATAAGGAAACTGAGGCACAGAGAGATTAAGTCACCTACCCTAAGTCACAGAGCTACTAAGTGCCAAGATGGAATTTGGATCTATGCCTTCCTGTCTCTTAAGCTGAGGCTCTGATTCTCTCCTCCACAATGCCACTCATTCTCATTTTTGCTCACAAGGAACAGCTCCAGACATAGAGAGGAAGGGATAGAGTTGGCAATTATAAAAGCGGGCAGTTCTAGAAAGAACCAACTTATCTTTTCATAGTACCTTGGAGATACTTTCAGTTTGGGCCAAAATCAATCTCATAAAAACTTCAGAATAATCAGGGCCAAAAAAAAATAAACAAAATGACTATAATGATTTAAAGAAAGGACAATATGTCTTCACATACACAGACAGCAAGAAAATGTGGAAAATCAGAAAGAACAAATATGATTTGAAAGCCCCCCCCCCCCAGATGGGAGGTCCTCAGATGTTACAAATTACTCATATTTTCATACTTCTTCAAAGTAGTGATTGGTTGTGTTGACTTTTTTCCTCTTCATTTTTTCCTTTGTCCTCCGGGATGGCTCTGGGAGAAAGGAGGAGGGATAATAGAGAAAGCTATAATCACATAAAAAAAAAAACCAGAAGACATCAATAAAACTTCACAGAGATGAGAAATTACTCATGTGTTGGTAATCCAATGGGTTCCTGGTCATCTTTTTGAATGGGAGTTCTACAATCAGTGCTGATGAGAAGGGATCTCTTGAGTTTCATCCATAAAGTCTCCACAGATGACAGAGCAAAGCAAGCCTCTTATAGTCTCAGGTTTCCTCTGTTCCCTCCCAAGGTGTTTTTTTCACAATCACAAACTTTTCCACAATGTTCACAAAAAACACAAGTGTTTTGTTTTGCTTTGTTTTTGCTTTGAGCAATAACACTCATTTTCTTCTATCATCTTCCTTCATAAGGTTTTGCAAATGCGATTGTACCCTAAATTGGTGTAAACCCCAGTTGTCACATGGCCTTGCTTGGCAAGAAGATCCAAACATTTGTGGGCTGACAGAGCTCAGAGGTTGTTCTTGTCTTCTTGCTGTGGTCCAACTCCTCTGAGTAAGGAGGATTTCTTATTTCCTTCTACTTTTGTCCAAGTCCCATTTTGAAATTAGTTATTTATCCAGGAAGGGTTGTTACTGCTGAAGTCATATGAAATCTCTTCTTACCTTTGTCTTTTCTTCTAATTTGGCATTGGTTTTGCCCTTTATTTTACACAGTCAGTGGTCTTATACAGAGATAAAAGATCTTGAAACCCAGCTGTCTCCACCAATCTCTGAGCTTCCAAATTGTAGATCTACAAGGAAGAATGGGTTTCCAATCAGGAGTTCCATAAAATAGTGAAATCATAGGTGTAGTTAAAAAAATCATCTCGTTAAACTGAACGTTTTCTTTTTCCTTCAAATGTCCCTCATAGGACAGCTCCATTGATTAGTCAATTTTCTTTATATTATAGTAAACAGAATTGCATATGATACTATACTCTAATTGTGTGGATTAAACCACACAAAGAATAATGCATAGCCCCCTAACTCCTCTGTATCTGGACAGAAATTATCCAGTGTCAATTAAAACCATTCTTCTGACATCTTTCCCAACTTGCATGGGATCATTTGCATTTCTCTTCTTATTATTAATCAGGAGAATTTTTTGAGTATGTGTGAGAGTGTGTGAGTGTGTGTGTATGTATGATTATTTATAGTTTATCATTTTTTTCTTTTGAAAACTGTGTTTCCCAATGTAAAGACTGGCAAATTGCCTTCTGTGGGGGTGAGGGGAGGGAAGTAAGATTAGGGGAAAAATTGTAAAACTCAAAATAGAAAAAATTTTTAAGCACACAAAAAAGAAAACTGTGTTTCCATATATAACCTCTATGAGATTGTTTGCTGTGTCAGGGAGTAGGGAGGATAGGTAGAGAGGGATAGAATTTTGAACTCAAAACTTCAAAAAAAACTTTAAAAATTGATTTTACATATAATTGTGAAAAAATGAAATTTATTTAAAAAACTAATTTTGTGATTTGCATGAACTGATGCTGCGCGAGATGAGCAGAACCAGAAGAATGTTGTACACCCTAACAACAACTTGGGGGTGATGATCAACCTTGATGGACTCACTCATTCCATCAGTGCAACAATCAGGCACAATTTGGGAGTATTTGTGATGGAGAATACCAGCTGTATCCAGAGAAAGAACTGTAGAGTTTGAACAAAGACAAAAGACTTTAAAAAATGTTATCTTATTACGTAAGTTTGTTATCTCTTATACTTTATTTTTCTTCCTTAAGAATATGATCTCTCTGTCATCACATTCAACTTAGATCAATGTATACCATGGAAACATTGTCAAGACTAACAGACTGCCTTCGGGGGGGGGGGGGGAGTGAGATTAGGGGGGGAAATTGGAAAATTCAAAAATAAATAAAGATAAAGAAATCTCAAGAAAAATAAAGAAAAAACAGTAATGTGATTGTATCCTTTGATTGCTCAGCTCCTGTACAATGGCTCAGTGTTCTATATGCATCAATTTTCTGTATATGCTACGGTTGTCAGATTTGTACTGATTATATTTCATCCAAATTTTTCTTTAGCATTCCGTTGTTCCTCTTCCATGTTTCTTGCTTTATTTGTCAAAGTGATTTTTTAATTGGATGCATTCAAAATTGTACTGTTTATCTTTCAGGATCACTTCTTTTCCCTTTTTAGTACTTATATCCTACTAGAAAACAAAGTGAATTGTTGGTCAACACACTCTCAGACCATTTCCAATCTATTCAGTCTTGTCCCTTCCATGCTGCTATAGAATTACTTGCATCCAGCCAACTCTCAATCCAGACTACTGTTTAAAAGGAACTCTGGCTCTTCTAAGAACTCATTTGGTTTTTTCTTTTTTTTATAAAATGTTCAAATGGAACCTTATGAGATTTTCCCTTCAATCCACTGAAACTGGAACTAGTTACATCCAACAGAAGAAAAGTTGATGGTTGGCTACAGACCTTAAACATCCACATTGTTTGTTCTGCCTCCCCAACTTGTTGTCATACTTTCCCAGCATTTTTTTCCTTCCTTTGGATCTGAGAAAAATCTTGAGAAAACAAAATGTTTAATCACAAAGAATATAAATGCAGTAAGTACTTATTCCCTCAGTTCCTTTCAGCATACCAGGCAGCCTTTGCAGCTTGAGAGAAGAAACTCTGAAATAAATGAAAGCACCATGCTCAGAAGGTAGTAAATTACAATACTTGCTAGTTCCAAGAGATGGAATGATGAAAAAGATGGAAAAAAATGCAAATTCACCCTCTCATTCAAAGCCCTCTATCATCTGGATCCACATTATCCCACTGGATAAGACTAGAGTCATCTCCCAAGCTGACCCAGTCAGACATTCTTGTATTCAGCAAATATTTTCTCTGATACTGATGTATTTGATACTGGTTTGACTTTTGGAGACTGACGAGGTATTTGGCCAAGGAGACAGAAGTCATAAAATATTTGGATGTCCAGAGGGTTCAAATTTGTCTATAAGAACTTCCATTCTGAGGCCCTACTATGTGATGACTAGTATTCCAAGTCTATATTAGTGCAGCCTAGGTGCTGGGACATCATGAGTCATGACTTCAAGGACAGTGTCAATTGGGCTAAAACTTCCATTGTCTGAGAGAAAGTCTGGGTAGGTTCAAGGGGGTTCATTACCAGAAAGATAGTGACCAAGCGATGATATATTAATGAAGACCATTTATTAAGGCATAGTAGGGGTAGTATCCCACTCTAAAGAAGGAAAAGCCCATGAAATAATGCAACTCAGAAATATGGATATGATATCTGCTAAAACCTATAAGACCTTACTCAACAGGTTCATGAGTACCATGGTCAAATGTTAAGATAGAAGTAACTGGAGTAACTCCAAAGAAAAAGGAAAAAAAAACCCAAGACTGGAGTAAAAATGAGGTTAACTTTGGAAGCCATTCTCATATTTTTCTCATTATTTCTAAAAGAAATCATTACAATTTCAAGAGATCATCAAGATTTTTCAAGAGCCAGTAATAAAAATCTATTTGAGGTAATCGAGGTTAATTAGAATGGTAACTGAAGAAAAATGGGAAGCCCCCATCCAAGAGAAGAGGAAGTTGTTGTTCAGCAAAACTGAAGAAAGATTGAGGCAGAACAGATGCAACTAAAAAAAAAAAAAACACAACTGAAAGAATATCTCCAGTTAGCATCTTGCACAGTCATTTAGACTTCGATTCCCACATCACTATAATCCAAACTATGGGGGCTAAAGGTTCTTGTTGCCCATAAAATTACTCTATTTCTGAAAAAGAGTCAAGGAAGATAAACAGACACACACAGACCCAGAGAAAAAGAGAGGCAAAAAACAGGCACGGAGACTGATAGAGATTAAGACAGAGACAGAAAAAGTATGAATCATATAAAACAAGGATAGTTCATCAGGCAAAAAAGCAGTAACAATAAAAATGACTATTACCAGCCTCAAACTAACTAGCCTCAAAGTCCTTTCCATCCTTAGAGGTCTTCTCAGTCTCTTTTTTCCCCCTTAGAGGTCATTTTTCAAAGGCTATTTTGTGGATCTGTATAGTACACCAGGCCCTTGTGTCCCACACCATCTTTCAAAGTCTATACAAGCTCATGCTCAGTGTTTCCGCGACACTATCTACCCATTTTATCCTCTGCCATCCCTGCCTCAATCTTTCCCAATATCAGAGTCTTTTCCAATGAGTCCTGTCTTCTCACTGTGTGGTCAAAATATGTAAGCTTCCACTTCAGTATTTGACTATAAGATAAACCCATAAATATACAGAAAATTCCAAATAATCCCTCACTATCAATGCCTATAAATCAGGGAGCTCAGGACAAGTGTTCATTCTTAAAAAATATTGAGGACCCCTCACCAAGGTCTTTAATTTATATGGATTACATGTAATATTTTAAAGATCTTAATACTATTTTGAAAATATTTTAGCCATGCAGACCTCCTGAAAGGGTCTTGGAGTCTCCTGGGGTCCCTGGGCCATATTTTCAGAGAATTGCTACTCTAAGGGAAAGTATTTAGCCATTTGAAAAATAAAACTCTATTAGGGAGAAAAAAATAGTTACTAGTTCGTTGACCAAAAATTCTAATGAAGATGAAATGTTGTATCTTCTATATATTGTGTAAGAGAAAGTAAACAGACTAACTGAAAACACCAGCATGAACATTCAGCTCTGGCCAGAAGTTCAACACATACTGTCATTCAGAGACTTTGGTACTCTTTTGCCTAGCTGAATGGAAAATCAAATATTAAAAAAAGAAGTGGATTATGGGGCTTTTATAAAGGGAATTAAAACAATTTCTCATAAAGAATAAATAAACAATGCCAGTATTTTAAATCTTTCCAAAGGTTAAAGCTAATAATTATATTAATGCTTTGCTTGAGAGACCAACAGGTACGTTAACAAAAATTTCATGTCTACTAGTATAATTGTGCTGCTATTTAAGAAGAAATATCCATCCCCTATTATGTGACCATCTTTAAAAAGTGAAGTAATTTTTCAAATAGGCACTTTTCCTTTAAAAAATTAATCCCATAAGATTTTAATTGTAATAGGATCGCATCATCTGGAAAGGGGAAAGCTCCATAAACAGACTATAGTATGTTTACCATTAGTGTAGTTTGCTCTGCTCCATAAAGCAGGGAGGGGAGTTGGCATTAGCTGCTCATTATATGCTGGGCCCCAGTTCAGCTCCTTGGGACACAAAAGCATACTTTTAATGATGGACATCTTTTTTTATACCCAGAAAAAAGAGAAGACATGCATAGTTTGGGGTTCAAATTACTTCACAAAAGATGAGGCCAATATTTCTACTCTGTAACATGATTTTTCTTTAAAGAGGTTCTATTTGAGTCTTATTAAAAGTTAACGGCAGTGAATATAGTGTGGCAGATGAACACTGCAGGAAGGGGGGCCTGCTCTGATTGGAACAATGTTCTCATTTAGACTCCTGACGGTGTATTCCATTATGGGAGGAGGAGGGGAATCCAACAAGAAGACAAAATCACTTTTACTCTGGTAACCCCAGATTACCGATTTAGATCTGTAAAGGCCATTAGAGGTAGAGTACTAGCCCATCATTTTACTGTCTGGGGAACTGTGGTCCAGAAACTTGTCCAGGATTATTTGCTAGCAAGTGTCAACCTTATTAAAAGATTTATTTAAAAAAAGTACATCAATCACTGAAAAACATCATCAAATCCAAAGCTCTCATTGTACAGGGTGGCATGGTGGGAGAGAAAGGTGAAGCAAAGTAATTAGTCCCAATACTAACCAACACCAGGCATGATGTCTTTAGAAAATCATAGATGCCCAAGCTTGTAGTCTATGCCATCCAACTTTCTCATTTTAAAGGCAAAGAAACCAAAAGGCACATAAGGATGTTAGATCTACCAAAGGGTACACAAGGGTAAGCTTGAGGTGTAAGATTTGAACATGGGTCCAGTCTCTACATTGTTGCTCTACCCATCATCCTTATTTCCTCATCCTAAGGCCAGCAACATTTTCCACCACTTCATTGATTATCTCTTTTTAAAGTTCATAAAACTCTCATGATACTCTTGCAGACTTATGTATAAGACATTATGAATAACTATTGACACATAAGATTATATTTCACTGAGTACCACAGTCACAAAGCTGACAAAGTAATATTTTCTGAAGAGCAGGTCATATAAAAAATATTAAAAAAAACCAGGCCATATCACTCATTGCTTCAACAAACTATAGTGGCTCTCTATTGCCTCAAATAACCTCCATTTGGCTTCCCCTTCCTATCTTTCCAAGGTGACCCATCATTCCCCTCTATGCATTCTAAAGCCCAGCCACAATAGCATCCTACGTCTTCCTCACACCCAATGCTCCATTCCCCATCTCTACAGCTTGTCCCCTTCACCCATGCTCGGAAGAGTCTCTCTTCTAACTGCCAGGTTTTAGAATCCTCAGCTTCTGTTAAGCTTGAATGCCATCTTCCTGAAGAAGTCTTCCCAGCTGCTAATGCTACCTTTTGTCTACTCTGTTTGTCACAGATGTATTAATTTATGTAGATGGTGTCCCATCATTAGAATGGAAGCTCTTGGGTGGCTAGGTGGCGCAGTGAATAGAGCACTGACTGGCCTTGGAGTCAGGAGTACCTGGGTTCAAATCTGACCTCAGACACTTAATAATTACCTAGCCATGTGGCCTTGGGCAAGCCACTTAACCCCATTGCCTTGAAAAATCTAAAAAAATTAAAAAAAATAAACAAACAAAAATGGAAGCTCTCAGAGGTCACAGATTCCTTTTGCCTTGTATTCCCCAGGCTTAACACTGTTCCTGAAAAGTAATTAACTGGTGCTTGTGGATCAAGCTACTCAACATAAAAGCATCATACCTGATAGCCTACAGGACCCACTACCCACCATCCTTCTTCTAACCCTACATTAAGAGACATTCACTGAGAAGAAAAAAAGATACAGCACATTTATAGGCCCAGTTCATTAAAAATTAATTAGGGGAGGAGTGGTGTGAGGCGGGAAGTTGGAAAATGGAGTCTTGCCTTCAAAGGAATTTTCCCTAAAAATTTCCATGCTGCTTAAGAAGATGAAAACATAATAAATACATATTGTGGATTATGAAGGAACAGCCAAAAGAAAATTCAAATGTTTCACTATTGGTGGCAGGCTAGGATACATATTAAATTAACTCAAATCATTTTCTGAGGGTAACATGAGCATCCAACATTTTATAAAATATTTTTAAAGCTTCAGTTCAACAAACCCTTATGAAAAACTTCTTGTATAGCTACTACATTAATAATAGCTAGTATTTATATTAAATTTAAAGTTTTGCAAAGCACTTTACAAATATGATCCATCTTTTTAGAAAGGAATACAAGTCTTTATTAAGTAGCTATAGGTCAGGTAAGCTTTATTTGTATTTTCTTGCTTGATCTTCTTACCAACCCTAAGAAGTAAAGGCTATTATTATCTTCATTTTTTTTGACTGAAGAAAATGAGACAGACAGGTTAAGAGATTTATTCAGGGTCACATAACTAATAAGTATCTGAGGTTAGATTTGAACTCAAGTCTACCTGACTTTAGTCCTGTCACTCTATCCATTGCACCATCAGTTGTCTTAACACATATAGGAGAAGTCAGCTGTAGGGCAGATGGAAAGGCCTCCCTATTTTTAGGGTTCATCAGTAGGCTAGTGGCAAGGTCTAGAAGTCTATACACAGTGACACCTATATACTCCTGGAAATATGGAAGAAATAGAAGGAATATGGAAGAATACTGAAAAGTAGATCAATTCTCAACTTTAGGCTTCTGGGAGATCTGTTAAACCAAGTAAAATAATAAAACATAGGCCAGATCAGGGGAATTTTGCAATGGGGAAAATAAGGAGCAATCTAGCATGGGCAACAAAGAAGAAAGTGGGTGGAAGGGGAGCCCCTAGAATGAGCTTCACAGATAAGAAGACTTATTTTTAGGGTCAGTTGATTGTAAACCAATGAAAGTCTAGAGAAAGGAGTCAATCTGCTGCTTCAGAGTCAAAGTCAACACTTCTGGGAAGTCATAGAGGTCTGGGTGTACCAGAGGAGAGGATGTAAATATGGAGGGTCACCTAGAATTGCTAACAGTGTGGAAGGTGGGCAAGTCAGACTCAGGGAAAAGATTGTAGTTGAAAGTACTGGGAAGTGCTATTGGGACCTGGGAGATTCTGGTAATAATCAGAATGGTAGCTACGTAAAATACTGAGCAGGAAGACAAATTCATCTTATCACCCTATTCAGTAATAAAAAAAAATATATATATATATATATAGCAAAATGATATGGAGAACTCTTTGTATTTTGTTTTTGTAGATTTGCGACCAAATCAATTAGGGAATGGGGAGGGAGGATGAGGTGCTAATATCAAATCAATAATTCCCCAACATTTACTCAATGCTTACAAATGAACACAAATATGATTCTAGACATTAGAGATACAAAGATAAAATAGTCTCTGCCCTCAGGTAGCTGGGTTTCTGTTGTGGGACACATAGATACATATATAAATGTGTAAGAAACGTATATAATAAGTTTAATAAATACAAGGTAATTAATTTTATTGAAGTAAGCTAAGTGGGTATAGATCAAGAAAAGGTGAGTGAGCAAGACCTGGAAGGAAATTAGGGATTCTAAGAGGCAGAGGTGAACATGGAATGAATCCCCAAAATGCAAAGGACTTAGAGAAGGGAAATGATGGAAATATAGTGTCATGATGAAGAACAGACAATATGGAAAGACCTTTGCATATATATATGAATAAATGTATATATGTATATATATATTTGTATAAAGGGAAGTAATATAGGAGAAGTTGGGAAAGGCAAGTTGGATCCGGCTTGAGAAGGACCAAAAGCAAGAATTCTTCTGGGATTTTTCTAAAGGAAACTTTATTGAACAATTGATTTTCTAGTCAATGACAAAAATTATCTTCCTAAAATGTAGGTTGAATCATATCATTGTGCTATTCAATGACCTCCAACAGCTCCCAATAACCTCCAAGATCAAATTGACTTTTAAAGCTCTTGACAAGGTGACTCTTTCTGAAATTTCTAATTCTCCAAATTTTTCCTCTCCACATACTCTTGGTGACCCTAGACTTCCGTCTGTCTCTCCATCTTCTGACTTCCAACTTTTTTGACTAGCTATTCTCTCAAGCCTGAAATGTTCCCCTGGGTCCTTCCTCAACTCCATCTCTTGGCTTCAAGACTCAGTTTCTATCCCACTTTCTAGAAGAGACCTTTCTTCTTTTTTCCTTCTTGAAAGAGACCTTTCTTAAAAGTTCCTCTCTCCACTTCCTACCCCCACTGCTGATGCCTTGTCCCAGAGATTCTCTAATTTGTCATATATACACACATACACACACACACACACACACACACACCTTATTGTATGAAGTTATTTTATTGGGATGGTTTTCCTGTCATTAAACTATGAACATCTTGAGGTCAGGAGTTGTTTTTAGAATTTAAGAAATGCATTTTGACTGATGTTTTGCAGAACATAAGAGTAAAAATTCATTGAAAAATCAAGATCAAAAGACTGGGAAATAATAAATTGGGAAACAATTTTTATATCTAGTATTTCTGACAAAAGACTGATCTCTAAAATATATAGAGAACTGAGTCAAATTTATAAAAAAAAAAACAAATTCCCCAATTGACAAATGGTCAAAGGATATGCAAAGGCAATTTGTAGATGAGGAAATCAAAGTGATCTACAGTCATATGAAAAATTGCCTAAATCACTACTTATTAGAGAAATGCAAATTAAAGCATCTCTGAGGTACCATCTCACACCTCTCAGACTGGCCAATATGGCCAGAAAGGACAATGATCTATATTGGAAGGATGCGGGAAATCTGGGACACTAATATATTGTTGGTAGAGCTGTGAACTCATCCAACCTTTTTTGGAGAGCAATCTGGAATTACACCCAAAGGACAACAAAAATGGACATCCCCTCTGATCCAGCAATACCATCACTGGGTCTATACCCTGAAGAGATGATGAAAAAGGGTAAAAATATCACTTGTACAAAAATATTCACAGCAGCCCTGTTGATGGTGGCAAAGAATTGGAAATTGAGTGAATGTCCATCAATTGGGGAATGGCTTAACATACTGTGGTCTATGTATGTCATGGAACTATATTGTTCTATTAGAAACCAGGAGGGATGGGAATTCAGGGAAGCCTGGAGGGATTTGCATGAACTGATGCTGAGCGAGATGAACAGAACCAGAAGAACACTGTACATCCTAACAGCAACATCGGGGTGATGATCATCCTTAATGGAATTGCTCAGTCCTTCAGTGCCAACAGTCAGGGACAATTTTGGGCTGTCTGTGATGAAGAATACCATGTGTATCCAGAGAAAGAATTGTGGAGTTAAAACAAAGACTGAAGACTACTACTTTCAATTTTTAAAAAAATTGTCTTATGTACTACATAACTTTCCTATCTCTAATATTTTATTTTTTCCTCAAGGACATGATTTTTTTCTCTCAACACATTCAATTTTGATCAATGTTCAACATGGAAACAACATAAAGATTATCACACTGCCTTCTGTGGGGGGATGGAAGGGAAGGTGGGGGAAAAATGTGAAATTCAAAACCTTACCAAAAAATGATAGACACTACTATTGTACATAATTGGATAACAAATAAAATATTTTTTTAAAAAAAAGAAGACAGGTTCCTATTTCCTACTCCTGCCTGGCCCACACTGGTCAAAAAAAAAGTCAGAAAAAGTACAATCCTTTGTTAGGCTGTCCAAGAAACAAAGAGTGTAGATTTTGTACAAGAAGGAAACATAAACACACTCGTATACTGAAAGAATGTTAACAATTACAGATAACCAACTACAGTTACAATGTCTCTTGCTAGTTTCAAGCCCTCTTTCAAAGAACTCCACTAGGGACACTCTCTCAATGTTAAATCATTCTCATTATCTTCTAGTAAGTATTTCTTATTAGGAAGCCCAATAATGTATTTGAAGGAAGGAATCAAGGGCAAATCACCAGCCTAGTTCATTAAAAAGAGCACAAAAAGGGTGGCTAGGTGGCTAGGTGGATAAAGCACCAACCTTGGAGTCAGGAGTACCTGGGTTCAAATCCAATCTCAGACACTTAATAATTACCTAGCTGTGTGGCCTTGGGCAAGCCACTTAATCCCATTTGCCTTGCAAAAATCTTTAAAAAAAAAAAAAGAGCACAAAGTACTGATCAGCAATAACAAACTGTGCTTCCCTTGTAACCTCAGCAGCCAAAAGTTAAACTGCCTTCATGAAGGGGTCACCACTTTCCATTAGCTAAAAATAAAATCATGGAAGATAACCCCGATTAATTCACTTAAGAAATCTACTTCTTTCTTAATCTACACTGTTCAACTTTGTTACTGATAATTTGCATTACTCCTAAATTCTTGTGGAATGTTGAGCTCTGAGAAACTTATTTATCAACATTTCTGTTATCATTTGTCATTTCAATCCAGAAAGTCAATAAGGAAGCATTTTACAGTAAAATGGACTTTAAAGTGAAATGTGACATCCATGTTTATAAAGAGCCATCAGAGAAAAAAAGATTCTAAACTTATGGAAATCAGCTTGTGAGATAAATATATGTAATGCTCTCAAGTAATCTGTGTATGTATGTGTAGGGAGGCTTCTAGAATAATTATGGTACAAAGATATAGACACTCAGAAAGGTCTTTGCATCTACTTAGATGCTCTACAATTTGATGGATTTTTAATTTCCTCAATATGGGCTCTCCTTCCAACAATAACAAACTATTTATTAAACACCTACTATTTGTCAAGCAGGGTTTTGGAATACAATGATAAAAACAAAGCCCCTATACTCAAGAAATATTCTATTGATAGAAAACATTATCTTCCCAGAAATGATAGAAAATAAATATAAATTTTTTCAGAAGGTCCATTTGGAGAGTAGGGGGCTATAGTACAAGCCACTTGAGGAATCAGATGAGGATATGATATCTGAGTTAAACCTTGAAGGAAGCCAGGGATTTCAGGAGATGGAAGCAAAGGGGGGTACACTCTGAGGCTTGGTGAATGGCTAGTGCAAAAGTCTGGAGAAAGGAGATGAAGTATCATGACTAAGGAACATAGATGGGGCCAGTCTGGCTGGAGCAAAGAGTTCCTGAGGAGGAGCAATGTCTAAGTTGGAATGACATATTGGGGTCAGGTCTTGAAGGATTTAATAACTACACATAGAAGTTTATACATGATCCTTGAGAAGCTAGGAAACTACTAGAAGGAAATGAGTAGGGGAGCTTCATGTTCAGAGCTGTACTTAAGAAAGTGGGGTGTGATGGGACAGCTAGGTGACGCAGTGGATAGAGCAGCAGCTCTGGAGGCAGGAGGACCCAAGTTCAAAATACGGTCTCAGACACTTAATAATTACCTAGCTGTGTGACCTTGGGCAAGTCACTTAACCCCACTGCCTTAAATAAAAAAAAGAAAAAGAAAGTGGGATTTGGGAAGGTGGGAGTGGAGAGGTATCTCTACTTGAGGCAGAGAGACCAAGTAAGAGGCTGCTGCAGTAATCTAGGTAATAGATGATGAAAGCATGAACTAAGTTGGAGTTGCATGAATGGAAATAAGGGGTTGAATTCAAGTAATGATGTAAAGGAACAAATAGTATGATTTGGCAATGATGGGAGAAGTGGGGTGAGAGAGAGTAAGGAGTCAGTGTATAAATCTGGGAAATCTGTTAGGATGACTATCTTGGACCAAAATAAAGGAATTTTAAAGAGGGGGAAGGTTTAGGTGATGGTTGATATTACGGTAGATTACTTAATAAATTACTTAATGAAATTGGGACAATGCCATTGGCAAATAGAAACAAAACCTCACCATTCAAAGGAAATCCTCCTTTTGTTTGGACTTTATACAGACATGTTTCCATGACCCTGTTAAAAAAAAAAAACCTCCAGCAAACTCATATTTCCCCTAGGCAACACTTCATTGATGTCAACATTCAGTGGGTTATTGATCAGTTATCTCCATGGGTGAGCTAGTTGTGAAGTCTCATATGATAACATGAGTGTGAACGTTATCAAAGGTCAGAAGATACTTCCCCACAAAATACTTTCCTTTTTTAGATCATATATATCAGGATCTCCAATTCTCTAATTCTTGGAATAACATTTAATCAGAAAACTTTAAGTTGTCAATCTCGGCCAACCCTGTGCTAGACCCTGAGAAAGCAACGACAAAAAGGAATTAATCCTTTTCTTCAAGAAACTTATCTTTCTAAAAAAATAATAAAAAAAATAAAAAAGAAACTTATCTGTCTTCATTTTTTTGGCAAGGAAATGCCCAATATAACACATTTAGATAATTATTAAGTGTCTGAGGCCACATTTGAACTCAGGTCCTTCTGACTCCAGGGCTGGTACTCTATCCCCTGTGGCACCTAGCTGCCTCTAGAAGCTTATCTCTTACTGGCAGAGGTAAGATGTAGTTACAAGGAAAGCTCAAATATTAGAAGGTGATTAAAGATGGGTAACAAACAAAGGAGAGTCCTCTTATAGGAGGTAGAGAGAGACAAGCTGAGCTACCCAGGGAATTGGGACATTGAAGGGTTCTAAGAAGAGAAGATGAGAAAAGGAGCATTTTAGGTATGACCAAAAGCTCAGAGGTGAGAAACTGAAGATCATGAACAGAAAACATTAAGGAGGTTGGTTGGTCTGGAACGTGGGTGAGAGGAAACAGAATGTAACCAAGATAGAAAGATAAGCTAATCCAGAAAAACCCAGAGTCTGTAGCCATATCTCCCTGGAAATGCTATGAATGACCACACTGACATCTTTGACCAATTCCACATGTCACCTACTGCCTTATACTTATATAAAAATCCAGTCTTGCCTTTAAAAAAAATATAATGTATTTATTCACCATGTCATCTACTCCAGAGGTGTCTAATTCAAATAGAAATGGGAGAGAAAGGGAACTAAATCATACCAAAAAATCCCAGCCAAACAGCATATTGACTTAGAAAAACACACATTAACACTATCTACATTCTATTGTGTTTATTTTGTTAAATATATCTTAATTACATTTTAATCTGCTTTTGACTGCACTCAGGTCTACTGCCAACACTTTCCAGAGGCCATGTATTTTGACACCTCTGCTCTGCTTCAATGTTCTCAGAAATGGGAGTAGAAGGAAGCAGAAATAATAAGTAGGAGTTGGGAAAAGTGGATTAATCTAATCATCACCTCAGGTCCTGCCCCCAAAGGGGCTAGAATTCTGAAGAAAGGCAGTGAACCTTAATCGAACAATCACATACTTTTACAAAATCACTGGAGCATAGCATATCACAGTTTGTCCTTTCACATAGCTTTAGAACTTTCTGACGCAGTGGCAGAAGTCTAGTGAAAAGAATCCTCTTCCATATCATATCCTCTCTTCCTACAGTGATGACCCATGCAGATACCCATTAGCATATGCTGCCCAACATAAAGTCATAGTAAGAGGATAGATAAATATTATCAATGATATTATGAAGCTTTTCATACCCATTCTATTGTCAGGAAAACTTTGGAACAGACAGTTCATCATCATTCACTTTTTCAAGATAATGCAATAATGAACCAAGGTATTGGGGAACAATCACCCTCTTGGTTGGACTCAAATCATCCGCTGGGGTCTACATACTCACTTCTTGCTGGCCTCACAGACATCAGCGATGTTGGAGAAAAGATGGTGGCTCTCAGTTTTGGTCATTGTATCACTCAGTTCTTTAGAATTTTTAAACATTCGTATCAGGATCTCCAAGCTGAGCAAGTAGGAATGTTCGGAGGATATGACTTCAAACATGGCCTAGGAGCAGGGAAAATAGTTGTTAATTGTTGTTGTTAATTCATTCAAATTATTGCTAATTCATTCACATAATAAAAACACCAAATACACATTATGAAATCTGGGGAAAAGTTAGTGTCATCTTGTACACTGCACATCTACTAGGATTTCTGAGAAATCACCAAAAAATCATGCTCAGAATTGAACTGGGAGTGAGCTCCCTGAGAGGAGGGGTTGTTTCATACAGGGCCTAGCCCAATGTCTGGCATGGAAGAGGGGGCTTAATAAATATAATTAAATAATAAATATTCCTTAGTTGATTGACATGGGAATGTGATGGCAATGATTTGGCAGAAAGGTAACAATGGCTAAGGATTCTAAGGACGTGCCCTAACTGGAATGATACCAGAGGGATGAAGGAAATTTCACAGAAGCAAAAAACAAAACAAAACAAAAGTTGGAGTCAAAGGAGCTGAATTAGAATCAGTAGTGCTAGCCTCAGTTTCCCCATATAGTAAACTGAGGATAACTGAGATGATTTCAAAGGCTGTATGTAGGATTAAATTCTCCGACTTATAACATACTTTCCAAACCTAAAATGTGTTTCCAAGATTCAAAGGGAATTATACCTTCCCTCCTCTTGGACCATACCTGCCACTTCACACACAACAATACCTCTCTTCCTAATTTATACTGACTTACATTCAAAATTTCATCCCATGGGACATCAGGGAGCATTTCTTCATCACTTACTATATACTCAGCATTCTGTAAGGTGCTGGCCAAAATACAGTCCCTGCCCCCAAGGAGCTCCCATTCCACAGGGGAAGCAGGTACCTCTATCCATTCCAGAAGCAAATCTCATTCCTCTTACCAAAACTTTAAAAAGACTATGAGGCTATTCTAGCAGCAACCAAGGGGACTACATTCATGTGAAAGCTCATGACCACAAAGAGACTAGAAGCTCCTTGAGGATCAGGATTGTCTTTTGCTTTGTTGGTCCCTAACCTTTAGTACAATGCCTGGCATATATAGGAACTCATTAAATGTTTACTGACTGCTTGTGTGTTTGTGTGTGTGAGTATGTGAGGCTGCACACACATATAACTTCTTTAAAAATATCTATTTATAAAAATGAAATAACTCTATTTGTGGGAGGTTGGCAACATTCTCCCCCTTATCCAAGCAATGTCCTACAGTCAGAGGCTCAAAATCTTAAGTATGCTTTATAGCAATAAAGGAAAAGTTTACTTTACCAACATAAAATATCTCAGAATATTTAAACTTGGAAAAATAATCCTTCTTTTCCCAAAACCTTAATGAATGTTACTGGTGGGCACTGCCCTTCAAGACCAGCACCTTCATTTGATTTTCAAAAGGCAAGAACCAAAGCCTTTGCAACCAAAATTTTCAAAAGAAATATGGCATAGGATTATAGTTTTAGAGGATGAATATACCTCAGAAATGATATCCTCTGCCCTTTTATTTTATAGAGAAAAAATTGAAACCCAGAGAGGAATGCACAGGGCAATAATCAAGCACAATTTTGGGGTATCTGTGATGGAGAATGGCATCTGTATCCAGAGAAAGAATTGTGGAGCTTGAACAAAGACCAAGGACTATTCCCTTTAATTTAGAAAAAAAAAATGTTGTCTTATTATGTAATTCTGCTATATCTCATACTATATGTTTCTTCCTTAAGGACATGATTTCTCTCTCATCACATTCAACTTAGATCAATGTATACTATGGGAATGATGTAAAGACTAGCAAACTGCATTCTGTGGGGTGTGGGGGAAGAGAAGTGAGATTGGGGAAAAATGTAATTCAAAATAAATAAAACCTTTCTAAAATTAAAAAAAAAAAGAAATCCAGAGTTTGAATGCTGGAAGTAAAACCAATAATAAAAAAAAAAAAGATTAGAGAGCCAGTAAATGGTGGAGTCAAGCTGGGAAGCCATTCTTCTTTTGATTCTGACTGCAACATTCCTTCCACAATATGCCCCTACTTTGGACATGTACATGATGATACATATGAAGAAAGGAATCAACGAAAAGTTCAGATATTATGAAATTCTTACTAAATTTTAAAAACAAGATGAAGGATTTGAAAACTTGCTAAAAAGGCTAAAGATGTAAAGCACAAAAGGAGAAAGACATTGCCTTCAAAGGGAAGAAAAATAGGGGGCAGCAGAATTTAAGAAGTCCTATTTTTTTAGGATTATGTATTCAAATTCTGAAAATTGCTAATCAGAGGAAACAAATGTCATGTAATATATTTAAATTCATATCTAAGAGAAAATGAATATCTACAAGTGATCCTGTCTAAGCTAAGTGAGATTCAAGTTTTAGGACATTAAGAATTATCTTGTTTGAAACCTTTTGCTATAGTATCAACAATTTTAAGAATTTCTTTTGATAATTGGATGAAATAATAAGTGTTTGGTTTGATATCTTCAAAATGTTTCATTAAACAAATATTAATAACTACTGTCTATATAGTTCTTTAAGGTTTGCAGAGAAAGAAATCATTAACCTTATGAGTTACAACACACTACTGTTATTTAATTGTTACAAATTAATTTTGCTTTGAAAAACCTCAGGATATGAAGGGGGCCTGGGAGATGGCTGGAGATACACATACACCCAAATTTTTGTCATAAAGCATGTCTTGGAAAAAGCATACCTCTTGCCTCTTTCTTTCCTCTTGGCTAATAGTTTGCGATAATCCATTCCGTTTCACCTAAATGGGGAAAAAAATGAAATTCAGTACAACCATTCTTTGGACAAGAATATTTTCATTCAGGAAGATGGATGTCTGCAAACCCTTCTAGCAAGTGACAATGAAAGGAAATCATGAAATATACTGATCTCCATGTATTACTTATTTAACAGAGTCCTGAGAGGAGAGCTAATCCCACCAAAAATATGAGACCAAGATTCAACAGAATCTGATAAAGAAAACAACTTTATGGAGAGCTGTTGCAAAAATGTCCATGGGAAACACCTAATTTATTCTGGTTGACTTGATGTGAAATCATAGAAAGACTGATACCTTGGTTCCATTCTAAGTTTAAACCATTATTAACACATGAATTTCATTTCTCATGTGGGAGATTTTAAAAAATTGATTAAGAAGTAGTATGCATTTATAAGATTAAAAGAAAAAGTAACAATGGCTATAACGTTGTTGTTTACTTTCCAGGTTCAAGCTGCCCCAAAGCTGTTAAAAGAACATAAAATGTGGATTTTATAAGCAATATCCAATAAAAACCTTAAGAGAGATTTCTTTCAAATAGCATAAAAACCAAAACAATCCCCCCAAAGGAACCCAAATAGAATTGTTTTCAGTGGACAAGAAATTGAAGCATGGATGTGGAATCCAACAATTCCCTTGAGAAGCCATTAAATAAAAAAAAAAAAAATCTGAACATTTTTCCATTGGACTAGTCTTCTTGCATTTCCATTTGCATTATTGTAATTTGATTCCACCTACAATACATTTTTATTTATTATCTTAAGCTCATAGTACATTTGATTAGATTTCAGAACCAAAGGGTGGAGGCCTTTTAAAACAATTCCTCTTAAATTGTATTTATACTTGGCTTGGGTAATCAGATTACAGCTAGTAAAGGGATGACAATGGTCACCATAAACTTCTAAAGGAAAGTCTGAGATGAAGGAAACAGAACACAAAATCTACCATTAACATGGAGGACATAAAATACAAACTTTATTCAATATTTATTAAAAAAAATTTTGTTTTTATTTTAAAGAAATTCAGCCATCATTGGAATTATTTTGTGATGGAACAAACTGATGGGATATAAAGTGCCATCTTTTTAGTCAGGGACTAAACTGGTGAAAGGCAGGGCCACTGAAGCAAGCCTTGCAAATGGAGGATGGCAAGAGCAGCAAGAATCAATTCTGCCAGATTGACAGTATAATTAACAAAAGTAAAGGGATCCTGAAATTCTGTCTAGAGATCTAGCATTTACAACCTTTTCTACTAAAAAGATGGAATTTCAGGTAGATAGCAAGAGATAAAAAACAAACATGTTGAGTCCTAGGCATCATTTTTTGCCCCCAAATCACAAATGCTACAAATCAGAGGTTTGTTTTCTTTTTGTCACAAGATTCCTGAGAATTTAAGGACCAAGAAGAGAGGCAGACAGAGAAAACAAATCCAGAAATACATTCATTTATAAGCACAACAGAACCAAACATCAACAACAATGAGTAAACTCTTCAGTTAACTGGCCATTGTCCCCTAAGGATCACTGGACCTTGCCACCTGCCCAGCAGCTGCAGCTTCTTCTAGGTCCAGAGTTCTTATCTTTTTTGGATCTTGGATCTCTTTGGAAGTCTGGAGAAGAAGGCTGTGAACCCCTACTCAGAAGAATATTTTTCAATACTTAAAATAAGACAAGAAACCAACTATGTTGATATATAGATGTAAGGTTTCTCCCCCCATCCGAGTTCACAGATTCTTTCTCCTGAAATCTATTCAAGGTCCAAGGTTAAGAATCCCCACAATTGGTATTGGTTGCTCCCCTCCCAACAGAAAGTCAATTCCTTGAGAGTGAAGATTGCTTTACTACTTTTTATTTGAACCCCAGTACTTAGCACATAGTATTATTTAATCAATATTTTTCCATTTCATTTCTGCCAATGTTAGCAGTTAGCCATAGGATTATGCTACACACAAGCAGAATGTGACCTAGGCTGGGGCAGGGATAGAGCCTCTTTTTCCTCCAATAAGACCTGGGCACAATACAGTAATTAAATGTTTGGCATGATGTGACTTCCATCTCTCACCTATCCTCCTCCCTTAATCCTGGGAAATTTTCTCTTACCTGGAGTCACTGGCAATGAATATCAATAATAATAATAGACGATACACACGGATCTCAATTCGATCAAGAGCGAGACAAGTTTTATATCACAAAAACCCTGAACTGCAGATATTATAGGTAATATGACCTCCATTTTACTGATGAAAAACTGGGGTTTATATAAGTTAAATGACTTGCCAATATTACATAGCAATTAAATGAGGGGAAATGGGACATTGACTCCAAGTTCAGGACTCTTTCCTGTTCATCATACAGAGTTGGAAAGGCTGAGAAAACTAAGAAGAGATTTTTCCAGAATTGACTTCTCCCAGGTAGAATTCAAGTAGATTGATAAGAAGTCTTCCTTGCCCAAGCAATATAGGAGATCTCTGCCCAAAGAATCAGGAAGAGGTTTAGCTACAACTAAAAGCATTGAGTTTCCTTTTCCATTCTTAATTTAACAAACAGACAAGAAATCCACACCAAAAAATAGCTTTTCCATATGTAAAGTAGAACATTAAGAAGGATTCTTTGTGAAACCCCAAAATCCAAAGTGTCTTTCAAAATTGTTCTCATCTGTGTTTTCTTCAGTTCCCTTCTATGCTTTAAAAAGAAATGACCCTCTTTCTTTTTTTTTCTCTCCTTTTCCTGGGAAAAGTTTTCACAAACTCCTCTCTTTCTCCCCCCACTCCATAAAGAAAGAAAAATATAACCCTTGTAGAAAATACACATAACCAAGCAAAGCAAACACATCTTTTGGCCATGTGCAACACTTGGGTCCATTGCCCTCCATGATGGAGATGACTGCCATCCCACTGATCAGAATTATGTCTTACATTCACTGAATTTACATTTCCTAAGTCTAAAATACCTGGTGTGTGCACCACAAGGGCAGCTAGATGGCACAAAGGATTAAAGCACTGGCCTTGGAGTCAAGAGGATGGGAGTTCAAATCCCACCTCAGACACTTGATACTAGCTGTGTGACCTTGGACAAGTCACTTCACTCTGACTGCCTCACATCCAGGGCCATCTCCAACTGTCCTGATTCCTATCTGGTCATTGGACCGAGATGGTTCCAAAAGAGAAAGTGAGGTTGGTAACCTAGCACAGCCTCCCCCCCACCCACTCAAATCTAATTCATGTGCTTGTCATGGCATCACCTTCCTGATGTCTGGTCCTCTTCAAGAATGAAGGACAAGTCTTTCTTGGGAATAAAAAATGAACTCCTTGGGTTTACTAGTGGGAAGTCAATTTACTAGGAACCAGTGTCATTTATATTTCTTTGAGTTAGGTAAACTGTAATCCCTTACAACAATTCTATGAGGGAGAGAACACAAGTATTGTTATTCATATTTTACAGATGTGGAAACAGATTCAGAGGTGAGGTTTACTTAAGGACACACAGCTAGCAGCGGAACTAAAGTTCAATCGGTCTATAAAAATTTATTAAGCCCAGACACTGGGCTAAGTACAAAGAATACAGAAAAGGCAAGCGAGTCCTGCCCCCAAGGAGCTTACAGTCTAATGGGGGAACAACATTCATACAGACATATAGATAGAAAGCTATATATACATACACACACACACACACATATATATTTATATAAGTAAGAAATAATTAGAGAGAAAAGGCACTAGAATTAAAAGGGCAGGAGGAAGATTTTTCAGTAAATGAAGAAATTTTAATTGGGAATGAAAGGAAGCTGAAGAGGTCAGAAGTTGAACATGGGCATGGTGGCAACCCTGGAAAATGCCTTGAAGGCAAGGGATGAGCATATTATTCATGGGATAGCCAAGAGGCCAGCGTCTGGATGGAAGAGTACAGGGAGCTGAGGAAGGTATAAGACTTGGAAAGGTAGGAAAAGTAAGAATGCTAAACATTTGAGCATTTTACATCTGATCCTGTTAGCTGGAGGGAGACACAAGTTTAACAAGAAGCGGAGGCAGCAGAGTCGGATCATCAGCTTTTGGGAAAATCACTTTAGTGATTAAATAGAGAATGGATTATGGGAAAGCTTGAGGAAGGCAGATCTACCAGCATCTAATATTACAGTTCAAGGATGAGATGAGGCCTGCCCTAGAAGGGTGGCATTATCAAGGAAGAGAAGGGGCAGTTTGGCCATAAACTGTCAGAGACAGTGAGGAATCTAGGCTATCTCCTAGGTTTCTTGGTTGAAGAACTGGGAGGAGGATGGTCCTAGAAAAGTGAGGAGGGAAGGGTTTGGAGAGAAAGATCATGAAGGCAGTTTTGGACATGCTGAGTTGAAGATGAGTACTGGACAACCAGCTTGAGATATTTGAAAGGAAGCTGGAAGTCAGCCAGAGAGTTTTAGGCAAAGACAGGAAGATTGAAGAATTGCTGGTTTAAAGTTGGTAATTAAATCCATGGCAACTGAGATTACCAAGTGAAATAGTATAGAAAGAGCAAAGGACCCAAGATTCCCTTATTTCAAATCCAAGAATCTTTTCCCTGCCATGAAGAACCAACCACCTATTGCTATGACTAACAATAATTTTTATCAAAAGTAGTTACCAGGGGGCAGCTAGGTGGTGCAGTGGATAGAGCATGGGCCCTGGACTCAGGAGAACCTGAGTGCAAATCCAGCCTCAGACACTTACTAATTACCTAGCTGTGTGATCTTGGACAGGCCACTTAACCCCATTGCCTCGCAAAGATAGATAGATAGATAGATAGATAGATAGATAGATAGAAAGAAAGAAAGAAAGAAAGAAAGAAAGAAAGAAAGAAAGAAAGAAAGAAAGAAAGAAAGGTAGTTACCATATTTGGGAGGGAGAGAGAAGCAGAAGGGATCTGAATAGGGATGAATGAACAAAATATTTGTTAATCCTCTACTATGTGCAAAGCCCCAAGGATACAAGTAGAAAAGTCAAATGTCCTTGCTCTGGAGGAGCATCATCTAATGAGGGAGACCACCTATGGGCAGGTTTCAGCCGCATGGCATTTTAAGGTATTGGCGCAAAGTTGATGGGAATGCCTCTTCCTCTATGGCATTTCCATTGATAAAATCCAGTCCATTTCAGATGCTGAACCATTCAACAGTGCCCAAGGCTTTGGAAAGAACCTGCTTTTTTTTGGGGGGGGGGTGAGTAGTTATGGTTGTTGTGCCAGGGGCAGTCAGGAGGCTCCATCTCCACAAGAGTTACTTGTCCTGGATGAGGACAGCAGGAGCAGGACTAGAGTGAATGCTGGGAGTCTGGGGAGCCCCTCATTCCCAGGATTCTTGGACCTATCTACCTGTCCAGTAATTGTTGTTGGAAGTTATTGGGGAAAAGAGCGTCCCATCCTTCAACAACTCCATAATAAATATGGAGTCCATTAACTTTACAAAAAATGCCCCTATAAATAATAGCAAACTTGGCAACAAAGCCTGATGAGAGCATTTCTCTTTCCCTTTTTTCCCCAGAGCTGGAGGTCTATGGATATGGAGCACATTCTGTCTGATCAGCATAATCTGCCTGATCATTGTTGTACTGATTAGTTTTGCTGAATTGTAGTTTTACTCTTTTTTTTTAATTCTTTCTTATCAAAAATGACTTTTTGGATAAGGGGAAGGGATGAGAAATTAATACATACAAATGCAGAACAATATATTAAAATAGACAAATAATATAAAATAGATTAATATAATTATATTAATATAAATTATATATTATAAACAAAGTATTGTTATAAATAATTAATATAATTAATAATAAACCTATTTTTAAAAATATATAATTAATCATCAACAAGAAGTAAGGCATGTGAAATAGCTCACACCCACAAGGCTTTCCTGGTCTTCAAATAATTCCAGGAAATACATATGGATAATTACTGTAAAATCTCAAAATATGGGACATAAGGCATCTCAAAACCAGCCTTAAAAGTTAAGGCAAACAAGTTCAGCGTGGATGGCTGCCAAGCCCAGGGCAGTCCTGTCCTCCCACTGGCTGTTCTCCTTGGCAGCATACCTCATACCTCAGCTCTGCCACACCCTGGGACTCACTCGAGATTTCACTCCTGGCCAAGGGAGGAAGGAATGACCGACTCAGCAACTGTTCTTTTGTCCAGTGAGCTGTACCAGGTGATAGCTATCTTTATGCAGTTGCTGACAAGGGATGTGGAAACGGGATTCTCTTTACTCTGTGTGGCCCCAGAGAATAGTCATGAGTGATGGAGGGATGTTCCAGAGGCAAGTTTAGATTTGAGTGAAGGAAGAATGCCCTGGCAACATGAGCCATGCAACGGGGGAAGGTAGACTAGAGCCAGGTCCTCCCTGGGTGTCCTCATGCAGAGACTGGATGACCGTGTCTCAGACAGTCTGGGGTGAGGATTGCTGGTCAGCTCCAAAGGGCCAGTCCAGGTGGCCTAGAAGGTCACTTACAATACTCAAGGCTGGAATCGAAGGGTCACATCATGAGCAAAGTCAGATTGGGATCCAGGAGATGGCTTAGTTTCCCCATGTGTAAAAAAAGAGGAATGTATTAGATGACCTCTCAGGTCTCTAACAGCTCTTAGCAGCTATGATCCTATAAACTGGGATTAAGAAGAGATAGAAAAGCCATCATTTCAAGATCCTAAGAATCATGATTGGAGTAGAAAACGAGACATACATATAATAAAGAAGAAAAATTTCAAAAACCACAGAAGAAAAGAAACTGGCTGAAATACAGGAGACAGAAACAAAATGAAAGGCCTACTGGGATGATAAAATTGAAGGCATCCATGGAATCAAAAAGAAATAGAGGGTATCTGAGAAGAATGGACAGTTTGGGGAATTTTCTATTTAAATGTAGTCAAACGATCAATAAACCTAAACAAAAGTTTGCCCTCAAGGCACCCCAAAGTCCTTGATTAACAAGTAATCAGACATCACACACGTGCCCATGCTCATCATCATATTGGGGGGAGGTGCAAACTTCTTGTTGCACACTTATATCCTGGGAAGAACTAAAGGGATCGTGGCAGATCGATTATATTAGTAACCCAAATCTTGCTCTCTGAATGAATGAACGGATCTTCAAAAACCTCTAAGTTTGCTGGGTTTTTCCTCTCTAAAAATAAAAACGATTCAAGAGAGACCACTCCTTTCTTTGAACAGCAACACAGCTACTGTACCATATTAAACCCTGGAAAATATGGCTACATGTAGATGCTGGCAAAGAGCAGTATGAACCCTGGTAACTGTGCCCTGAACTCGGAGGCACTTCCTTACTCCTTGCATGTTTACATTAGAAGGCGATAACACATTTCATCAGCAGAATGACCTCCAGAAGGAATGCAAACCCAAGGGCCAAAAGCTGGATGTGACCAGTGCTAATGCTTCTCTATACTCAGACACATTTTAGAACCATGGGAAACCATAGAGAAGGTAGATGATGGGAGCAGATGCCAAGGCAAATGAACCAAATGAAGAGAACAGTTTATATGACAATGGTGAGATCAACGTGAGAAGAGACAAGTCTTAATAATCTCAGAACTCTCAAAATCTAGATAATAAAACTTAACTCTGACGCTTGAAGGAGAAGAATTGTTTTTTTTGGAGAGAAAAATCAAAGCAAATCCTTATGCAGGCACAAATTTATCCCACTTTATCTTCTTAACTTATACATCTTTAAGAGGAAAATTTATATATGTCTATAAATATATAATATATAAATTTAAATGTATATTTTATATATAAATTTACATATGTAAATTTATATGTGGATGTATATTTGTTACAGGTATGTATATAAAATATACATTTTCACATACATGTATTCTATATATCTCTGTTGGAAGCAGCTATGTGTCTCAGTGGATAGAACTAAAACTCAGATCAGGAAGTTCTGAGTTTAAATCCAGCTTCAGACACTTACTAGCTGTGTGACCCTGGACAAGTCACTGAATACCTCTGTTTGCCTTGGAGGTAGCTTCTTCAGTGGATAGTACACTGGGCCTGGTCTCAGGAGGCTTTGAGATCAAATTTGGCCTCAGAAATGTTGAGACCATGCTCAAATCACTTAACTTCTGTTTGTCTTAATCCTCTGGAGAAGGAAGGGCAAACCACTCCAGTATCTTGGCCAAGAAAGTCTCATGGACAGTATGGCTCATGGCATCATGAAGATAGAAACAACTGAACAACAATACCATTTCTATTAATAGGTAAGATATTTACTTAGAGTTAGTGTGAATTATCCATAAAATATTTTTAAATGCACAGAAAATACAAAAGGGAGCACAAATTCAATAAATTTTTTCCTAACTTATATCACACCACTACTATTACATTGATATCATGCTTTAACGTTTGCAAAATACAAGCATTCTTTTATTTGATCCTCAGTTAAATAATATTAATTATGATATATGAAATATTTATAATATGGCAAAACTATATTATGTACCAGAATTATGTGTTATAGAATTATTTATATAAGTATATACTGAATATATTGCTATAAAATCCTGTAATAGAAATTCTCAGTCATTTATACAATCCTCTTTCTTATTCTTATTAACATATTAAATGTTAATATTAACATAGTAACACATTAAATATTAACATATTGTCATTTTTTGCTTTTTTATGATTGTTGTTTATTATTAAAAGGTAAACTAAAAAAAAGTAATAAAAAAATTAGCTTTCATCTGGCCTTGGGTGATTCTTGGTCCTTATACCATCCCTGAAACTAGGCACAATCCTGAAAGCATAAACATTTACCATTTTATCTTAAGCGAGTGATTAAAAAAGTAATTGATTTAAATTAAATTTATTTAATTAAAAATAGTTTAATGATATGTAATTATAACAATCAAGTTTGGCCACAGAGAAGAATTAAGAAAATATGTCTACTTCCTTTATTTGAAGAGGTGGGATACTACAGGTATGGAATGCTACATTTGTGTCAGACACTATGGATGTATTAGTTTTGCTGAAAAACTTTCTCTTCTTTCTTTTTTGTTCTTTGTTCCAAAGAAGCATTCACTGGGTAGGGTAGGGAGAACACATTCAGAAATAAAGGTAACATAAAAATCAAATATATCAAATTTAAAAATAAAAAGCAAATCTGAAGGAAAAAACATAGCAAAAATGTTTAAATCTATGGCACTAGTTTGAAGTTGGGGCAACTAGGCAGCAAAATGATTAGAGTCGGTAAGAGCTGAGACACTAACTGTGTGACACTGGACAAGTGACAACTCTTTTTACTTCAGTTTCCTCATCTGAAAAATGAGTAGTAGGAGGAAATGGCAACTTGTTCAAGTACCTGTGCCAAAAAAATCCCTCAAATGGGGTCACAAGGAGTTGGAATTGACTGAAATAACTAAACAATAACAGTATTTGAGCTAAAAAAAAAAAAAAATCTTTACGTAATGAATTTTTAAATTTGTTTTGATTTATTTCCCAAGTCAGGGAACTGAATATAGAAACTTTGAAATATTTCATTTCTAGTGGAAGGAGAAATCGATTGAAGAAGATCTAAGTCAAAATCCTACGGCATTCCTCTTCCAGGGAGGCCTCCCCAGTCAATTCCATTCTCCAGTCAAATAAAAGAGTGATTTTCCTAAGACTCACAACTAATCATATCACATCCATATTCAGTTCATGACTATGGTTTCTTACTGACCCTAATTCCAAATATTTCATCCTTTCAAATGTTTATTTTTAGTTCGAGTTTTAAAATGATTATTAGAAGAGCAGGATAATATATCTAACTTACAGTCAACAATGTAAATATGTTTATGGTTCATGTGAAAAATTTTTTGAGCATAGACATTTGAGATCAAAAGCATTTGGAGACCCCTGCTCCAAATGTCTCTAGGTTTAAAAGACTCAGTTCTTAGTAACTCAAAACGATTCTATTTCTCTTTAAATGAGTCAGAATCACATCTTGAATTTCTCTTGAATTTAAGAGAATGTATGTGATTCTACTAGAATTTAAACAAAAACATGAAGTTGAAATGGGGAGAAAATAAAAATGAATGGCAAGTCAAGAACAATGATATGAAATTATTTGATAAGATAAAGTGCATTATTTAAAAATGGGACATTAGAATGGCTCAATGATAGGGTTGACACCTATGCTACCAGAAGGTGCATTTCGGAAGGTGGATTTGATAGTGTTTGAAAAAAGACAAAAGTGAAGGTAAAGTAAAGACAATAAGCATCTTTAAGTCCCTCCTATGTACTAAGCCCTGTGCTCATGACTGGAGTGCAAGGCAGTGATAAATCACTTCAGCCCAGCTTAGTGGAGACAAAGATTTCCTTAGGTTTTGTGAAGTAGGAGTGATGACAGGAAGGTTAGTATTTTTGAGAGATAAGGAAGGAGAAAATCACAATGACATCATTTACAGAAACCAAAGGCATGAGTCAAGAACAGGACCAGAAAATGAAACAGGTTTAAAGCTGCCCAAGGAAAATGCACCTGTTAATAAAATTGACAGCAATGTCACAGGTTATTTTTGTTTTATTCTATAAAATCTAAGTGGATAAGCAGGCTGATATTAAAAGATTAAATAAAATAATAGACATCAAACACTTTGCACCAGATGTGGTAGAACATGCTTGTAATCCTTGGTGTTAGAGAGGTAGAGGCTGGCAGGTCACCTGGGCTCAGGTGTCCTGGGTTAAGGTGGCTAGGTTGATCAGGTGTCTACATGACCAGTACCAATATGGTCAGTCCTGAGAGCTGGGGCCTTCAGGGTGCCTAATGGAGCAAGTCAAACTTCCATGTTGATCGGCATTGGGAGGGAGCCCCTTCTTAGCCCTGCTTCCAGCCTGGGGAAGAAAGAGGGTGAGAACCAGTCTCTAAATGGTCTCTTCACCAGTAAAGGATAGCCAGAGAGCTCAAAACAGCAGTGGTGTGAGCTTCCCTGATGGATGGGACCTGAGTTTAAATCCCAATTATGAATGACAATATTCTATTCAAAAAAAATACAAATTGTGGAGATAGTCAATTCCTTGATCCTCTTTCCATCTATCCATCCCACTCATTCTTGCCTCTGTCTCTGCTCTCCCCCGCCACCGTATCTCCTCCACACATTGACCTTTCCACTCCTTCTTCTACTTCCTCCAAGGTCCATCTCAGGAACAGCAGCAGCTCACATTTTTGTACAGGGCTTCAAAGTTGAAAAAGTACTTTGCTTATAACCCTGGCAAGGAGATAATGTAAACATTTACCCTATTTTATAGGAACCTCCTGACCAGAAGTGACGTGGCTTCATCAGTTCCATCACTCATAAGCGGTGACGCCAGGATTAGGATCCAGATGTCTTTGTTTCAACTCTGACTCCCATTAACCAGGCCATATAAACAAAACCTTCTTTATTAATCTCCTCTGGACCATCCAGAGCACATTGATTATTTCTTCTCTGATCACCAGCAATGTTTATCATTTGACAAATGATAAATATTAGCAATTGGTCACACCATGAACTACCTTGTATTATTATTTAAATCATCAAGCATGTCTTTTGATATCATAAAGTATAAAAAAGCAGACCACCATGGACAACTCCACAACTCCTTCTGAACATCCTCCCTCGCTTTGGCTTAGGAAATCTCCTTTTGTTAAACACAGCCCCTTGAGTGTCTCATTTCATTCCAATTCGAACCTGATCTGCCTGGACACTGACTTCTCACCCTTGGCCTGAAAGACTGTCCATTTCCCTTGCTCTGGCCTAGTCTTCATCCCTTTGCAGTCTTGTTCCTGAAGATTTTATGCTATCTTCCACTTTAAGATTCTTTGACCCCTTATCCATCCCTTTCCAAATCCCTATCCTATTACCACTCCTATTCACCTACTCCATTCCTTTCTGTATGCATTGAACAAAACTACCTCTAGGGGTGGCTAGGTGGTGCAGTGCACCAGCCCTGGAGTCACAAGTATCTGAATTCAAATCTGGTCTCTTATACTTAATAATCACCTAGCTATGTGGCCTTGGGCAAGTCACTTAACCCCACTGCCTTGCAAAAACCTAAAAAAAAAAAAAAAACTACCTCTATTCTGATTGGATCCACAACAAATTTATGTTATCTAACCCCAACTGGGAGGTCGCTGATGCTCTATGCACTTTTGACCCTTTCCCTGATCAACTCCTTAGTATATTTCCCATCTTTTCCATTTTAAATCAATTGAACAAGTGATTAGGCACCTAAAAAGGGTCAGGCCCAAGTTAGGCAGTGATAATAAGTTCATTGGGAATACAAGTACAAAGAATAAAACAATCCCACCATGCAATGTTCTTCCAGACACCTACACCATCAATTCTTCCCTCAAAGCAAGGGGGCCTCAACTCATCTTTTCCACTAATAAACTAGGTCATCCACCAATGTTTCTCTCCAATTTCATATCTCCAATTTCCTCTATTTTATCTCTCATTCTTTCCTCCCTTGAGATTCTGATGAATTAAAATGATTTTCCCATAACAGAGGTTGAAATTAAGAGAAGAAATATATTAGTTTTCTATCCAAGGAATGATAACATGGTAGAACAGAAAGAATAGGAGGCTCAAAATTTAAAGCTCCAATACTTCTTAATTCTATCAATCAATTCCTTAAGGTTTAGCTAATTCACAATTTGCCTCAGTGGAAGGAATTTCAACAATTGGAGATCTTAACACATATGAAAGGCAATAAGAACACTGACAACAGTACTCCACCAGGTCTAATCAGATTGGATTCCAATCCAAGACCCTTTTGGATCATGGCCAACCAGCTAATAGACATAATTTAGATTCAATCTTAAAGATTAATCTCGGGATTATAAAGGTACATAAAATTTTAGGGGCAAATAATAGAAGCATTCTCCTAAATCCCAAGTTCAATAATAGAAAGTATATTATATTGATTTCTGCAGCGTTGTCCCAGTTCAGACAAATCTTTCTGAATCTGAAGGGGCTTCCCAATACCTGGGAGCTAGAAGGGGAGAGAGGACTATAGATAACAAGCTCCTCAGTCTAAAATTAGAAGAGAATAGTGATAACTCATGCCCCGAGGCCAAAATGGCAAGCTACAAGAATACTTATACCTCTCCAAAGAGTAAATTCTATTGGGCAGCCCATTTCCATTCACCATTAAGGAGAATCTACACAGAGCTTTTCCTGATCCTATAATCTCACTACTAGAACCATCCTCAGAGGTCATTTAAGTCTTTACTTCAAACAACAGGAGAATCTTCCCTCTACATAAAATATCCAACAATTGGGCATCTAGTTTTACTCTTGAAGAGCCCCCCCCACTTCCACTTTTGTATGATTTTTGGTCCTGCTGTTGGGAAATTTTTATATATGTCAAGTTTCAAATTATGCCCTTTTTTGTTACTTCTGCCCACTGCTTCTAATTCTGTCCATTGGGGAGGAGGGGCAAGAATAAATTAATTCCTCTTTCATGACAGCCATCACATGTCCCTTTCCCAAATCACAGGAAACCCCCCCCCCCCATTCCTCCATTAGAAGGTATGCAGAGGGCTTCACAGAAATGACACATCTAAAATCTGGGACAAATTAAGCGGGATTTCAAAACATGCCTGTCTTCTCTTCAATTACCACAAATCTGTGGCTCTAGAGGACAGCCTTAGAACTTTCTTCTTACCAATTCTACCCCCACCCCATCCCCCAACTCTGGGACAAAGCATTCCAATGGGGCATGAAATAACTTGATTATGTGGCTTCAATGACTAAGTTGCCGGGCTTGTCACTCACTGGCATTTATTAAGTCCTCACAGTGAACAGAGGACTTTGAAGAAATACTTAAAGAGAGAAAGAACACATCTTGAAGTCTTATCTAGTTAACTACTGATGAAAAAATGCAAGCCTAGCTCAAGTCTCCAGACAGAAAACTCCTGGTTTTGTTTTGCTTTGTTTTGAAATCACTGGGCAGTTTTTTGCTGCCATCATCCATAAATCCATAAATCTTGGCTGGGATCTTGATCCCTGTCTTTTCCTTCCCCTTCTCCAGGGTAACTCTCCTGACTACAGTGTCTTCTTCGATACGTCTCACACCCAACCAACTCTGCACACCTGTTGGGGATCCAGGACTACAATGAACAATTTCAACATTTTTTATCTTATGGGTGATTATAAGTATCATTTTGTTATTTGTTTCAATTCAACAATGATTAAAAAAAGAAACCAGGATTTTTAGATATCTCTAAGGTCTATTTCCAAGTGTTCCAAGGAACATTTTACCTATTGTATGGTTCTGGCAAACCTTTGCTGTGGTCCTTCCAGTTCCTAAGAAGATTAAATCCTACTCCCTCAGACTTAATTCACCTCTCTGGCTTTAGGTAGAAAACACTGTCCTCATCTGAACTGGGACACCTGAACTCATTTGACTTGTGACATAGAAGCTCTCCTGACCTGTACTAGTGTTGCTCTCACATCTAAGGCCTTTGACTAAGGGATTCTACTGCTAGATATCTACAGCCACCCGATCCCCCAAGTAAGTCAATAAGAAAAAGAATAAACCCATAGATACAAAACTACTTCTTGTGGTAGCAACAAACTGAAAAGGAAAAGTGGCTACCAGGTCACTCCCCTAAACGATAAATGCCAGTGGCTCTGTTTCTGCCAGAAAATCCTCTGCTTGTCCTTTAAAGTTCTTCAGGACCAAGTTCCTTCCTACCTATCCAATCTTCTCAATCCCTTCCATGTGACACCAGCAAACCAGTGACACTAGCACCTTCTTGGTATTATTTGAACCAGAAGATCCATCTTAGGCATCTCCTAGGCTATCCCCTACACTCTGGATGCCCTCCCTTCTTATTCTCCCCTCCACATCCCTTCACACCCATCCCATCCCAACCCAGCCTACCTATCTTCTCCAAGAGCCTTCTCTAGTCCCCACGAGAAATTGCTCCATTTTATCCAGTGTGTATTTGTACAAAATTGTTCTCATGTCAACCGCCACGTAAGCTCTTTGAGAGTAGGGACTTTTGGGAGGAGGGGGTTTGTTTCCTCAAATCTTAGCACAGTGTCTGGCACAAAAATGCAAATTAACTGACTGGATAACTAAGCAAAATATGCAACAGAATCCTAATGCAATGTTTCTGTAAGATAAGAAATGAATCTCATGAAAACTGAGAAATATGTCAAGACAGATGAACTGATTTCAAGGGCAATAAGAACCACCAGGAAAGTGATCTACACAATATCTACAGAAAGGTAACTAAAAAGAAGGATAGCAAAACAAGTGAAACCAAATACTGTGAGGTTATAATGAGCAAACTTAGAACCACCGACTAGATATGGAAAGCACTTTGATCCTACTGTTTTTCAGAGGTGGTGGACTATGTGTGTTGACACTGCAAGTAATATCAAATAATTTTGATGTATTTAGTTTATGGGTTCTCCCTCACATTTTTTATCCTATGGTACCAGGGATTATTTTCTGGGACAGAAAACATGGAAAGCTATATTGGAATATACATATAGGCAAACATGATATTAATAGCATGTTTTAATCGCTTTAAATTCAATTGTCAAGATGTGTCTATAGTCTAAAACTCATTTTTCAATATATAAGTATGCTTACAAAAGATTTCCCCTTTGTCAGATCTTCTTTCTTTCCCATTCCTGGATCCCCCTAAAGCTATCCAAAGGTGGACCATATACCTTTATAAATGAGATTGAAAGCTCAGGAGTTTGGTTTCCTGATTGATAGCTTAGCCTAAGATCATTGATTCTTCATGAGAAAGAGCGTGAAGGCATTTCATACAATTTAGCATTTTACAGATGTGTAAACTGAGACATAGGGAAATTAAATGACTTTCCCAAAGTTATGTAAGTAGTTTGTGGTAAAGCCTGGGATTCAAATCCAGATCTGAGATCATCTGAATCCAAACCTCACACAATTAACACTGAACCACTTCCCTGGGGAAGAAAGGGTCCTTTTAAGCACTGGTGGAACAGGGTCAAACCACCTTAAATAATGGTCCCTGATTAAAGAACACAGAACCTTCTGGTGAATAGCAAACCTGCACACGCAAAATAGAAGAGCACCCCAGCCCCTCCCCCAGCACCGACAAAGTCCATAGTTGGTTTCCACAGCCCAAGGAAATCAGAAGACATGGGCAATAAGGAAACAATCGCAGACAAAGGAGGCTCTGTGTTGAACATTTAAACACATTATGTTGTATAACATCTATAAAGGACTTCAAGTTACTCCTTTTCAAAAGCTCCTTTGGCTTTTTGTTATCTACTGATAAAACAAATCCCATCACTGAGAGGTGACAAGGTATTTGCAAAACAATGATAAGATGTTCTAGGAAAATATGAAAACTAGCTCAGAGAACACACACACAGACATACACCTATTCACACTCACACACTGACTCACAATCACAAATACAACATGTTCTTTTCAATTGAGATTATTTTCGATCCTAAATACCACAGAAGAGCTACGTAGGATATGTATATCCTAAATACACACACACTATATATTCACCATGAGAAATACTCTAAATCCTACCATCTTAAATCAACTTATTCTAGCAAATCCTAATTTCTTTCATCAGAAAGTTACAAAGCCCCATATTAAAAGTTCAGCTCACTGCCCACAGACTCCTAAGAAATATTTTCTACTGTGAAAAACAGGTTATTTATCCCTAAGGTGATTGGCTCATTGACAAATGAAACACACAAATGCAGAGATGCATAATTTCCACATTCCATATTTCTTCATTGGGGAGATCAATACTCACCGCAGAAAGCTGGCTCCACGTGGACCTCAGTGGTTTGTAGTGAATTACGATTTTTTCATCTGGTTTTTGCTCTTTAGGCTCTGAATCTTCATCAGAGTCAATATCGAGAGCTTTTTCTTTGTAGTTCTGATACAACACGGCATTTTCTACAATAAGAACAAGCCATGAGCTTGTGATTAATTACCCCCAAACTGTATACTATTTACAAATACAAGCAGGAGAATAGAGTAGAAGCCAGGAGGATTGGGTTCAATTCTTCTCTCTGATACAGATACAAAGGTGACCCTGGGCAATTTATTTAATCTCTCAATGTTCAAGACAGCTCTCTAGGACTGTAAATTGAGGAGGATGTCCATCTGTACCAATGGAGTGAGTTGGGGGGGAGTTTCTTCATATCATTGAAATGGTCAGTTCAGTTAATTCCCCCATTTGTTTCCAAAGGAGCTCTAGACATCTCCCTGATTCATGAGCTCACCTAGTCTTTGACCAAGAATGGTGGACCGACCCAACAGATAGTCATCCAATGTTAACATGAGATTCCCAAGGAGGGTGAAGCCACTTTCTTACAAGTTCATTTCACTTTGAAAAATCATTATTAGAGTATCTGGGGGCGGTTAGGTGGTACAGCGGATAAAGCACCGGCCCTGGAGTCAGGGGTACCTGAGTTCAAATCCGGCCTCAGACACTTAATAATTACCTAGCTGTGTGGCCTTAGGCAAGCCACTTAACCCCATTTACCTAGCAAAAAAAAAAAAAAAGAGTTATTTCCTTACATTAAGCTTAAAATTGATGTTTTGTATTTCCACCTCTCATTCCAACACTGAGCTCTAGGTCTAAGCAGGTTTAGGTGCAATTCCCCTTCCAGGCAAAAACCCATTAAACCCCTAAAGACAGTTAAGATGTCTTCTCTTCTCCTCCTCACTAATAATCCAGGTCCTGAATTATTCTTTATATGTCACAAACTGGGGACTTGAAGCTCTGGTTACACTATCCAGTTCATCAACATCTTCTGAGAATGTGGCACATGAGCCAAATATGATATTTTGGGTGACAAAAAGGGACAAAAGTTAGAAGACCATCAGCTTCTGATTCCTGGTTACTATACATCTCTTATTGAAGTATAGGATCATGTTAACTTTCTTTCATTCATTCTTTTAAGCAATGTTAAGTCTCAAAGGAATGTATATCCTTTATAATTAAGAGAAAAATAGACATTAACATGGAATTCAAGTGGAATACAAAAATCTCCCTTTTTATCTAAATGTTTTCCTAACTTAGAAGGAAAAAAAAAGAGACCTTTTTTTGCCCACTACAGAATTAGATTTCATTGATGAAGCAGATTTGTCCTTGCTAAAACATATTGTTTCATTTCCTTTTCTCCACCCATGAGGGACCATCAATTCTATATAACATCTGTTTTTATGTGAATTGATTCACATCCTTTACACTCTTTCCCGACTATTATTATAATTGGTTTTTCCTTTGCAGAATTCCTCTAAGTGTTTAATGTTACACATCACATAAATTGGCACTTTATTCTATGATATTTTGCATCTTTTTAGCTCAATTCAAGTCCATTTGAAATTTATTAAACACCTATTATGGGCAGACACTAGAGATACAAACAATGACATCAAATTACCAGTGAAGAATTCATATATGCAGATCAATAAGTCTAAACTATATGTAAAGTAACTTCAAAAGGACAAGACAATGATAATTGTGGGATAAGCAAAGAAAATCAGGGAGGGCTTCCCAGAGGAGATGACCCCTAAGGCCCCTTTGATTCCTGAGAAAGAGGTAGCTAACAAGATTGACTGGAGCAGAGGGCTCACGGTGGAAAATGTAAAGAAAACAGACTAGAAAGTCAGATGGGTGGGGTAGCTGGGGGTGGGGGGGGGACTCAACTGCTAGTCCAAGAACTTTGTATGGAACTCAAGTAACTGAAAATTTTTGAGTGAGATAGAAAGGGGTGGGGAATGGAGTAGCAAATGGCATAGTACTCAGCTGGTATTTGAAGCATATCAAGGAGATAGAAATCTGGTTTCAGAGTCAGAGGAATGTAGGTTTAAGTCCCAGGGCTGATAGCTGCTGTCTCTATGGCTCTGGGCAGGTCACTTGACCCTTAAGTAAACCTCAGGGGACATAGGCAGTTCTTTAAGACCACCTCTGGCAAAGGAGGTGCTGTCTGCATAGGTGGAGGGAGACTGCTTACTCTGGATGTATGATATCAAGGAAACTTCTCTCCTAATCAAGAGCGGGGATTCAAGTCTAAAACAATGCTGGAGCCAGAGTAGACGAATATATGCATTAACTATGAACTGGGATTAATCATGGAATTTAAAATACTAGGAAACTGGAGAAGTCTGAGCATTAGAAACATCCCTTTTCTGTTTCATATAAAGAAGAAATCCTTCTGTTTCCATTGACCAGATTTGGGTCAAGGCCAAGACTCCATACCAGAGTAATAACTCATATTTATATACTGCTTCAAAGTTGGCAAATTGGGTTTCCCCACAAACCTTATGGGATTTTTACAGCTAGAGTCTTCATCCCCATTTTTCTCTTGGCCCTCCCACATAAAACCCTCCAGGATGTCCTGGAAGGATGGGGATGAAACAGAAGCCAAGGGATTATCAGCAATGATAGGAGATGGGAATAGATGGACACCCAGAAGCAGCTCTTTGAAAGTGAGTTGGTTGCAAGGAGTGCCAAAGGCTGATTCCAATCCTCTAAAAAAACTAAAGGCTTTTCAACCCTTGAGGAAGATATTCTCAGAGGTTTGCTGAGGGCTGCAACTGGAGGGTAGTGGGAAGTTTTCTAGAAACAGGAGACTAGACTCTTGTCCTGGATCTGCCAGGATCTCAGCCATAATGCTAAGGCTCTTGGGGCCTCTACCCTCAACCCATAAAGCAGGAAGGCTGTGATGAGATGACTTCCGAGCTTCTTTCCAGACCTAAGGTTCTGTAAAATCCATTGAAATACACAGATCACCTCCATAAAACCTTATGAAGCAATGGAAAGAACACCAGCCGAGGAGTGAGAAGAGCTGCCTTGGAATCTAGGCTCCAGTCCTCCCGGGCTACACATCCTGGAGCCAGTCACTCAGCCCTCTGGATGTTAAATAAGTCAATACTTCAAGGACTGGTGGTTCTGTAATCCTGCGCTCGGTCTCCTACCACAGACCCTAACTCTTCTTTGACTTAGATAATCATGATAATGATGACGACGATGATGGTGCTTTTACAAAGATGAGCCAATTTTATCTCCAAAGCAACCTTGGGAGGCAGGTACTGGTATTATTATCTCTCTTTAGAGTTGGGAAACTGAGGTGGAGAGAGGTTAAGGAACCCAGCACAGGGTCACAGGCTAGTAAGTATCTGAGGTCTGGTTTGATTTCAGCCCTTCCTTGATCCAACATTATCCACTGACACAGTTTATTTAGTTTATTAGCTATATATTTAGTTGGTCTACAAAAGTGGAAAAATCCATCACTGAGATGAGCTTCTTCAAAAGCCAGCCCAGTCTGTGTCCTTCCAGCTTCGTAATAGCACCTTGTACATAGGCACCACTGGCAGAGTCTCTCAGAACTCTCAATTTAGGTCAGAGAGGATGGAAGAGTTGGATTATCATTAAGAGCATAAAAATGATTCAAAGATACAGGACATTTCCCTCAGCACATGCTTTCTTAAAAACAAAAAAAAAAAAATCAGTTTTCAAAAACTAAAACATGGCTAAAAGTAATACCAAATTTGTCACTTATAATAATAGTGTGTGTCCTTCCTTTTTGAAGAAGAGCACAATATCAGGAAGGTGACACCACGACAAACATATGAATTGGATTTGAATTGGGAGGGGGGGGCTGTGCTAAGTCTCCAGCCTCACTTTCTCTCTAGAGTCATCTGGGGCCAGTGGAAAGATAGGAATCAAGACAACTGGATGCAAGGCAGTCAGGGTTAAGTGGTTTGCCCAAGGTCACACAATTAGTAAATGTCAGAGACTGGATTGGAACTCCTGTCCTCCTGATTTCAAGGCCAGTACTCTGTCCACTGTGCCATCTAGCTGTCATTTAAAGTCACCTTTTGGGAGAAAAAAAAATCACCACCCCTTTCACATCTTATCAATTTGGATTTTATAAGCTGGCTGTGTTGAGATGAGGATATGCCTGTGATCAATGGAAAGAACAGCACCTAAAGGTGAGAAGATCCTGTGTAGCCTTGGACAAATCACACAAATCCCTGGTCCTTATAAAATGGAGAGTTATTTAGATAGTTTCTGAATTCCCCTCCATGTCTAGCTCTATGATATGCTGAGCCAATTACAGAAAGTCACTGGGCCTCAGTTTCCCTATCTGTAAAAATGAAGGGATAGGACCAGAGGTCTGCAGTCATTTCCCACTTTCTGATAACTTTTTTTTAAATTAGAAAATCTTTTAACAATTCAATGCTGCTATGAAGTCTGAGTATGTACCAATCTCCATGAGCAGAATTTCCTCACTGATCATCTTTTGAAATCACAAATCTGATTTTAAATAAAAGAATGAAGATCAGAGACACGTTCTCCATGCTGACACCAGCCTCTCCTCTTAGGCAGTAGCTGTCATTCCTCCAACAATTTTTCTTTCTTTCTTTCTCTTTCTTTTTTGAGATGCCATAGAAACAGTGTCAAATCCCCAAACTATAGAAAAAGTATTCATTGTCTCATACAAAATTCCATTTTTCCAAGTTATAGCATTTTAAATGAGAGCTGATATTAAAATGGGGGAAAATAATGTCTGCGGACAATGCACATTTTCAAAGAACATTTTTTTCCAAACTGAAATGAGAGATGCAATTAGGAAATTTTGGTAGAATAAATATCCTACTATCAACAGAAATGAAGCACAGATGAAATCTTAGGCCCATTTAAATTAAGATTCAAAGAACCCATAGAGTCACAAGCTCCTCAGTTTTCAAATGAGGAATCAGAGACCCATATAGGGAAAGTGACCCGTCCAAGTTCACACAAAGAATAAGTATCAGAACTACAATGTTTAAACCTGGACCCTCTGGATCTAATCAAGTGTTCCATCTGATGGCATCATAATGTTTCCTCATACACATTATTTGTGGCTTTATTTGATACAAACTTTGAAATCCATAATATAGTAATAAAAATGCTCTGAGCATTTTTTAAAAAATCAATTTTGTTTGTTTCTTTGGTTGAAATCACTGTCTTCCAGATGTTTATATTCTGTAATTTTTCTTACATTTCTTGTCATTTTATTTTCATATCAAAACAACAGAAAGGAAACTAGACTATCTGGAAAAGTGAATGCTTACCTTCCCCATCAAACGTTCCTTGTCCTTTCAGCATTTTCTTCTAGGAAATAAGAAAAGTAGAAAGAAAGCAAACCACATATGAGCAAGACTGACCAAGGACAACTCTTCAAAATATATAGACTACTGTCTTTAAAAAATTCTGAACAAATCTCTAAGAGGAAGCCATGCATGTGGATGGACCCTAAAAATAGTGAGGACAAAGGTCCATCCTATAAAGTAGCAACGACTTCCACATTCTGACCTCGAAACATCACAATATAATGCTGAACCAAACCTTTTTCTGCTATCAAAGTGTAAAAAAGAAATTTAAATCACAAAATGTTTTTGTAAGCTCCTTTCGGCAAGACCACAACCCTTTAAAATAAAACAGACTCATGTGCATTGAATATATGACAATCATAGAGGAGTTACAGCTCACTGATTAATCAAGAAAAGATGTGCCTGCCAAAACTATTAGCTTGTATTCAAGATAAAATAACATTTCTGACCTATTGGACAGATTGTCTCAACTCTAGAGAAAGTAGATTTATTCACTTACCTAATTTCCTTTCTCTCTTCTTTCCCTTTTCCTTCCTTTTCTCTTTTGTTCCTCCTCTCCCTCTCTCCCTCCTTTCTCTTTTCTCAGTTTCCTTCCTTTCATTTCTTCCCTCCCTCTTTCCCTTCTTTCCTTCTCTCCCTTCCTCTCTCCAATTCCTTTGTCCCTCCCTTCTCTCTCTTTCCTCGATTCCTTCCTTCCACCAAGATAGCAGACTTGGCAACATTTACTGACATTTAAATAGATGGCTGACATTAAAATGGGCTTTAAATCTTGTGGAGCACCTTACCTCCATTACCTCATTTAATTCTTATAACAACCCTGGGTGGGAAGGCATTACAGGTTTTATAATTCCTGTTTCATAGATGAGGAAAATTGAGGATCTGAGTTAAATATCTTACTAGGGTCCCACAGAAAGGAGTCAGAAATTCAACGAAATCCATGGAAAAGTCAACGAAAACCCAACAAACATGGCAACAGTCCAGTGAAAACATTTGGGATCCTTGGAGAGACTAGAATTGTCTTTACATTTTACTTGGGGGCAATGAAGTGAGTAATTTCTGAATGATGGTTACACAATTCAATAATTAAAAAGATACAAAAAGCAGGTGATCATTCTGCATTTGAATTAGCATTCAATGTTAGAATGTGAAGTCTCCTTGGCCACTGGGACCAAGTCAGGAAAATTTATTATAGTTGAAGTGATTAAGCCCAGCCCAACTTTCTGATGGCCAGTGGCAAATAGTTCTGGCCAATGAGGCCTCATGAAGCTGTTATTTGATGCCAAAGAATGAATGAAAAATGAAAGAGTGCCTGCCCTCAGAGTTTTGGCACAAAGAAAGAGGCAGTAACTTGATGGGTGGGATGGGGAGAGGAGATCAGGAAATATCTTTTATAGGAAGCGATACTTCAGCTGAGCTTGGGAGGAGCCTAGGCATTCTAGGAGGCAGAGGGAAGGACAAGGTATTTCACAGTCTATGTCCTCTGGAGCTCCAGATCTCCAATTAGCAGATATTCTTGCATCTCAGACTTGATTCTTCCATATTCCTTCATCTGGCAGGGCTAGTCCCTGCCCTCACTTTCACCCCTCCCCCCACCCTGCTTCTCCTTAGCCACTGACACCTTGCCAAATCTCAACTCAATTAATCCTATGCCCTTTTCTCTTAGCTTTCTTCAGGACTCCACCTTTTCTGCAGGAGATCTTTCCCGTCCCTCCAGTGGTGACTACCTTCCCCTCTAAGAGAAACTGTCTCCTAGGTATCACGTGGATAACTTTAGAGTTACAAGGGTCCCAAACAGAAGGGAAGCACTTGGAGAAGAGGGCCAGTTTGCCACGCTATGTCTAACCTTTAACACGATGCCTAATAAGCATTTATTAAGCACCAACCAAGTCCCACTCAGTATCCTAGGAACAGAAAAATAGAGAAGACAGAAAAAGGAAACAGAGTCACAGAAATGAATAAAAATAACTACAAAGTAAATGGAGACCAGCTTGCCACACTATCTCTAACCTTTAACACAATGCCTAGTAAGCATTTATTAAGCACCAAATAAATCCCACTCAGTACCCTAGGGACAGAAAAATAGAGAAGACGGAAAAAGGAAACAGAGTCACAGAAATGAATAAAAATAAATGCAAAGTAAATGGGGGAAGGTCACCAAGAAAAGTGTTGGGTAGCGTGTATGGTTTAAGCTGAGCTCCGAAGGAAACTGAGGTCAGAGGAGAGTCTCACATTGTGACTAGCTAAGGAAAGAAAGATAGGAAGAGAACCTTAGTGTAAGGAATTTCAGGAAAGCCAGTTTAGAAGCAGCTAGGACCAAGTTGAGAAGAGTTTAAAATGCCAAATATATTTCCCTAAAGATAACAGGGAGCCATCAGAATTCATTGGAGGGAGGAGGGTGCAGCTACCTAGCTGTGTGACCTTGGGCAAGTCACAAAAAACCCCCAAAAAACAAAGAAAAAAAACTTCTCAGCTGTGTGATCTCAGGTGGTGCCAGTCAAGGCTGAAGTGATTAGAAAGTTGTGTGGTTGAAGAGGTGGGGGTGGAGGCTGGAGTGAGGGGGAGGATGGAGATGGGGGTGGGGATGAAGGGGGGTGCAATAGAGGTGGACATGGAAATGGGGTGGGGGTGGAGATGGAGACAGAAATATGGGGTGGGGGAGGCAATGGAGAAGGGGAAGCAATGGAGAAGGGGGGGGGGGGGAGGGGGAGGCAATGGAGAAAGGGGGAGGGGAGGGCGAGAGGAAGCTGGGGTGGGGGAGGGATGGGGGTGCGAGCATGGGAGTGGATTCGGGCTGCAAAAGCAGCGCTCGTCCCGTCCCCCCCGAGTGCCAGACTCCTCGGCCCCCCCCCCCCCGCCGGTCCTGACCTTGATCCTCCCCAAACTGGAGCTTTTCTCCTTGTCCTCCAGGACCACCTTGAGGACGGGCTGCGACATGCGGTTTTTCTTCTTGGAGTTGGCGCCGTCGAGGTCCAGGCCGCTGCCCACGGCCCGGCGGTAGGAGGTGGACCTCAGGCCCCTGCGCAGGGCGCCCGGGCTGTCCGAGTCGCTCTGGGCCTCCCCGTCGCCGTCACTGTGCGGGCCCGGCGGGGCGCCCACGGGCTCCAGCAGGCTGCGCACCCTCGGCGCCCCGGGGGGCGGCTGGCCCTGGGCCGCGGGGGCTCTGCTGCTCTTGGTGGGCGAGGCCAAGGCCTTGGGGATGATCTGCTGCGTGCCCACCTTGAGGGCGGCCGCGCTGTGGGTGCTCAGCACCACCCCGGCGCTGTCCGGGGAGGGCGGCGGCCGCGGCGCGGGCCCTGGGGGCTCCGGGGGCGGCCTCCGGGGCCCCGGCGAGCGTTTCCAGGGCGCCCGGCTGGGGGCGGGGGACGGGCCGAGGGCACGGCCCGGGCTGGCGTCCAGGGGCCCCGGGGCCCGCGCCGGCCCGGGCGGGAGGGAGGCGGGGGGCGTCGTCGGGGGGCGCCCCGCGTCGGGCTCCGCGGGCGCCCCGGGGCCCGGGTAGCTCAGCGAGGGGTTGCCCAGCGTCCGATGGCCCCGGGGCCGCGGGGTCAGCGCCCGGAACTGCAGGGGCCCCGGGGGCTCGCCGTTGGCCAGGACCCCCGCGGGCGGGCAGGGCAGCGGGGGGCTCCGCGGGGGGCCCCTGCGGTCCGGGGACGGCGGCGGGGAAGGGGAGGCCGAAGACAGGCTGCCCGGGTGGGCGGCCGGGGGCGCCCCGCGCTCGTCCAGCGGGAAGTCGGTGATGAGCAGCCCCGAGGGGCTCTGGTACGACTGCGGCCGGGGCTTGCTGCGGGCCAGGCGCGGGGGCTGCGGCGTGGAGCGCCTCCTCCACAGCGGGGGCGCCGGGCGCCTCGGGAAGCCCACCCCGCTCTCGCCGCCGCCGTCCATGGCGGACCCCCGGGGGCGCCCCGAAGGAGCGGGGCCCCGGGGCGCAGCCGGCTCCGGCCCGGGAGGGAGCGCCCCGCACCCCCTCCCCTGGACGCACCCCCCTCCGGACACACCCCCTTACCCCCCCCCCAGAGGCTCCAGGCACCCAGGCCGGGCGCCGACCGCCCAGTCCCGCGGGAAAGTCTCCGGAGCGCGGGGGCCCCCAGCCCAGGGCCGACCCTCCCGCCCCCGCCCCTCGGGGAGCCCTCCGCGGGAGCGATCGCACCTACCCTCCGCGCAGAGGCTCCGGAGCCCGGGAGCCGGGTGGGTGGCCCGGGCCGGACTGCAGCCGGGCGGGGGCGGAGGCGGAGAGGACGCGGCGGGAGCCAGGGCCGCCCCCCGCCCCGGGACCGGCCCCCGGGCCGCCCCCCGCCCGGCCCCGGCCCCTCCCCGGGCCTCCGGCCCCGCCCCGGGACCAGCCCCCGGCCCCGCCTCTCCCCAGGCCGTCCCGGCCCCGCCCTGCCCCGGGCCGCCCCCTCCCGGCCCCGCCCTGCCCCGGGCCGCCCCCCCCCCCCCGTCCGGCCCCGGCCCCTCCCCGGGCCTCCGGCCCCGCCCCGGGACCAGCCCCCGGCCCCGCCCCTCCCCAGGCCGCCCCCCCCCCCCGCCCCGCCCCTCCCCAGGCCGCCCCGCCCCGGGCCTCCGGCCTCGCCCCGGCCCCGCCCCTCCCCAGGCCCCGCCCCGCCCCTCCCCAGCCCGGCCCCGCCCCGGGCCTCCGGCCCCGCCCCGGCCCCGCCCCGCCCCTCCCCAGGCCGCCCCTTCGCCCGCCCCGGCCCGGTCCAGCCCGGCCCGGGAGGGGCGACCACTCCACACCACGGCGGGGGCAGGGGGGGGCTGGGTGTGGCCCTGTCGGGGCGGGGCCCGCTGCGCCCCCAGGCTGCCTCCAGAGCCCCCAAAGGAGGGCCCGAGCGGGCGGGACGGGGTGGGGGCGAGGAGGCAGGGCAGGGGGAGGCGGGCCGCCCCTCCTGGGCCCATCTCTCCTCGGACTTGCCCTTGGAAGCGCAGGGGCAGAGCTGGAGGGGCCCCCGAGGCCCCGCCCTGAGATCCCAGAGGACGGGCACGGAGGGGGCTGCAGGGGCGGGGGTGTGTGTGTGTGTGTAGACGTGTGTGTGTGTAGCCTCTGTGTATGCATGTGTGTATACATGTGTGCAGTTGTGACAAGTTACCCCCCGGAAGAGCATGTCTATGTTTACACGTGTGCGTGTGAGCAGAAGAGTGTGTGAGCCATGGGGGGGGCAGTGTCCAGGCTTGTGGCCGGGGGGGGGGGGGGGCGGGGGGGCGAGGGGCGGTTGGGACGGCGGAGTTTTACTAAAATCCCCAAGAAAGCTTTGCACCATCCGGGGACTAAAGGGCTGCCCTTGGCTGCCCTGCTCCCGCCAGGAGAAAGGAAGCCTCTCCAGGGCCCCTGGGGAGTGGGGGGCCTCCCCGACGCCCAACCTGGGTTCTGGGGGGGGGGCTCCTTGTGCCTTCCCACCTGCATTGCAGCATGATTGGGCGATCACTGGAGGAATCACAGCCCCATGAATGGCGCGGATTGTAAATCCTGGGGGCCCCTCCCCGGGCGACCAAAGCGCGCCAGGACATTGGGCCGCATGAGGAAAAGCCGAGCTGAAGGGCAGGGCCCTGGGGGGTCTAGGTCTGGGGAAAACTGAGACGGAGAGCAGGGTGGAAAGACTCCCAGGGAAGGGCCACAAGCTTCATCTCCACACCCCCCACCCCCTCAGCCCGTCAGGGACTCTCCTGCTTTCCAGAAACTCTTACACCTAGCTGCCCCCTTCTGTTCGCGGACCTCAGGAACCTCCTTCGACCTTGCCTTACTTTTGCTGCTTGCTATGCTTGACTCTGTGCTCTCCCTTCCCCAGTGAATCTTCCCGACACGTGGCACCCCCAGCTAAGGCAGGTCAGGGGTTGGGCCCCTCTCAACTCTGGGATCAGATGCCACCTCCTCTTTTTAGTATTTCAGTTCCTTGTGACTTGGCTTGCGTCCTTATGAATTCTTGCCATTCATCTCTACCCCAATTATCTCCCTGCTGTTCCTTTGGTAAGATTATAAGCTACTCCATTTGTGGCGGCAGGCTCTGGGCCTGTCTTCATGGGCCACCACTGATGAAGAAACACGTCAAGAGAGGCGGAATAACTTGCCCAGGGTCACCCAGGTAGGAGGTAGCAGAGGTTACCCAGTTCTTTGGCCTTCAACACATGCATTCCTTCCATGAGCCCACATTCTCCCTTCCAACCCACTGCCCTGTCCTTCACCTCCCCATCCGTTTGCAAACACTGGCAGGTGATGTGTGCAATGTGTGGAAGGTAGAGTTAGACTTTGCAGAACATGGCCAAAGATTGTCACAAATGCTTCATTCCAGAGAATTCTCCTTTTATTGTGGAAGAAGTATATAAGATCAAAAGACCACTTAGCATTGTTTCACTCCCTGGAAAATGGGGGGGGGGGGGAGAGAATAGTTAAGATTAGGCATCAATAGTTAGACATGAATGAGAAAGAGCATAACTAGGTAGTAACATATTTCTCTGAAAATAATACCAAAACTGACATCAATTTTTGTTCCGAAAGATGCATTAGGGCTTATTTTTAGGGAATGTAAGTTTTTTATGTATAATAATCTATATTAATCATGTACAAAAAATCTACATTTACTTCAATACGGTCATGTCATCCTCTCCAAACTCCGGATTCTGACGTGAATTTCTTGTGACTCCGTTTTCCTTAGAACCACTGGACCCAATCTCTTGTGCCCAGGAATAGAACTCTCCTTCAATGATCCCTTCTTGTCCAGGTAGTCTGCACGTATAGGACATTGGCAAAATAACGGTCTGTGATCTTATCCCACAAATTCTTCGGGCAAGTCACAGCCTCTTGCAGGCTCAGCTTCACAAGGTTTCCACACTGATTTCTCTCTATTCTATTTTTTTTTTTAGGTTTTTGCAAGGCAAATGGAGTTGACTTGCCCAAGGCCACACAGCTAGGGAATTATTAAGTGTCTGAGACCGGATTTGAACCCAGGTACTCCCGACTCCAGGGCTGGTGCTCTGTCCACTGCGCCACCTAGCCACCCCTCTATTCTATTTTCAATGTAGTCGTTGATTTCCAGTGGCAAATGGTCCTTGAATGGCTTATTTATTGCTATATCAAGCTTTTGGAGATAGGCAGTCATTCCTGTGGGAATCATTGTTGCTCTATTCTCTCTGCCAGGAAGATCTTCGTGCCCTTGGCATGGTGGGTGCTGGCTGAATCCCAGACTAGCAGACTTCTTTGGCCACCTCACAAGCATTGGCAGCATTTAAATGGATCCACTTCCTCAATACTACTTGTGTAAACTAGATTTTTTTCAGTTTCAGAAACATAAATGGGGCGGCTAGGTGGCGCAGTGGACAGAGCACCAGCCCTGGAGTCGGGAGTACCTGGGTTCAAATCCGGTCTCAGACACTTAATAATTCCCTAGCTGTGTGGCCTTGGGCAAGCCACTTAAACCCATAGCCTCACAAAAACCTAAAATAAATAAATAAATAAATAAATACATGCATACATACATACATACATAAATAAATACTGAAATACATGCAATCTTAACTTGATGATTAGAGATGGGGCTTCATTTCTATCAAATGAGCCATTCGACAATAAGTTTCAAGTTCCTCTGTGTGTGTGTGTGTGTGTGTGTTTACTTCCATTGGGAATTTACAAATACTTAATTACAATTTATATTATCATTTATTTTATATTATTATTATTATACTTATTAAGTATTAATGACAATAATAATATTTATTATTAAATTTTTAAATTATATTTATTATACTTATTAAGTATTAATGTTGATAATAATGTTCATGTTTTTTATTAAAATTTATATATTATTTTATAAACTATTAAATATACTGTTATAATTCTATTTTTATTCTATAAGTATAATACTATTAAATATACTGTTATTTTATAATTCAATACATTCTTTGTGTGTTGCAGTGGATGTGCTAAATGGGTCCATCTGGCTGATGATCTTAACTGAGGTTCATGTCGGGAGTGGGGTTCATAGTACAAGCATCTTGAAAAAAATCATGCTGGGGCTTATACAGTATCTATTCATCAGAGATAGAAAGAGGGTCAGTGTTGTTACCAGTGAAAATCAGAGGCAAACAGATCTTAATGCTTAGCGCTCCCTAATCTTACAGGGGTGTTCATCAAGTGGAAAACTGTAACTAAATGAGGACACACAAGTATGATGGAATATTGTTATGCTGAAAGAAGCTGCGTCGGGTCATACAGTGGATAAACAAGTTCTAGGCCTGGCCTCAGGAAGACCTGCATCAGACACATTAGCTGTGTGACCTTGGGTAAGTCACTTCATCCTGTTTGCCTCAGTTTCTCATCTGTAAAATCATCTGGAGAAGGAAAGGGCAATTCACCCCAGTATCTTTGCCAAGAACACCTACTAACTTAGCAACATGAAGAGTTGAACCTGGCTGAAAAGAACAAAATAACAAATCAGCATCTTGCTGGGAAAGAGAGAGAGAATAAAGGAAATCCTTTCAGAGACCCTTGGAAGGACTTGTATGAACAAATGCAGGTAAAATGAGTAGAAACATGACTTACATAATAACAAAATTATAAAAATAAAACAAGCAACTTCAAAAGTTTTAGGAATTTTGATCAATGCAATAACTAGCTGTGATTCCCAAGGACTAATGATGAAAACTATTTTACCTCCAGGCAGAGAAGCATGTATTCAGGGTGCAGTCTGCATAGATGTTTTTGGACAGGACCAAGGTAGGGATTTATTTTGTTTGACTCCAGATTTGTTACAAGGACTTGTTTCTTTTCTTTTAATCTTAGAGGGGATTAGAGAAAAAAAATCAATTTGTATTCATTGAAAAAGTAAAGTGTAATTTAAAAAATTACCAAGCTGAAGCACTCTAGCTATAGGAATAACATAAAATGGATGTCACTGGAGTAGAACCAACACTGAAATGCCAGTGAGAAGGTTCCTGCTTTGTTCCTTTGGTTTGTGAATGTTCTGGGTGCATGCCACTTTTTCCACAATAGGAATGCAATAAAAGTTTGTGGAATTGTATTGAATAAAATTGGGGTTCGAAAGCTTAACAAACTAACCATCTGGTCTTCCAAGAGATGACTGAATAGCAAGAAAGAGTCACATCACAATGAAGCACCACTCTAGGGAATTAGTTTATGTTATTATCGTTATCATTATCATTATCATGATTGTTGTTTGTACTTCAAGAAGAGTTGTATAAATTACTGAGCCATCACATCTGTAGGTCACTATTTTCTTAGACTAGTTACAGCCCTTTACCAGGCAGTCCAATTGTTATTCAGAGGAGTTGATATGTTTATTGGACTTTAGGATTTGTGAGGCACCTTGCAAACATTACCTTATTTGAACCTCACAGCAATCCTGTGAGGTGGGTTCCACTGGCATTCTCATCTCCCCTCCTGCAGAGAACACGGAGGTGCAGAGGATTGGCTACACCACAGTCATACCGCTAATATGGTGGGAACTGAATTCAGGCTTTCCTACTTCAGGTTGAGCCCTCTATCCCAACCCCACCAGGCTTCTCCCTTGGAGACACACAATGCTTGCACCAGAAGTCATTCTTGAAGCCATAACAACTTAGAATTAGGAGGACTCTTCCACATCATCTAATCCACTCTCTTCAGGGATAGGGAGCGTCTCAGTTTTCTCATCTGTAAAATGGGAATAATCCAATGCTATCTTTTATACCTCCACCACAGATTTGGTTTGAAGCTCAAATGAGGTGATCTCTGCAAAGTATTTTGCAAACCTCAAAGCACTCAAGGCATTGATGATGGCTGTAAATATGGGAGAAGTTGAGACTTACCCACCCTGGGGCAAACAGAGAGAAAAAGCAATGTCAGTGGAGCCTGGGTATTCTAGTGCTCCATCCAGGGTGCCATATAGCCTGCATGTCTACATCTGCCAAATAATGGAGTTGGACCAAACAATCCCTGAGGTCCTTTCAAGTTCTAAAATTCTAAGAGTCAGTGAATGTCACATGAGTGGAAGGTTCTCTTAAATATCCTGACTTTGGGATCTAAGAATCCCAGCACTATGGAGAACCTTGTCCTTCATTTTTTATTTTAGTTTTATGTATTTAGGACAATTGACGTACCCAAGGCCACACAACTAGGCAATTATCAAGTGTCTGAGGCCGGGTTTGAACTCAGGTCCTCCTGACTCCAGGGCGGGTGCTCTATCCACTGCGCCACCTAGCCACCCCTTTGTCCTTCATCTTGAAAGAAAACCAATGGCATCATGAAGTGATTAAGTGAGGCAGATCTGCAAAAAGTCATCAGTTTCACTCCCTTTTTCAGAATCATCACAGTTCAGTGACAGGACAAAAGTCAGGAAGACTGATGACACAGTGAATAACATTGGTGTCTTCTATGTCTGATCAGACCCTTAACTCCACAGTTCCTGCTTCAGCTGTCTTCATGACTGGTGGAGCAAATTGTTGCAGAACCTAAAATGTAAAACCTAGAGAAGCTCAGAAAAAGGATTGTACATAGAAGGGTACAGTGTAGGGAAAAGTGTTCCAATGATTTTTTTTTGGATTGTTCTGAAAAAAAAAATGATCAGTAAATGAGACAGCAAGGGGCGTCTAGGTGGCGCAGTGGATAGAGCACCCGCCCTGGAGTCAGGAGGACCTGAGTTCAAATCTGACCTCAGACACTTGATAATTACATAGCTGTGTGGCCTTGGGCAAGCCACTTAACCCCATTGCCTTGCAAATAAATAAATAAATAAATAAAACCCCCAAAATAAAAAATAAATTGGACAACATGGAGTTATGGCTAAAGAGCTAGTCTTCTATATAAAATGGTTCAAGTTAGATCTCTCACTCATACAGACTGTTTGACCTTGGACACATCACTGAATTTCTAATTGTATCCCATCAAATCTAAGACTATTTGCAGGGAGCCTACTCATCTGCACTGATAATATAGGTTATGCTTGCCTTCCTCAAAGGGGGGAAAATAGTTTTAGAAGCACTGAACATTGGAAACTTACAAAATCTTATGAAGTTTTAGGTCTATCTATTATTTAGCAGATGGGGAAACTGAGTCTGAGGAAGGTTAAATGACTTGACAGTGGTTATTGAGCTAGCAAATATCAGGATGTAATTTAAACCCAGATCTTCCTGACTCCAGGTCCAAAATTCTAGGCACATCCTCATGAACCTCAACAGCTTTTATCTTCTTCCTTAACTACTGTGCAGAAAAACCTAATTGGATCTGCATTGAACAAAAGGTAAAAAATCTATGGACTTCTATCTCCTGTTTCAGAGAAATGAACAAATAATTTACTGATGATCTGGCATTAGTGACTAGTTAATGGTTTTTACTAGTAATCAAAAAGAAATTCTCTTAGATAGTCTCAGGTTTCTAGACAAATCAGAAATTAGTGCCATAGAATATAATCCTCATTTGCACCTTCAAGTTTTCTTCTGTACAAATCAAATGGATTTAATCCATTAATAACAATATATAAAGTTGTTTGGAAGGCTCTTTGTTTTCCTTTTAAACTCTGAAAAAAATAACAATTTGTTATTTCTTTTAAGTCTCAGTCCAGTTTGTATATGCTTTTATAGATAACAAAACAGATTGTGATGGGAAGAGACGTTAAGTGAATTGACCAAGGTCATATTGCCAGGAAGTATTAGAGGAGAGATTTGCAGTTGATGCTTTCTCCATGTCTCTTGTCTACTACTTTCCTCTTTGCTTCCCCCATATGAGATATGAAACATACAGATTTTCTTCATCAGAATAGTCAGGGATCCCTTGGTTTTGTGTGTGTGTGTTTGTGTGTCCATCTAGCCAATCTTGAATTTGACTGAAATTTGCCACAAATTTTTCCCTCCCAAAGGGCAATTAAATTAAGAATACAGATTTGCTCCCATGAATTTGAGCTAACTCCCAAGCGAGATTACCCGATACAGGAGAAACACTTCAGAAAATGCTTTCTCGGGTTGAGAACGGACACCTAGCAACCATTTCAGCATGTACAAGATTCAATAACAGGCTAAAAAAAAAAGCGAAGGTCTGAAAGCTAGTACGATGTTGGAGCAGGCATCGCCACAGCCACTGAATGAATGATGAGAACATTGTTCTCAGGAAAAAGACTCAAGAGATTCTGGGAGTTGTTTAAGTGACTTGAACGCTGTCAGAAAGGAAGAAAGAAAGAAAAATACAAAACTCTTTTCAAACTGCCTTGGAAAGGAGCAGTAAAAAACCTCCAGTGTTGAAATTGTTTGTATAGAAATATGGATCACAGGAGACTAATTTCAACTTAATTACTTGGGGTCAAAATTCTTTGGATGGGTCCCCCATCAACAAGAGAATCTGGCTCAGTGCGTTTAAATTGTTGACGTCTTTGTTTCAAAATGACTTACTAAAATAATGAATCAACTGTACTTTAAAGCAAAAACTCATTGAGTGGTTGGGGAGGGTGGTGGTGGTTGTTTGCTCCATGTTGTCTTTCCAGCTGACCGTTTAGTTTGTTGTATAAAAACTTCTCAATTAAAATAAATTTTTGTTTATTATGATGTAAAATAGCATTTATACTAGATTATGATATGAATTGCCAATTACGTTAACATTAATAACATCTTTTGGCCAAAAGCGTAGTAAGGTCTTCAACCTTCTAAGAGATCATATTTCTTCCATGCATGTCTATAAAAACTCACAAACTGAAGATTTATAGGGAGCTTTTAAAATGGCAAAAGAAATCAATCTTTTTTTCCTAATGAAGAAGAATAACATATTCATTTCTAAACAAATATTACTACTTATTACCTAGATATAGACAATGATGTCATCAGAAGATTTTCTGTGACCACAGTGAATCCATTAAACCTCCCTGGGATGTGGAATGATATTATATCACCCCACTACAGCTGGCAATACTGAAAAGTCATCTGATCACTCAAAGATTAAAACAAAAATGAGCCAATCATTCATTCATTCTTTCATTGACTGTTTCTATCAACCTCTCTTCAGATCATCTAAGACAAGTACAGAGTGACTGTGTGCAATCAGTTGGGGGGGCTAAGCCAGACATATAGAAGAGTTAAGAAATATTAAAAGGCAAGTTATGGACAATGGGATGAAGTGAAGATTTCACTAATGAGATGGAACTTGGCTACTGAAGGAAAGAATTGTTTGGAGAATCAGGACTTGGACTTATTTTATTTCACACTAGGTGGTAGAATCACAAGCGTTGTCTAAGAAGGTTAAATGAGACAGATTTAGTCATAGTGAAGAAAAAATTTTTAGCAGTGCCTTTCCAAGGTGGGATGGCCCATCTGGGTTTGTGTGGAGGTGGGGGGTTCTGTTGGACTGGAGATCTTTAGTCAGAGGCCATGTTATCTTTATGTTTTAGTGGGAATTCTTTTGGTGTCTGAGTTGAATGAGGTGACCACTAAAGTCTCCTCCAACTCTGAAATTCTGTGACTTCAGATCTGTGAAAGGAAATGGGGTGGGGGGCTGTACAGAGGTCAGGACAACTTACAAAAGATCTAGTGGTTTATTCTGATGTGAGGAAAGGGTTCACATGGGATCTTGGAAATAAGATGGTGGTGGGGGGAAAAGGTTGGAATTGGATTGTTAAGGTCCTTAGCATCCAGGTGATTTGAGATTTTTGAAAAGGAGACTACGGATGGTGTGCAAAGAGTAGAGACATGAAGATAGTGATTAAGAGAATTGTTCTGGTAGTGGTGCCGATTAAAGTGGATTAAAGAGGGGGAAGATGAGCCAAAGAGAGCAGTTAGAAAGGTAATTCCCTGTTATAATTATTAGCTTATTTTAAGCCTAGGGATCATTATAATGGTTCCTACCTCTTCAGCCTGGTGGAATTTATTTTAGCTGAAATGTTCTGAAATCTGTCAAAATTGCCTTTAGCACTAAAACAGAAAATTCTGAACCTCTTGACAGAGGTTGGGCTCTCTGCCTACCCTTCCCCTTATAGCTATCTTTGGTAAACCTGGTCTCTTTGTGGTTAAAGCAAAATACATTAGAGAGTACCCCTAGGGGGAGGCAGAAAGGGCAGAACTGACTGAGTTTGCTGATTATTATTGCGGGCATACAGCTGGAGCATATGTAATGCCAGGTGTCTGGGCTCAATTTTTTGCAGAGATGAGATACAGGTGAGGCACATCTCTGCCTCCTCTGCATCCCCTCCCCATCATGGGCCAGTTTCTCACACTATGGCTTAGTTTGATTCAAGGAGGTATCTTGACTATTCCCTTCAGTTTTTGATTTCATCAAATGGGCGGCTACATGGTACAGTGGACAGAGCACTGGCATTGGAGTCAGGAAGAATGGGAGTTCAAATCCAGCCTCAGACCCTTGGCTCTTACTAGCTGTGTGTCCTTGGGTAAGTCACTTAACACTGATTGCCTCGTATCCAGGGCCACCTTCAGATGATTTCAGAGGAGAAAGTGAGGCTGGGGACTTAGCACAGTAGCTCCTCTGTCAAATCCAATTCACAAGCTTGTCATGGTATCAGCTCCCTGACATCATGTTTTTCTTCAAGAATTTAAGACAGGGGGAAAAAAAACCTCATCTCATCAAGACAAAATGTTACAGCCTCAGACACTTAATAATGACCTAGCTGTGTGACCTTGGGCAAGTCACTTAACCCCATTGCCTTGCAGAAACCAAAAATTAAAAAAAAAGACAAAATGTTACTTTAATCATAGATCCTATGAAGAAGCAGAGATGCTAAGTAAATTAAAGCAGGGAAGAACAAATGGACCAGAACAATACTCACAGACAAAGATTATCCTGGGAATGCCATAGTTTTGAAAGCACTGAAGGAGAGTCTCAATATAGCTGAAAGGGGGAAGATAGCAAATCAGGATAAAATCCTCACAAACAATAATAGCAAGGGGAAAAAAGCCATCTAGTGAAAACTGATCACTACTAATTAGTATGTTCACTTTCTCATCTCTACAAAAATCTTTATCAATACTTTTCATTTTATGGAGCATGTATTTGAGAATTTGAGAAGGAAAGAGCATATCTTTTCACAAATACATGGAAATGTCTCTGCACACCTCTATCTTCTGATTTCCTTGGCCTCCTTCATGACTTCTTAACTTCCACAAAAAAACCTCTTTCTTGCTTCCCTCAATCTCTCCCTCCTTAGGGCCTTCTCTCAGAGATCATCTTATATTTACGTAGTACATACTGTGTTTGTTCATAATTATTTGGCTTTCCTCTATTTAATTGGAAGCCCCTTATGAGAAGGAAATGAAGTTTTATGGTTCTCTGAATACCAAGCACTTAGCATATGTGTATGGAACATATGTTTAAGAACCGCTTAAGGACTGACTAATATACGGAGAGCACAGTATCTCACCATGCTTGTTGGTTATTGGCCATTAAATAGGATTTCATTTGGAAGAGTTGAGCCCTATCTTAAAGACTGTCCTGAATAGCAAGGTGAGGGCCATGCCTTTCCCTTCATTGTATGAGCTCCCTTGACCAATGGAACAACAGAAGAGACTTTGGTGACTGTGATTATGAATATCATCAAGTAAAGCCTAAATCCTAGTGATCTAATATCCCTGTATATGTTTGCCACCATTGTGGAGGGTCCATATTTGGTTTTAGGTAAAAAAAAAAAAAAGAATTCTCTATCAATGGAGATGTTCACAGATGTTCCTATTTGTGAGTGACATTGTACCAATTGCACAAACCCCAAAAGGCTGCAGTCTTCTCTATGAGATCCCATGTCTCTTGAATTATCCACATAGCAAAGACTAAATGGAGGAAGAGTCCAGAATCTGACATCCATTTGGCTGAGTAGCCCATAGAGCTGGTGGAGAGAGAAAATGGATTGGCCCCAGAATTGAGTAGAAGGCTTTATTACATTTGGGGAATTGTACAATGCTTTTAATGATCCCATGACCTCTCTGAAATAAAAAATCTCCCTTTTAACTCCCCTTTTCTTCCAGTGATGCTAGTTGGCTATAAATCATGGAATGTCCCATTCTCTGAGGGATGAAAACGCTAAGTTATCCAAAGGACAATGGAAAGGCAAATAGGTAAAGACCCAGAAACACTGCAAGATATAAGATGAAGTAAAAGATATAATCTATAAGGTGAATGACCAGATAAGACTATACAATGGCCATATGGGAAGAAAGGATAAAAGACCAGTGGCCTATGTATATTGACTCACTGATGCCACATAATATTAATACAAAGACAATACAAATATAGTGTTTACTATGTTCTTTATTAAATCATTTTGATTTTGATCCTCATAATAACTCTGCATGATGGATGCTAGTATTACCACCATTTTATACATGAAGAAATTGAAGTAAACAGAGGTTAAGTGACTTGCTCAAGGTTACCTGATAATAAGTGTTAGAGGCTAGAGTTGACTTCAGATTTTCTTGACTTCAGTCCCAACATTCATCAAGACTGAAACTTAGGTCCCCAGGATGCTATGTAATCCCATATGGAGAATATATGGAAGGATATGGATGAGAATGACCCAGGAAAAGAGGCATGGAGGGGTTTTATATTGGATTATTAGAAGAAAGTTTCACATAAATGAACTTTCCGGTTAGATCCATCAAAGTATTGATTCATAAGATCATAGCTCAGGCTGTTGACTTTTTCAAGGAAGTACAATTTTTCCTGACCCCATTTGGTGTTTTCTTGGCAGAGACTCTGGAGTAGTTTTCCATTTTCTTCTCCAGCTCATTTTACATTCGAGGAAACTTAGACACTCAAGGTTAAGTGACTTGCTCAGGGTCACACAGCTAGTAATTGTTTGAGGTGGGATTTCAACTGAGGAATACGTATCTTCCTGACTCTATATCTGTCCACTGTGCCACCCAGCTGTCCCTAGCTCTGGGATGAGAAGGAGCATAGTCTAACCCTCTCTTTATGACATGGTTTTCTCACAGGTTTTAAGTAGCAGAGTTGGGATTTTAAATCTGATACTGGACTTCATCTCACTTTGCCTTTGAGTGATGTCCCCCAAATCTTTCTACCTTATTTCCCCAGTCTTCTGTGGACCTCTTGGCCACTGTAGCACATGATGACCTTTCCTGAACCAACAGACTTTCAACTTTGGAATTCATTTGGGATGCTAGCATATTCTGATTTTTAGACCCCTCATACTTTTGTATTGTTGTTATATTTGTATAAATTTTATATTGTTAAATTTTTATTGTGTTGAGGCAGCCAGAGGAATTGTGCTACCGAGGGAAAGGTAGCTGAAGGTAGGCTGAACATCTGAATTTTAAAAAAAATATATTATTACACAGTCTATACAAGGCTTTAAAAATATTGTCCTCTTTAAAGCCTATTCACTTAACCAATTTTTCTCCCAATAAACATTCCTCCTTCATTGCTCCAATCAGAACTATCAGTAACAGTCTTGCTTCATTAGGGCAGCCCATTGAACTATTTTTTTTTCCTTTTAGTAGCCAAGTGATGAGCTGTTGTTTTTTTTGTTTGTTTTGTTTTTGGGTTTTTTTTTGCAAGGCAATGGGGTTAAGTGGCTTGCCCGAGGCCACACAGCTAGATAATTATTAAGTATCTGAGGTCACATTTGAACTCAGATACTCCTGACTCCAGGGCTAGTGCTCTATCCACTGTGCCACTAGCCACCCAGTGTGCTGTATTTTTGCCATTCCTCTCTGGAAGTGTGTTTGATGCCTGACGTTTTAATTCACAGCAACATCATCATCATGTAATGGATTGTCTTAAATAAATGTGGTATATCATAAAACAAATATCCTTTTTATTTTCTTATCTCCCTCCCACTATTCACACCTTCTCCCAACCTCAAGAAGACTTACAAAAAATAAAGTTCTTAGTGCATAGCATCATAGTTCAGTCAAAGAGATTCCCATATTGGCAATATATGAAGATGTTGGATGGTTCTTGTATTTTGTAACTGAAGATCAAAACAACATCACTATGTTAGGGACCAGGTAACAGTGTGTCCAACTGTGGCTGCTCAGAACAATAGGAGGTTCTACCCCAGATGGGACACAAATAGTACATTTAAACACCTAGGATGGTTACTCTAAACTTAATAATAAATGTTTCCTTCGAGCTGTTTCAATTCTTCCTCATTCATAGAGCACAGCCCCCTGCTGGGAGGTCCTATGCCGTGGTCTCCCAAGCTGCATAACCAATTCCAAAGTTCTTAAGAGAAACCTTCAGGATGTTCTTGAGGTGCTTTTTCTGATCCCCTCCCCCATCACCTGTGAGAGCCTGTGAGTTCTCCATAAAAAATCTTTTTGGCGAAGGTACGTAGCCAGCCCATAGTAGCTGCCCTCTCCTTAAAAACGTTGTTTTTTTAAAAAAAAATTTTTAAGGGGCACTTGGGGTTAAGTAACTTGCCCAAGGTCACACAGCTAAACAATTATTAAGTATCTGAGGCTGGATTTGAATTCAGGTCCTCCTGACTCCAGGGCCAGTGCTCTATCCACTGCACCACCTGGTTGCCCCCTTAGAAACATTTGAATGTTTAGCAATTTAGTCTAGAAAGGACCTCAGTGTTTGGAATCTTCTGCCAGGTAATCTTCAGAATCTTCCTTAGACAATTTAAATGGAACCAATTCAATTTCCTGGTAGACTGTCCAGGTTTCACAGCAGTGAAGTCAGCCCAATGACTCTGTAGCTCTTCAGTTTGGTGGTTAGTCTTCTCTCCCCCAACCTTCTTTCAAAGCCTCCCCAATACTGAGCTAACACTGTCAATCCTTGTGGCAATCTCATAAGCAAAGAGGTACACCTCTTTGGAAAGTCCACTGCCAAGGTGAGGGAACTTATCCACAGTATTCGAAACTTTTTCATTTGCTCTAAGCAATGGTTCAACTTCTGGATGTAGTGGTGCACTAGTATAACTTTTGCCCTGTTCAGCTCCTCCAATATTTGTAATTTTCCTCTTTTGTCATATTTGCTAGTCTCATAGGTAGGTGTGAGGAAGAACTCCAAGTTACTTAACTTGCATCCCTTTAATTAGTAATAATATTCAGGGACGACTAGTACCTCTGGTGTGAGGACTTGTTGAGCCTTTTTCAGGGTTGCTCATCCACCTTTGGTGTCCACTTTTCACCCACCTCTCACCTGTGTCTCTAAGAAACTGGGGCATGAACAATAGCCACACCTGACAATAGTCTTGGCAGACAGACTAAACGAGGTTGAAGGTAATCAACAGGTCTCAAACCTGTTGGTGAGTTGGGGGAATGTCTATACCAAATAGGTGAAGACTTCCCCTTAATAGAATGAATAAATGAGAATAATTTGCATTAATGATCATGAAGAATTGCATTAATGATCATGAAGTAATCTAAAGCAAGCAAATTTAGAGATGAGTCACATCTTGAAGATGCCAAGGTCTTCTATTGGATCCCAGATCATTGTCAGTCATCTTGACTTTTGTCTTGCCACTGAACCTCAATGACAGGAAGAGAGAGAGTGAGACTTGTACACCTCTGCCTCATCTGGTGATATCATTGGTACTCTTTGAAAATAAAGGACAAACAACAGCAACGGTTTATAGCATTTTCATATGGCAATGAATAACTTGAACTTTTTTCCTCTAGAACTATCTGTATGACTTTTGACGCTTTATTGAAAAATGGCAGTTTTATAAATTTCAATAGTTTCATACATTTTGAATATGGGATCTTTATCAGAGAAATTTGAAGCAAAGTTTTTTTCTCCAACTTCTCTAATGTTTACTATATTTGATTTGTTTGTGCAAAACCTTTACAATGTTATTAATCAAAATTGTTCATTTTATTGTGTGTGGTTTCCTCTACTGCTTAGTTAATCGTGAGCTTTTCTCCTCACCTGTCTCCTAGATCTGAAGGGTTCCTTGATTTCTAATTTGTTTGTGAAGTAACCATTTATTTCTCAAGACTATGTATCCATCTGGAGTCTGGGGTATGATGTGAGATGCTGGTCTATACCTAATTTCTGCCAAACAATTATTCAGTTTTCCCAGAAGTCTTTCTTAAGTCCATTCCTTTGTTCCTGGAGACTTCAAGTTTATTGAAGGATATCCTACTGTGTTTTTTTTTTTTTTTTACCAAATGTTATACATTTAGTCTCTCTTTCTATTTCTTCCTCTCTCCTCTTCCTCCTCCTCCTCTCCCCACCACCCTTGCCCTAAGTACCAAACAACCAATTATTTTAATGATTGCTACTATATAGTACAATTTGACATTTGGTACTGACAGAATCCCGTTTTTTCCCATTATTACCTTTGAGATTCTTGACCTTTTGTTCCTTTGTACAAATTTAATTTTTTTTATTTCCATAAAATATTCCTTTGGAAGTTTGGAATATGACTAAATAAGTAAATCAATCCATCTGATACTGTCATTTTAATTATATTGACTTTAGCTCCCCAAGAGCAATTATTTTTTTTTCTAATTTTTAAGATCTATTTCTACAAAGTCTCTGGATGAATCATGGTAGACATATTCCCTAAGGACACTCAAATTTGAGCCCTAAGTCATTACAATTTCCTAACCCTTTGATTATTATAGGTAATCCATTTCACCTATCTAAAGCTCAGTTTCTTATCTGTAAAATGGAGATAATGATACTTGAAATTACTATCTTACAGGTTTGTTGTGAAATAAGCACTTTGTAAATATTAAGGAAATAGGGAACAGACCTTCATTTCATCGATAAAGGGAACTTAACAGGTGAGGAAACTTCCTCTACCAATAGGAAGGCACTCTCCAAAATGTATAATCTTGGAGAATTGCCAAAAGCACCGAGAGGACTTGTCCAGGGTCATACAACCTACATGTGGCTGAGACACCTTCAAACCTAGGTCTATGAGGCCAGTTTATGCCACGTTGCATCTATTAAATGTATTATATTGCTTATAGAAGTTGATACATGTAATAATGCATTTAGAATGGTATATTTAGTATGGTCATATTATAAAATGCATAGTATGTTATACCATACATATCATTTATATTACCTTATAATATTTTCTTCCCAACCATTTGGCAAGATGCTTTAGATGAAGTCAAATGTATTAGTTCCACTGCTTTGTATAGCATAGCATCTTGGAATATGTGTTAAATGAATGGTTCTATCGAGTTGGGTGTAATCTTCCCTTCTATGAGAGACAAGATGACACTAGGCCTAAGTTGCATCATTGTCCTGTGAAGCTCAGAACACCCTCCGTGGAATTAGGCTTTTGAATTCTAGGAACATACCTAGAAGATTAGGGTTTACAAGAACATAGTTCTCATTCCAGTTCTGCCACTTTGGGAAAGCCACTTAAACATTCTGGTTCTTAATTTCCTTGAACAAAATGTAGGATTTGAGCAACTACATCAGGCTCCTGGGCCCAGCAGGGCTGCTGTACAAGTCAGAGGTAGACAGGATTTCTCAAGTGCCTAATAGAATTTGTTATTTATGTGAGGGGGTGCAACTCCTCTTGGATTTTTTTCTTGCAAATGAAATATTGAATCTCTTTATATACCATTTGCTTTTCCTTTTTCTATAACATAATATTTTTCAACATGGGAATATAGAGGCATAAAACATTGGAAATGGAGATGGTTAGCCTTTCTGCTGGATTATCAGATAATAGGAAGGGGATTGATGTACATAGAAAATCCTAATGCTTATTTTTGACATTGTGACACAGCATGCTGGTCATTAGAGTATGTATTAAGAGGCCTCAGGGAAGGGATTAGTTGAGGTCAGGAGATATATGGTGCCCATGAGGTCTGGTCTTATGCTTTTTAGTTCATCTTCATGGTGGTGGGTGGGGAAGTCAGGGATTCAGTTAGACTGAGGTCCACGTACATGCTACTTCAGAGACTCCACACACAGTGCCCTGGAACTGAGCAGAAGAAGGAATGATCAAATGATCCCTGGATCTGCCCATCTGGAGAGACCTCCATGATCTACCCCAGATTTCCCATTCTTATTGAAAACCAGAAAACTCTCTCTTTCTAGTAAAAAAGAAGGATGTAACATGTCCAAATACCAACATTCCAATTTTTATCTTGAATTCTGGGGCAGATGAATTATCCAGATTCTTTCCTGGTGAATTTCTGCCTGTCATGGGAGGCTGCCTCCTATTTCACTAGCTCCTCAATCTTGATCATCCAGTTTCCCCACTATATGTAAGTGGCATGTCTATATTACCTCCTCCCAAGTACTCACCCCCCCATTAAAAAAAGTGATATAGATGCCTTTGCTCTTTATATCAGTCACTTGCCCAGAGAATGAGTAGAGTCCTTCCTTGTTAGAAAGAAAATTAAAGCAAAGCCAACCTTAAAGTCATCATAACTAATGACATATGTTCACACATGTATATGCATCTATAAACATATGTATGTATGTGTATGCATGAAGTATGCATGCTTGCATGTAATGTTCTAAACTGCTGGTTTACTTCCTTTCTGTTAGAGGAGATAATGGTTTATCATCTCTTTTGTGGTTATTGTTCAGTCATATTTGACTCTTCCGATCCCATTTGGGATTTTCTTGGCAAAGATACAAGAGTGGTTTGCCATGTCCTTCTCCAGCTTATTTTACAGGTGAGGAAACTGAGGCAAACAGGATTGAATGATTAGTCCAGGGTCACTGACCTTGGTATCTGAAGCTGGATTTAGGTCTTCCTTATGTCAGATCTGCTCTCTATCCACCTCCTAGCTGCCCTTCATTCTCCATTCTCTGGAGCAAATATCTATCATTGCATTTAATCTGAGTTCAAGTACCTTTAAAGGCTAATTCATTTGCATTATTAAAGTGTCTGCTTCACTCAATAGGATTTTTCTACTCTACATATCATAACTTTTATTTTACTCCAGAGGTAGACAGAGACAGAGAGAAAAGCAGTGAGAGAAAATTAGAAATAAAGACAGACAGAGAGATAGAGTCGAGTAACAGAGAAATAAACAGGCAGAGAAACCGAGTCAAAGAGTAAAAGACAAAGACAGAGAAAGTTTTATGAAAGGTTTAATGGGAGCTGACTCATAGTGTCTTTTTCATTGTTATCCATCATAGGGACGTGGTTAATCATCTTGATTATCCTCCTATGAAGTCCATCTCTTTATCTTCCTTAATTTTCTCCACTCCAGCAACTGTAGAGGGTGCAGAGAAAAATATCTAGGTGTGTAGTCCGAAAACCTAGTTAAGGTAAAGCAAGCATGCCACTAGCTGTGGGAGCTTGAGCAAGTTGCATAATTTCTCTAGACCTCAATTTCCTCATCTGTAGAATTAGAGAATTGGATGAGATGATCCTCAAGATGTAAAGTGAAGAGTGAGTGAGTCCAGGGTTCAGGTCTCAGATGTGACACTAAGTAGGTGTGCATGGGCAGATCTCACCTTACACCCATCTTTTCCATCTCTAAAATGCTGATAAGACGTGTAATATTTGCCTCATGGCTTACAATCTATGGAACTGTGAGGCTGTCATTGTTTTTCAAGCTTTGACAGTGTCTGATTCTAGTCCCTGGGATTAAAAAATGGGGAATTTGCACGCGCCTTCTAGGAAGGGAGGAGTCAGTCTTTAATCTTGGTTTGTCTGAAGTCCATACATCTAGTTAAGTGGAAGCATCTGGCTGGAGTAGAATGAGAGGGCATAGAGCAGGAGAGTTCATAGCATCAAACTGACCTTAAAACCCATCTAGTCCCACTCTCTAATTTTGCAGATGAGGAAACTGAGGTCTAGAAAGATTCATTGACTTGCCCAAGGGATCACAAGTAGTAATCAACAGAACCAGAATTCAAGCTCCAATCTTTTGACCTTAGATTTTACACTTTTGAAAACACCACGTTCCTTTTTTATGTGATGACTTTTCACATTATATATCAAACTATATGATAGCTATAGTGTATTTTCCACATAACTGGTAATTTTAAAATACTTATTCCTTCTTCCTTCCCCAATCTCTTCCCTACCTTCCCACTAGCTTAGAAGTCCTTTCACACCAGCAAGGTGCCTCAATTAACTTGGTGTCTCCTTCAGTGTCTCACAGCGGGCTTTATAGATTAGGTGTTTATGGGGAAGCTAGGTGGCACAGTGGATAGAGCACCGACCTTGAAGTCAGGAGTACCTGGGTTCAAATCCGGTCTCAGACACTTAATAATTACCTAGCTGTGTGGCCTTGGGCAAGCCACTTAACCCAATTTGCCTTGCAAAAAAAATAAAAAAAAATTAGGTGTTCAATAGGTAATTAGTGGTGTATTGATTAAGATGGACAAAGTCAAGGACTTTAATTGCCAATATCTTTTTGAACAAACATTTTCCAAACCTTTCTAATAGACATGCAGTATGTGCATTGATGATTGATGATTGGTTGACAGATATCTGTTCCTCTCCCTTCCTCTTATATCCATCCAACATCATTAAAATAGAAAACAGAACAAAATATCTGTGCGAAAAACTCAAGAGTCATCATTTCACAAATAAGAACAGATAGTACTTTAGAGATTTATGGGTGAGAGAAGAAAAGAAAAGAGACAACTTTATGGTTCATGCCAATGAAAAAGAATCTGAAGGTTAAAAAAAAAGGTACCAGGGAGGAAATTTCTGTTCTGATGACTGATGCCTGTCATGAGAAATAAAAGTAGTTCCCCAGACTGAGATGCTGTCTTAATATGAATGGGGCTCCAAAGTAGCCAAGATGCACCACCTTTGCTTTCCTTAAAGAAGTCATCAAGTTTTATATTGTGCCTTAATTTGTGTAGTGTGGGAACTTGAAAAGTTTAGATAATCTTTAAAACCCCAAATGACAGAGTTGGTCTGAGTGCTGACAGATGCTTCAATAGCATCTGGAGAAAGAAAACATTTGAATTTCTTAGGAATGAAGATTCCAAGTGCATTGTTTCAAACATGAAATAATTTTTCAATGCATTGATTTCAGACATAAAATCAAAAGTCTCTTTGTATAAACACACCCAAGAATAACTCTGCTATGCCCTCTAGTGATTATCTTATCCTGATATTCTAATTAAAATTCTAAGAACACTTAAATGACATTTACTTGATAACCCCATCAATTTTTTCTTTCGTTCTCCTTTCCCTTCCTTTTTGTCCTTTCTCCTTTCCCCTCCTTCCTGTCTTCTCCTTTCTTCCTTTTTTCTTTCTCTTCCTTTCTTCCTTTTTCCAGTTGATATATCCTCTTTATCAATGAAAATCATTTAATATTAATTATCTTTTACAAGGAAATTTTTACTAAGAGCAAAAATACAAAGATACCCTCTTTCCCCTGCTGCATTGGTCCACAAAGAGTGGGCTTAAACATAAAGGGAATGCTTTTAAATATCCATCCCATCAAGTTCAGTTCCAGAAAAGGTGGCTTTGGCCATTCAAGTCATTCCCTTGCTTGTAGCACATGGTGTCTTATCTGCCATCCCTGTTCACTTTTGGAGTAGGTCAAGCTGGCTATTGCTCAGTTTCTGCCTCTGTAAAATGAGCTGGAGAAGAAAAAGGCAAAAACCATTCCATTATCTTTGGACCCACAAAGAGTTGGATGTGCTAGAAATAAGTGAATCAACCAAACTAATTTAGTTGGGCTTTTTTTTCCCAATGTAGCCCATATAGATGTTGGAATTTCACCAGATTTGACTGCTGGCAGACTCTGCTATGGATAGGATCCATATTCCCCCTTATTTCCTCTGACTTTGCTGCCACTTGGAATGGCCCTTCATCATCTTACTCCTGGAATAATCACCTTCTAGGTCATCTTTCTACCTCAAGTCTGTCCTCCCTCCAAACTATCCTCCTCTCAGTTATGAAGTTAATTTTCTTAAATTGTAAATCCAACCATGATTCACTGGACTCTAGGTGATCTTTATCACCTCCAGGATCAAATATAAAATCCTCTGATGTATTCAAAGTCCTTAACCAACTGTCCCCTCTCCTTTTTTCAGTCCTCTAACACCTTACCTCCTCTCATGTGCTCTGACCAGTAACACTGACTTCTTTACTGTTCCTCAAACAAGAGACTCTGTCTTCTGATCCTGGACAATTTTTCTTGGCTGTCTCATGCCTGAAAGATTCCCCTCCTTATTTTTGCCTCCTGCCTTCCTTAGGTTCCTTAAGATTATCCCACCTTTTTGGGAAAAAATTCATAAAACTTTTCCCAATCCTCATTGGTCCTCTTAGTGCCTTCTGGTTCTCTAGTCTCTCTAATGTATACTGTGTAGATTTTATTTGTGCATAGCTGTTGTCCTTATGTTTCACAATTATGACATCTTTGAGACCCGGGATTTGTTTTCCATTCTCTTTGTTTCTCCAGTATCAAGTACCATGCCTAGCATATGTAAGGCAGTTAATAAATGCATTACTGACCTATTGTTGGACCTCTGATGCTTCTCCTGATCATTTGAAGTACACAAAATGATTCTAACACTAATACTCACTTGCCTAGAACCAGGGGAGAATAAACCCAACACTATTAGAAGAACAAGATGTTGTGCACTGACAGATGTGGAAGCTACTAACTTGTAGTTATGTTTCACTTCCAATGGATAGGGAGAGAGAGGTTTCATGTATTCATCTTCCTGGTTAATAGTGTCTAAGCAGTCAATTAAAATGCTTTTGGTCACCATACATTAACTACTAGAAAATTATTAGTATTAGAAAGTATTAGAAAATACTCAGGATACCAGTGGATAGTATAATAGTTTCTGGGTAATATAATAGTTTATAATGGTAGAAATACCATTACATAACTAACAGTCATTTCTAGATACACCTCTTTTCTACCTGTTTACACAGACTGAATCTTCTTTTGTTACAAAGAAAAGCAGATAAGTAAATATAGCTGATACAATAATGACATCTGATAATAAGGGGATTATATATCATTTTTATTTTACATGATCAATTTGGGTTTTTTAAAAAGGTTAGTATTCAATTTCCTTTTTTGTGCTCTTTCACTTACATTATTGTAGTAACTAATCAGTTCATGCTTATAGTCCCATATTTCTGATTTCTCATACTTGTCATTTCTTACTGCATAATCATTTTCCTATTTATTTGTGTGTTGCAATTTGTTCCTTCATTCTGCACTTGATGGTCACCGTCCTGATTACCAGATATTTGCTCCAACCAAACGGGCTGTGATGAGCCTTTTGGTAGTTATTGGTGTTTTGTTTCTAACCTTGATCTCCTTGGGGTAAATGCCCAGGAAGTAGTAGGACTGTAAGGCTGAGAGTTGTGAATGATTTGCTTCCCCCCTTTCCTCACAATTCTGAATCATTATCCAGAGCAATTGAACCAATTCACAACCTCCCCACCAGTGACTTCCCTTGTCTTTATGACACTGACTATCAACGTTTTTTTCCTTGCATTCACCCATTTATAATATCCAAGATGAAACTTGAGTTCTTTACTTTGCCTTTTCTCTTTCAGTAATTATTTGGCTCATGTTTTAATACAGTTGTTAAGAGTTTAGAATTTTATTTTGAAGATCCTTCACAAACCATACTTGGAATGTGTTTATAAATATCTCCAAAATCCTACTGAACACATTTCCACTATTTTAAGAATCATGACTTTATAGGTTTGTTTACTTTCTAAAGTTCATCTGTTTAAGAGGGCTTATGAGTTACTGTGACTCTAACCCTTCATCATGCTAGTGTCTTCTGGTGATGAGCATCTCCATCTTTAGCTAGGCTATTTCATGGACGAAAAATCTGTACTCTTTTCAGATAGGAGACCCTGTATTCCATTGGTACAACATTAAAATTTTTTTTTAAACTTTTTTTTTGTTCTTTTTGTTTTTTGCAAAGCATTGAAGGTAAGTGACCTGCCCAAAGTCACATAGCTAGGCAATCACCAAGTGTCTGAGGCCTGACCTGAATTCAGGTCCTCCTGACTTCAGGACTGGTGTGCCATCCTCTGCACCACCTAGCTGCCCCCATTGGTACAGCTTTTGAAGATCCTTAGTCACCACTGTGTTGCATTGTGTCAACAAAGGAGGAATTTAATAGAAAATGGCATAAAGAGGAAAAAAACCATGCATCATATTTCTATGTCATTGATCCTGTTTTTGAGTAATTTCACTTAGCTAAAGTGAAAATATTTCTATACCTGCCTTATTTTGCCTCATAGAACACACCTTGAACACACCTTTACATACTCTATGGATCCTTTTTTGCTATTGTTCAATCATTTCACTTATATCTGACCAAGTGGAGTTGGGTGACTTGTCCAGGTTCACAAAGCTAGTGAGTGTCTGAGACTGGATTTAAACTCAGGTCTTCTTGAGTCCAAGGCTGGCACTCTATCCATTGTGACACCTAGCTACCCTGCAAGTCTATATATACACATATATACACATACATGCATATATATATGTATATATTGAAGAATTGCAAAGTATTTTATAAATATTAGCTCACTTGATCTTCACACTAATCTTGTTATGTTGGTATTATTATCATTATTATTATTGAGTTTAGGGCAAACAGAGTTTAAGTAACTTATCCAGGATCACACAGCTAGTAAGTGAATGAGGCTGGATTTAAGTTCAGGACTTTCCAATTCCAGACTCAGTGCTCTATCTACCTCACCACTAAACTGCCTCTTAAATTTAATATAATGTGTTTCCACATAACAGGTACGTATGAGATTCTTGAAGAATGACTGACTATTGCTTTGCCTACTTCCATCCAAGAAAATATGCCTCTCATGGATTATTAGATAATTTAAGAGCAGTTAAAATACTATAAAATGTGCCAAATCATTTAGTACAATTGTCAGTGGACAATGATGATGGTGGTCATCATGATGGTGATAATATTTCATATTTCTTTGTTAATAAAGCACTTTGCTACAACTACCCTGAGAAGAAGTTAATTACAGTATTAAGATCCTTAATTTATGAATGAGGAAATTGTGGCTCAGGAGAGATTTATCGACTTATCCAAGTTTCCATGTTTTCTGAATGTTTATCTTAGGTCTCTTGACCTCTAGTCCAGTATTTCTTAAACCATGTCATTGCATTTCTCCAGACAAAATGAATTGTCCCAACCTTCTAAGTCTTTTCTCCGAATCTTCCTTCCCTCAAGGTTTTTTTTTTTTTGAAATCCATGTGGCATTCAGTCCAGTTGCAGGGTCCTTTGAATGCCTACTTCATAGAGTTACTAAATTGTCTCCAAGGTAAAAGGACAGAGATCATTTGTTGAAACATCTGTTAATTGATCTGGTTCTACTTCACCCTTGAGACCTGGTTCCAACACACTAGTATTTAGATCTTATCTTACATTTGGACCTTGACCTGATTCTTCCTGATTCTGATTTTAACCTTCTTGGTAATGAATTGATTTCTCATTGATCTCAGGTTTCTTGAGTAATGATACTGGGTTTCTTTACTAACCCTTGCTTCTCCCCTTCCCCCATCTCCATTCTGCTGTTTAATATCTTCTTTGGCCAGTAAGGACTATGTTATTCTGTGTTTGTGCATGTGCGTGCGTGTGTGTGTGTGTGTGTGTGTGTGTGTTGTGTGTTGTGTGTGTGTGTCTGTCTCCCTGTCTCCCCTGGCTTTCTGGCTTAGATGAATTTTAACTATATTTGCACCTCTTCCAGGTCCCTGCATCTTTTAGCTGGTTCTGGCTTTCATCTTGCTGAGCAGTCATTTTCATCACTATTAACTTTTTGTGTTGCAGCATCTTGGGCTCAGAACTGACCCTTTCCCTCTGGTTGTGTTTTTCTGCTTCTTTGTTACGCCCTACTCCTCTTTAGTTTACACCATCCTTTATATTCTTTTTCTTTCTTACTTTGTTTCTACCTTGTCCTCTTACTCCTTCTCTCCTAATCATATCTCGGTCCCTTAGAATCATATAAATTGAGAGTTAGAAGGGACCATTAGAGGCTGGGTCCAGCCCTCTTATTTTTATAGAAGGGGAAATTGAAACTGAGAGCAGTTAATTGACTTGCCTGGTTTCATAGACTAATATAGATAGTACTGATTGTAAATGTGTGTGTGTGTGTGTGTGTGTGTGTTTTCATATTCAACAGAATTGAAAGTTTGAAGAATATTTGTTTTATCAAAAGGCACCTCTCTTTTTTTTCCCTAGCTGATTTAAATATACTTTCCAATCAGTACATTTTGCAATTAATATGTTGTTCCTGAAACATTTTTCTCAGGAGATAAGATAATCCTCTAGTATAGATTAGGGTGGGAAAGAAAAGGTCAATTTATTATCCAGTTGAGCCTGTTGCGCTGTATGAATAGGTCTGTTTTTCCTCTGCTTTCCATCATCAGTCCCTGTATAAGTCCATTTAGCCAGGGATTTTATTGACTTAAAATTGACTTCAAAGAAAATTAAACATTTATAAACTGTTAAGTAATGGAAGTTTTAACCATTACATGAGTAATGGAATGCAATTAAGTATTCTAATCAAAATCATATTACCTTAAGATAAGAGCTGAATACTGATATATTTTTTAAAGATAAGATCTTCCCATTTCCAACACTTTTTAGTTGTTTAGCTTTGGGCAAGTCACACAGCCTCTCTCAACCTCAATTGCCTATCTGTAAAATGGGTGTAATGATACTTACCTTATCTTCCTCAGATTGTTGTAAGGAAAGCATTAAATAAATGAATGTTATTCATCCAACAATCATTTTAGTAAGTGCCTATTATGTACAGTGCATTGTATCAAAGCCTCTTAGACTGAACAATTTAAAGGTTATCTGATCTGGACAAATCAGCACTGAAAGAAAGACTTAGTTAATTTTGCCATTATACTGTTTGCCTCCATTCACCATTTTCATTCCCCCTTATCTCTAAGTCCAGTTTTTACTCAAGATAATGTAATCAACACTTATTAAGGACCAAAACCCATACCTGCCAAGGGCTGGAAGAGGGAGATACAAAAATGAGGGATGGCAACCCCAGCCCTAGAGCAGTTTACAATCTCAGGAGGAGATGTAGGCATGGATGAAACATGTTAAATACAAAGAACATGGGAGGTGAAAAGGAATGAGCTGGATAAATTAAACCATCGAGTCTGAGGAGGAAGCAGGCTATGATGTCTCTTTGATGGTATCTGTGAGGCAGTGATTGCGTGGAGTTTTTGGTTGGTGCTATGCTGGAACATGCTCATGTCTCCATGCTTCTTTCCTTAGAGAGACACAGAGAACCCTAAGAACACAGAATACAGAATTTAGGAATTGTGGGAAATTCTCTTCCTTACTCTACTTTCCATTACTTTTAGAGAAGTCAACTTTGGAAATAAATGCTCAATGAGACATTGAATTTGCATTTGTAACAATTGTGAAAAACTTAGAATTTCATATTTCCTCCTTGCTTCCATCTCAGAGTTCCTCTTTCCCTTTAGAATGAAGCTTAGGCATTTTCTATAGGAAATATTTCCTGGTTCCCCCTCAACTCAACCATCAGTGCCCTCCCTTCCAAACTAAGTTTTGGATAGAGTCCTGAGCTTGGAGTTGGAGTCAGGAAAACCTAAGTTCAAATTCAGCAACTTGAGATACTTCTTAGCTGTGTGACCCTGGACAAGTCACTTAACCTCTGACAGACTGATATATGGAACCATTGGAGAAGGAAAGGACAAACCACTCCAGAATCTTTGTCAAGAAAAATCCCCAATAAGGTCATGAAGGATTAGTCACAACTGAAATGACTAAACAACAAAAAATATTTGTTGATTGAATGCAGACATATGGATGAATGTTAGTAGCACAGTTAGGAGTTTATTCATTACAATCACATTGTAATGAGATTATATTAGAAATATTTAATGTTATTTTAACCAAGTACTACACACTAAATCTTTCATTTTAAAAATTAATACTTAAGTGTAAAACTTATTTTTTTAGGGTTTTTTTGCAAGGTAATGGGGTTAAGTGGCATGCCCAAGGCCACACAGCTAGGTAATTAAGTGTCTGAGGCCAGATTTGAACTCAGGGACTCCTGACTCCAGGGCCGGTGCTCTATCCACTGTACCACCTAGCCACCCCTAAAACTTATTTATAAATTGATTTTTATCCCCCTAATTTATATTTAAATCTATAATTCTATTGTAATATGTTGTATCATATCTTGTTTATGTACATATACTCATTTGATTTGGCATTTATTTGTTAAGCAAGCAAATAAAAACCCCAAATAGGATCACTCTTACTCACCAAATGCTAGGATCTCTACTGAAAATGAAGAGTAGAAAAGGAATAACTCAATGTTTTATCATAAAATGAACACATACTGGAGAATGGAAGCACCACAATCCGCAAACTTTCTAGCCAATCATCCTCAAAGAAACCTTGTCAAACAAGACTTCCATCTATGGCAGTGCAGGAAAAACCAAGAAATAACTGAGACCCGAGGTGTCAGTTGACCCTTAGGAAAACAATTCAAGTTAGAGGTTGGTTTTATTTTTCCTTTCAGCCTGGGTCTCTGAAAGCAGGGCAGACCTTTTCGAGGAGGTATTGCCATCAGATTCTGTAGTTTATATGTCTCAATGAAAAAAAGAAAGTGAAGTAAGCGATGGAGAGGGGGAGTCAGACATGAATGGCATTGTATTCCCAGCTAGCAGGGAGACTGAGATTGGCAGATCTCTTAGAGGTATCAACTGCCCCAGAGCAGAAAACAGTCCCTGCATTTCCAGCCCTGGTGAGATAAGATGACCCAGTCTTTGAAAATCAGCTAGGCATCAGAGTGAATAGAGAGGAGGATCCAGAGTCAGGAAGACCTGAGTTCAAATCTAAGCTCAGGAATTTACTAGTTGTGTGATGGTAGATTAGTCACATAACCTGTTTTCTTTGGTTTCCTCATTTTAAAAAATGTGGACATTAGTAGCACCTATATCTCATGGTTATGTAAGGATCAAATGAGATGATATTTGTAAAGTGCTTAAATGTAATGCAAATATTTGCTACTTTATTTAAATGACTAAACCAATGAGGAAACAGCTCAACAAACCAGGAAGATAGAGCTTAGAGCTCTGAGTTTTCCTTAGGATTGCTTCTGTATTTACATGAGCCTGTCATTATCAATAGGCTGCTCCCTCCAGGGTGGCCTCAATAGCTATTTGCCCCTATTTATCCAGTAGGACTTCTGTTAATACCTTTCTAAAAACTCTCTATAGGTGGGCGATTCGCTGAACATACTGAGGACTTTGTCTAAGTCTCTTGACAGGGGAACTGTCCATTGAGTATCCCTTGTTCTTACTCTATGACCAACCCAACTTCCTTAGGAATAAAACTACCTTTGGGCAGCTTCTCCTGTAGAATTCTTCCCTGGCAATGGGTTGCAGCTGCTCTCTGGGTGACTTTGAACTTTAATCCTTTGACATTGCTATTACACAACTCAAAGCCATGCAATATCACTGGAAAAGTGAATAGTCCAGTGTCACACAGATGATGAGTGTCTAAGGCAGAAATGAAATTCAAGTTTTACTGACTCCAAACCCCATACCCTTTCTGCTCTACCTTTTAATAATAACACAAAATAGCAAGCATTTATTAGCATTTTAAGATGTGTAAAACATTTTACTATTATCATCTCATTTGATCTCACAACAGCCTAGAGGGTAGGGCACAGGTGCTACTATTATCATCATTTTATAGATGAGAAAACTGAGTAGAGATAGGCTAATTGACCTACCCAGGGTCATATAGTTACTAAATGTCTGAGACTGGATTTGAATTCAAGTCTTCCTGATAGCCATCGCTACTACAACTCCATGGTGCCATAGATAGAGTCCCAGGCCTGAAGTCAGGAAGACTTGAGTTCAAATCTGACCTCAGACATTTGATGCTTACTAGCTGTATGATCTTGGGAAAGTCATCAAAACCTGACTGCCTCACATCCAGGTCCATCTCCAATTATCCTAATTCATGTCTGGTCAAAGGACCCAGCTGGCTCTGGAGGAGAAAGTGAGACTGGAGACTGGAGAAAGTAAGCCCAAGACCCAATCACTCAAATCAAGTTCAAATGCATGTTGTGGAATTATCTCTCAATGTCATTGGTTTTCTTGGAGAATGATGGACAAATAGCAATAACAGTATAGGAAAAAATGAATAAACTGTCAAATTCCTTTGATGAGAAGAAATCTTCATCATCACTCCACTCAGCTTCAGCCTTTTGGTCAATCTTGGTCCTAGGACAATACTTAACAAACGCTTACTGATGGCCCAAGACCGTATCCTTCTAATTGAGAACCAGTCATCAACATTTAATAAGGCCTGTGTGAAACAAATGAAGGCAAAAACCAGCCTCTGACCCTCGAGGAGCTTACGTTCTAACGAGGGAGACAATAAGCAACAAATCTATGTAGAATATCATAAACTGAAAACTGTCCATTCATGACCCATTAAAGGGATGGATATTGGCAGACCTATTTCAGCAGACCTACAAGTAGAGATGGTAGTCTCACCTCTTCATAGCTTGATAGACTCACTGTCTCCTTCCTAGTCTCAGAAAAACTAAACAGTCACACCCGCCCTTTCCCTTCAGCCTTGTACCATCTTTCCATCTCTTTTCCTGACCACCCATCAACGGGATTAATTTGTTTTGTGCTGTATTTGTTCATCTTCCTTCCTTTGTTTTGTCAGTTCTCTTCTTCCTTGTTAGCTGGAGAGCTACCAGAGGGAAAGACCTGGCTTGCTGACTAGACTGTCTATTGCTTAGCATAGTGACAGTGTCTTGACAATCATAAGCCTTGAACAAAATGCTTTATCTGTCTCTGTCTCTCTTCCCCCTCCTGTTTCTCTCTTCTTTCTCTTTTGTGCCTCTGTCTCCTCTCTCTGCCTTTTTCTTCTCTGTCTTAGTCTCACTCACTGTCTCTTTGTCTTTTCCTCTCTCTTAAGCTCCATCCCCTAATCAGTTGTTATCTCCTTTCATTCTTTAATGTCTTCTTTAACTGTTCAGAATTCTTTTTTTTTCTATAGGGAAATTAAATCAAGACCCACTTTTGGACCTAGAAGTGGTTCTACAATTTTTAAACTTTCTCTCAAATTCTGTCAAATTCCTCCCTGCCCCCCACTAAGTTCACCAATTGAACCATCAGAAGTCTAACCTTTCTAAGTGACCTTTACAGTTGGCTTCTCTTACCTGCCTGAAATCTTTCTTCTCCCACAACCTTCTGCAACAGAAGCTTTTGAAACAATAACACCATCTATATGACAATATAATTCTTTCTACTGATATTTTATTGTGGTACCTGGGCACACTGGCTAAGTTGACAGTGTCTATTTTACCATCTCCTGAAGATGCCATCTTTATAACTTAAAGGTTGAACCTACCTTGAATCTCAGTTTTTCCATTTGAGAATGAAAAACTTGGAGGAAATGATATTTACAGAATCTTCCATAATCTTCTAACATTCCATTATTCTATGACTCGACTGAATCTGGGAGACCAGAAAAAAATGAGCAACACTTACAGAAATTGGATAGTTGGGAACCAATGGGAGGGGAAGGTTTCTTGAATTCTAAGAGAAAATAAACTTCTCTTTTTTTGTCCCTTAACAGGTTCCTGGAGCTCATTCTGCTCATCTTTAAAATGAAACACTTGGACCAGAAAATAGAATTTTAATTCATATAAATGTTTATAGTTCAAAAGGGCGGGGGGGGGGAGAACCTAATATGTATCAGATAAGTACTATCTTATTTGATTCCTGCTGCAACTCTTTTGCTATTATTGTCCTCATTTTACAATTGAGGATATAAAGGCAGAGAGGTAAAATGACTTACCCAGTGTCAATCAATGAACACAAGCCTGAGATTGGATTTGAACTCAGGTCTTTCTGATTTCAGACTCTATCTTTTCTTTGGCTCAGTATCATTAGAATAAAGTCACTGACTGTATTGATATCTATTCCTCCTGCTTCATGATGACATGGTTATCTGGATTCAAGAGTGTGCTGGTAATAATAATGATGATGATGATGATGATGATGATGATGATGAAGAAAATAATGTTTATCTATAATTTTCAAAGAAGACCATCAGGGAAATGATGCCATGACAAGCCCTTGAATTGAATCTGTAGTGGGGTTGTGTGTGTGTGTGTGTGTGGGGGGGGTTTGTGAAGTCTCCAGTCTCACTGTCTCCTTCAGAGTCATCTGGGTCCTTTGACCAGACTTGAATGACGAAAACTGGAGATGGCCCTGGATGTGAGACAGTCAGGGTTGAGTGACTTGCTCAGCATCACACAGCTAGTAAGTGTCAGAGGTTGGATTGGAACATCATAAGAACTTCAGAACATCCATTCAGCTGCACATTAAAGGTTTAACAAGTGACTCTTTAGGGAAAAACTGCATTTATGATATACTTTTAAGTTTAATCTACGTGTTTTTAATTTTATTTTTGGGAGACAATGGGGTTAAGTGACTCACCCAAGGTCACCCAGCTAGGTAATTAATAAATGTCTGAGGTCACATTTGAACTCGGGTCCTCCTGACTCCAAGGCCTTTGCTCTATCCACTGAGCCACCTCACTGCCCTCTTAATCTACATTATTTCCTCTTTCACCTTCTTGTCTGGCATTCAATATTAACAATAAGTGAAGCCCTGATTTATAATGCTAATTGATTTCTGGTGTGTAAATTTTCACTGATGAAAATTTAACAATCAGCTCTTTTTAGCCAGGTTGAGCTGGTTTCCTCATAGCCATGTATTGACCCCAGCTCATTTTACAGATGAGGAAACTGAAATTCTGAGGTGCTAATGGATTTGTCAATATGGCAAGGAGCATCAATTTGAACTGCTTCCTGATTATCTAACTCTAATACTCTCTCTACTCTACTAGTCTTCCTCTCCAGTGACTATATTTGTTCAATATTTACTTTAGACAACTACCATGTTTAAATCTCACAGAAATAGAAGATATTCATTCATTTATTCAGTTTTGTGTTCTGGAAAAAAATTCAATACATTTCCATTTGAGGTTCAAGCAGAGAAATGTTGTTTGCTAAGTTATGAAATATTTTGTTTTCCTTAAGAGATAACCATCATATCTGACAGCTAATGCTATTTGAGAGAAATGGTGAAACTAGCTCAGCAGACACTAAGTGGAATTCAAAATGTGTTCTCTCATTAGTTTCCCAGACCTTGAAAATGGTGTCAACTCCATTCTAACCATAAAAAAGGATTACACCTTTTTTTGATCAAAGTGCAGATTTTAATCTCTTAGAGACAATAGTTTTATGTGAACATGTCAGCAATGAGGTTAAGTTTGCCCCTTTATGAAAGGAACTAGGTGTGCTTCATTCTGGCAATATTACCATTTGATGAAGGAAATTCATTCTGAAAATTCTTAATTACAGTGGTTCTTTGAATATAATTCAGCGCAATAAATATCTATTAAATGCCTACCCAAGACACTAGATGATATAATGAGTACAAAGTTGAATGAGTCTTGGTTGCTTTTTCAAGGAACTTGTAATCTAATAGGAAGAACAAGACAAACACCCATATAGCATCTGATTACCCTTCTGACTTCTTTACATCACTACCCAGACAACACCAACAGTCCCATAACTGGTCTTCCTGCCTCTGGTGTCATTATTTCATTGGCACAGTGTTTTCTCTGGCCAGCATATTGACCATAGCACAATGCAAAGAGAGATGAGAAGAGAACCAAAAACCAGCAAAGAAGAGAAAAGATGGGTTAGAAAGTAGAAGGAAATCTCCCAACATCCCTGGCTTCTTAGTTTTTCCTGAATCTTAAAACAACAAATATTTATGTTGGCATTACAATACCACTGCATCTGAGCTATCTAGTCATATACTAATTTATGTTCTAGTCAAATGGGACTACTCAGCATTTCCTCAGTTTGTTCTTCCTCTTTTTACCTCCCTGCCTTTGCGGATACTTTCCTCCTCTGCACTCCTAGGCCTGAAATGGTTTCTATGAACATATGAATAAAGCTAAAAAGCCTACCCTTCCTCTCATCTCTCTCTCTCCTCTAAGAAGTGATTCCAGACCCCCACAGCTTGAGTTCCCAAGATCCTAGACTCCTAATCCTAATGCTGGAAGGGACACCAAAGAGCTATCTTGCTTGTTCCCATCATTTTACAGGTGAGGAGACTTGGGCCCACAGAACTCATGACTTGTAAAAGGGTCAGACAGGCAGCATTCATTAGGGGTGATGATAGCTTCCTTTTTGAATTTCTTTCTCCACTCTGATCTATTCAATAAATGAGCAGTTAAATGAATGGTCTTTATTATCTTCTTATGATGTGTCTAGCAATGAAAATAAAGATGCAAAATGGAGATTGTCTCCGACTTGAGAATCTTTGTCCCTTTACCCATGGAGCTAAGTATATATGAGAGAGTGGTGACCAGGGAAGGCGGTTAGGGTCAGAGTCATCATAGAGATTAGTGATATAAAATGGCAGTTAAGTGATATACCCTTTCCAGAGGCAGTGGTTGGCGTGTTTTGATGCCCTCTTATTATTTGTCACTCTCCATTTTCTAAGAACAGCAATACCTAGGACAAATTAAGCACCAAATAAAAGTTGGTTCAACAGAATTTACTTAAAATTAAACCAAGTTACATTTGAGTTAGGTACTAATGGATGAGGGAAATGAAAATGAGGAGATGGGATTATGAGTAGAATCAATAGCACAAATAAGGACCTGAGGTGAAGGACAGGTTGAAGCAGTGGAACGTGAGGCATGAAGAGTTTCACAATCAGGGAGGCAGAGCTGCGGTGGCTGATATGGTCAATGGAGTAATGCCCAGCCCTATGGAAAAGGATGGCCATGCACCTGGGCACCTGAGAATTTGTGTCTGCTAGGTGATTAGGAAGCCCTGATAGCAGGAAGCATGTATAGTGCAACAAGAGATCATGGCAAGGATGGTTGACCCATATGGAGAATCCAGCTCAAAGCAGGCAGCATGAAAGGATAATGGTGATGGTGTAGGTTTCATGGTTTTCTTTGGCATCACTTTAGTGGCTTAGAAGAGGGAATCTATAAGATCAACAAAAAAGGTGAGAGAGTTTGGATTTTGTCAAAAGCATTGGAGATCAGGTAGCACAGGTCATAAAGACCTGATGATGTTTGTGTGTGTGTGTGTGTGTGATTTGATTTACCACTTATCTCAATTACTAAGAAGTAGCAGAGGAAGGTGTAGTCTGGTGACCTTTGAATAGAATTAGGATCATTTTGTTATTCAGGAAGGACACTGCTGGTACCTTTGACAAGTTTTTGAAAATCTTTCCTCACCCACATTTTACAGATTTGCCTTTCCAAGTCTCTATTTGTGTGAGTAATGTGTTTCCTTGGATCTTGGGTTACTCGGACTGGTCCTGGTCAGTGGAGAGGGAAGACCCTCTGGCAGCAACCATTGGTAAGAATTTATCTATGGAGAAAAGAGTTAAAGGCAGAACAAATGAGTCTATTAATAATCAGACCAATTAGCCGGGTCCTGCTCTGGTCCTTTGGAGTCTATTCCATAGCACCAACATATGATGGATTATGTACACTGGGGGGAGTATGAAAGTAATACTCCCTCCTCATTACAGCAGAATCAACAAAATAGTCCTCGATCCCAGCATGAGAGCCACCCTGGTGAAATGGCTGGCTATCAGGCTGAGCTTTTTCAGTGGGGAGGAAAATGATTCAGAGAGTGGGGCAATGTTCTGGAGCAGATTAAAGACTTGGAAATCACAACCACAACTATTAGCTTGTGGTCCAGAAAAATTATTTTTGTCTGGCCCTTTAATTGAAATGAAATAACTGGGTTTTTCGGGCACATGACCTGGGCTTTTAAAGACTAATGGATTACTCAATGCCATACAAAAGAAAGCAATATACAACATTTTATTTGTTTCTAAGCTTGATATTTTAAAGGATAATTCTTAATGGACTAATTTTATCATAATAGAAAGATTGGATTTAAATGACTAGTGTCACTAGTGTATCATTTCCTTCAATACTTCTGGCTTTAGGAACCAGTTTCTAGAATATTAGAATCTCATTAGTCCTAGCTCCCACCAAGGCATAACTTGTAATTATTCAACAAATTTAAAATAGGCTCTTTTGATCTTTAAATAAAAAAAATTCAAAACCTATTAATAGTATAAATAATATCACTGATGGAATTTTTCAATGACCAAAGAAGCAATTTATTCCCAAGGGTTTTAGAGGTAACCATTTGTAGCTCCTGGAAACTCTTTCTAATTCTGTGGCCAAAACGCCTTCGCTCATGAGCAGTAAAGAACAAAGTCAAAGAGGCAATGATCAAAACGGCCATGAACTCATGACCATGTGTGGGCCTGGATGTGGAGACTGACAGCTGGCAACAGGAGGTTTTTGTCTCCCCTTGGACTTTGGCTCTCCCCACCCAGAAGCCTAGGTTAGGCAGGCAGCCAGTCAACCAGTATTTGCTAAGAGCCTTCTCTGGGCCATGCAACATGCTAAGCCAACTGGTCAATGATTATTGTGTGTACACACTCAGTTCATATTTAGTGACCAATGAAAGGATTTCTTCACCATATAGCAAGCAAATAAGAAACATTTAAAAAATGTGTGTGTGTGTGTGTGTGTGTGTGTGTTGTAGGTAGGGTTAGGGTCCTTCATTTTGCATCATCTGGGTCTTCCCGAACCAGGCTCCCCAAGGGCGCATGCTCCCAGGTTGTACCTTCATTGACCATTCTCCCAAAACACATTTGTTTGAGTCAATTTATAAAGTATTTAAAAAAGCAAGTCTTCAAAATGCGTCCCGTAACCCTCTCTATAATACAAAGTTGAGTTTACTGTTAAGCATCTGAGAATAATAGACTATATTTCTTTTTCAAAATGTAATTTATATTCAGTTAAATGATTTGCTTTGGTGACAGTTTTCCCTATATATTTTGTATGTGTGTGTTTTGTTTTGCAAGGCAATAGGCTTAAGGGACTTGGCCAAGGTCACACAACCAGGTAATTATTAAGTGCCTGAGGTCAAATTTGAACTCAGGTCATCCTGACTCCAGGGCTGGTGCTCTATCCACTGCACCACCTACTGTCCCTACAAGTATTTTTTAATTTTGTAATTTACTTTGAATAGTACTAGAAAGTTTCCCAGGCTTTTCACTTTTCATATTTGCTTTTTTCTTAAATGTGATACCTTGGAAGGACCATTGGATTAAGAGTAGAAATTGAGGGAATTTAGGGGATTAGGACAGTGAAGAGTTAATTGTAGGCACTGAGAAAATTCCTTCATGTGACAAATCTGGAGCTAGCTCAGTTCCTTTTCGATTCATTGAAGGGTCTAATCCCAAATTCTATCTTGTAGGAAAAATTTATTTAATTGTGGAAAATGGGAGAAAACCATATAGCATTGTTTGAAACTGGACCATCTCAACTTCTTGCTTAGGACCTAGGTTAAGCTGACCACAGTCAAAGAAGCAATCAAATCCAAAGAATGATGACATTGTACATTATTGTACATCTTGAGCAATGCATATGATTTATCTGAAAACTGTTTCAATATTCCTTTGATTTTCACAGTCATGTGAATTTATATTTTGGAGGGGGGATATATTTTTTCTCTAATCTTTCATCTATCTAGAAATCAGATGACTGAATGATGTTTCCTTTTATTTAGTTGATTTTATTTGATTGTTTTTATATATAAAAGTGTGCCCCCCCCCGCCGTATTTTCGGTCTGGGCCTGAGCTAAAGAGATCTGACCCTGCTTTGTTAAACAATTGGCATGCATTGATTAAAATCAATAAGCTCAGAAGATTGAATCTTTGTTTCCTCAATCATTTCATCTTTCACTTGGCACAGGAGTCAAAGAATAAGGGACTAGAATCCTAGTTTTTCCATTTTACTAATTATAAGTCCCTTAACTTTTCAGTGACTCAGTTTCCTCATATGAGAGGAGTGGAGGTGATGATGTTTAAACTTCCTTCTAATTTTAATTCAGGTCCTATCATTTGAATTTCCATTCAGGATCCGGCAGTTTTATAGGGTGTCAAAGGAAAAAAAAAGAATTGATTAACTACAAAATCTCTTTATAGACTTCATGCTTTCTGTTAAGTGAAATGAGCTGAGTTTTGTGTTCTGATTGCAGCCATAAAAATATGGGAGAAGATGTAAAGTATTCCTTTTCTCCACCAATGTAGTCATGTGTACACTAAATAACACATTCATGAATAAGAAAATTCTCTCTGGTGCCTGGTTTAGAAAAAAAGAATTTTATAGGTGACCCAAACTCTTCTAGGGAATGAATGGGTATTCTCTGATACTATTGGAGATTAACCCTGGCAGGGGAGAAAAGCTTCTCTTTATCTCTATTTCTAGGAAAAGAAGTGATGCAACTTCTGTGTGGCTGATAAAGTCACAGACGCACTCTAAAAGTCAAACTTGTTGGAGAGGCTGAATCTGTCCTGGGAGGGCAGCTGATGGACAAAAGAGTTTATTGGGGACTTCAAAGCAGTTTGTGGGAATGTTCATGGAGAATAGGGTATGAACAGCTGCTGTATCTATCTACACCAGGAGCTGCTTCCTTTCATCTTTGGCATCTGGCCACCTTTCTAAAAGTTGTTTTAAATGTTATTTGTAGCACGTGCTTTATCCTTATGAAGATCATGTCAAACCATAATAACATCTTTTGTAAAAAATGCAAAATAGTTTCTTGCCTCCTCTCATAAGCTGGAGAAAAAATAATTAGAGGTAAATACTTTTACAATAGAGTTAACCCATCTTCATTAGCTCTTTTGATGTAATGGCTCCATCTCTATAAAACAATTTTATCCACTGCTTTTCTTTCTGTTAGACACTTCCAAAAGCCTCAGTCAAATAAAAAAACTTCAAAGAGCATTTATTTACATATAACATCTGGGATATGTGCCTTCACATTGGTAGCTAAGGCAGCTGCATTGATTTTCATTTAATGCCATATAAGGTATTCTGCAATAGATAGTTTGGGTGGACAAGTTTAGACGTTTTATGGTTGTGTCTAAATGAACAATGAAAAATGTAATCACTGAATCTGGTCCATAGCAGCTACTTAATGAATGCTGACTGATTGATTAATCAAACCTACAAGGGATTTTTGCCAATATGATGCCAAATTAGAGTTTCGACTTGTTTTCTACCTATTGGATTTGTCAACACTTTTGTAATGCAGATACAACTGATAAACACATGGATATTTCCAAAATCGACAAGGCAGAGAGTCTTGCGTGCCAGGCTAAGGAGGATGTGCTTTATACAAGAAGGAGGAAGGCCAGAGAGGGTTTCCAGGCAGGGAGTGATGGGATCAAACCCATGCTACACTGAATTTATTTTGGAGGCTGCATGCAGAAGACTCACTGGAGAAGGAAATGGTGGTCAATTAGAAGGTTGTTGTAGTTTGACCAAAGGCATATAAGGACCTGAACTAGGGTTGTGGTCACGTTGCAACAGAGAAGAAGGGACAGATATCATGGAGGTAGAATCTTCAGAAGTGGCAATCAATTGGCTGATGGGAAAAAAACAGAGCGAAGATGATTCCGTGATTCTGAAATGAGGTAAATGGGTTTAAGAAAAGGGAAGTTTGAGAGACAGATCAATTTAGGGGAGAAGATGATGAATTCTATTTTGAAAATGTTGCATTCCCATTTGAGGAAGTGTTGTAACCTCTAGGTAGAGATGCCCTGCCAGACTTAACCATGAGTGACTGATGCTCGAATGCCATTGGGAATGTCTATCTAAATCAGGGACATATAGATATGTAGAGAAGTGATAACTACACCTATGGGAGCTAATGAATTCACCATGGAAAAGGTCAGGGGGTAGAGGCAGGGTGAGTTTGGGAATCAGGGTTCACTTGGCAGGACCAAAGGGCTTCTTCCTTGCTAAGTTGCTCCCCTGTGCCAAAACTAGGAAACAGTGTTCTGGAAGGATTACTCTGTTTCTATTCCAAATTTCAACAACTTAATTGATACTGCTTTTTAAGTGAAATTTGAGAAAAATGGAATCTAGTCCTTGCTCTGATAATAATTCTGGGAATTATTTTCTCCTCTGTAAAATAACAGGCTTGGAAAAAGATAGTTTCTAATATACTTTTCAGCTTTAACTTGATATTTTAGGGATTTAAAAAATCAACATTGTTACATATGTATGGATGCTTATATCTATGTACGTGTATATATATATATATACACACACACAGATATATGTATGCAACATATATGCCATCACTTGCCAAGTGTTATGTTTTCATTTTTCTTATATATACACTAGATTATTGGCAGTGTGGTGTGGGAAGTCTAATGGGGGAGACAAAATAAAAACAGCAATGTATGATCCATCCATCCATCCATCTATCTATACATGTACATACACATACATCTTTTTATATGTAATAGATAATATAAATATGATAGGATCATATATTTATTATATACCCTATCATCATATGTATATAATATATTGGATAACTACACATATATGTGATATTCCATTTAACAGATATTGTCATATATCATAGACAATATGTATGTCTAGATTCCCTGTTTCCTTACTGGAGAGAATTCTGTGAGGAAGCTCCCTTTACCAATGGGATCTTTGCCTTCTGCTCATTAGAGTGTCAGAGAGTTGCCTGGGACCCTCAGAGTTTCAGTGACTTGTCCAAGGTGACAAGGGCAAAGAATTTAAAAGGGAAACTGCTAGAGATGGGATGGATGATGAGAAGCTTCTGCCCAGAAACCTCAAAGGACATGATGGGTTCCAGGTCTTGCCCCTGCTCTCAACCTCTCAATTCAGGCTCTGAAATATGTTTATTCTTGGTGTGGACTTAGTGACGTGTTAGTCAGGTAGTGGAATAAGGAAGGATAAAGTAGTGCCATGTCTCTCTATGTGAATGTGGATGTATAAACAATATGTCTATATACACATTATAGCTAGGCACACACAATAAGCATGTGTCTACCATGTTCAGGTATGTGTAAGCATGCATGTGTTTTGTGTACACACATGTGCAGAGCACAATGCAGATATAGGTATGTGCATGTATGGAGATGTGTATATGCATGCATATATGGATGCAAGCCATACACAAATAGAAGTGTATACAGGTTTATACCTAGTATAATGTAATTGTGTAGACAGATGGGCAGCAATGGGAAACAATGCTAAAAAACATTGACTCTGGAGTCAGGAGACCTGACTTTAGATCTGATGCTCAAATTTTCCCATGATGCTCATTACATTTGTATAGCTTTTTTTTTTTTTTAGGCTTTTGGCAAGGCAAATGGGGTTAAGTGGCTTGCCCAAGGTCAAAGAGCTAGGTAATTATTAAGTGTCTGAGTCAAAGAGCTAGGTAATTATTAAGTGTCTGAGACCGGGTTTGAACCCAGGTACTCCTGACTCCAGGGCCGGTGCTTTATCCACTACACCACCTAGCCACCCGCATTTGTATAGCTTTGATCAAATCCTTCAGTGTTGAGCCTCAGGTTCCTCACTTGAAAATGGGAGAGGCTGACCTAAGCCAATCTCTGAGATCCCCTGCAGCCCTGGCTCTTTGTTCAGATAGACATAAGTCCACATGTGTATAATGGGGGACCGGGCAGTAAGAGTCAAGTCTTTAAAGCAAGCCCTATGTTCTTGGTATGTTGTCACCCCATGATTGTTTTAGGATTCTTTTTATGGGGAAATCTGATTGAGGGGTTCACAGCATGAATAGGTCACCTTGCAGTTTATTGAGTAGTGGTGAAAAGCCTTTTAGTTGGCTGCAAATTCATAACTATGTGTGTACAAAATACTGGAAGACACAAAATGTTCCTTTTTCAACCTGGTGGCCTGTGAGGCAAAAATGGCTCTAAGCCTGGGGATAATTGGGGCTGCCTTATCTCCCCAGCCATGGATTCAGGGCCACCTCAATTTCTTTAGTTTCAGTTGTATCTATTTTTTTTTTCTGATTTTAGATGAATGAGTATCAGAGATAGGACTGAGTAGATGACTCAAGGGTTCAAGAGCCAGAAGAAATCTCAGAACTGGATTTCAGGGCAATCTATTGGTCACTGTAGTAGCTGAGGACTGAGGTGCCAGCCCTGAAACCTGATAGTGGAGGAACAGGATGGTTGAGGCACTGTGTCCAGACAGGGAGGGAGCTTTTCATCTACTGGCAATGGCCCACTCAGAGGTCAGCTTGTTGGGGAGAAATGCCTTGTCAATATTTTAAGTTTGAACCCACTCTCCTAGGAACTGAATAGGTGTGGAAGAGTTCTCCAATTCTGTCCTTGAGACAGAATTTCTCAGGAAATATTCCTCTATAGAAGTCAACAGAAGGGGCAGCTAGGTGGCGCAGTGGATGGAGCCCCGGCCCTGGAGTCAGGAATGCCTGAGTTCAGATCCGGTCTCAGACACTTAATAATTACCTAGCTGTGTGGCCTTGAGCAAGCCACTTAACCCCATTACCTTGTAAAAACCTAAAAAAAACCCAACCCCCAAAGAAATTAATAGAAAATGGAGGAAATATTGGTCAATTGACTGTAGACATATGTTTTGTGTGCAATATACTTATATCTCTATGCATATATAAAATAGCTGTATGTAAGTGAGAAGCAGCTTGGCCTTAGAAAATCCTTGGTTTCAACTTTGCCTCTGACACATTGGTTTTTTTTATATGACCTTAATCAAGTCACCTTTTCAAGTGACTTTTTGATTCTGTTGGACATTGAGTTGCCATCTTGGAATTTCCTCAAATCAGTGGAAGCATAGACCAAAACAAAGAAGAATATGTTTATGTTTACAAATATATATAAATGTGTTAAATTTATGTGTCCTTATATGTCCCTTGGATACAATTTTTTTCAAAGGTATAATGTTTAAATTTCTTCCCCTTTGTCTTTAAGGCAAAACAGTTATTACTGTTTCTCTTCTCTTGTTCATACAAGGTCCTTCCTTATTATGTTTTTTTAAACTTTTTTGTCTTATCTTTCCATTTTCCCACAGTGAACAAATGGCCTTGATTTTTATTTTAATTTGGTTTTCCCCACACTAAAAATACTGGACCAAGTCATTGAGAAGTAGGGAGGTGAGGGAGCTGGGAGTTCCATGATATGGTTTTTCCTGCTCTAACCTTGGAGTTGGTCCCATAGAACCTAGAGTCCCAGAGAAGCCAACACCCAAACCAGAACAAATTTTCCAGAGACTTTTATCAGTAGGATCTAGAAATGGTGGATTCCTGATGTGGTGCTGCCCTCCCCTGGTCTCTTTAAATAAAAATTCTGGTTTTCATGGGACCATTGGGCAGCAGAGGCTACTTTATTCAAACTAGAGAGAATCCATTTTTTATAACATACCACTTAAGTAGAGAACTTAGGACTGTAGGGAAAAAGAACAGTTTAGAAAGTGAAGGTTCCTTGACTTTAATACTTTCCAAGTTGGAATTTATTGAACATCTACTGGTGTATTAGGCACTCAATGAGGTGCTGGGAATTCAAGGACAAAAATGAAATAAACCCTGCTCTCAGGGGACTTATATTCTACTAGAAAGAAGGAATTTGTACACAGATATCCTGGACACAATCTATTCCAAGTAATTCTAGTGACTAGTGGGAATCAGGAGTCTCCTTGTAGGAAATTGTGCTTAAGATGGCATTTGAGAGGAACTAGGGATTGCAAGGGCAACAGTTAGAAAGGAGACATTTTGGACATGGGAGAAAGCCATCATATGGCCCTGATTTGGGGAAATGGAATTTTATGAACAGAGAAAAGTAATTAACTTAGTAATACTGAAGGAAAGTCATAATATGAAACCCACTTGGGAAGACTGTTGGGAGGGAGTGGATAAAGGGCTTTTGGTCCCAAATAGAATAGCTCGCATTTGATCCTAGAGGTCATAAGAACTTCACAAGACAGAGAGTAAAATGATGGACCTCTTTTTTTAGAAAAGTTATTTTGATGACTCTAGAGAGGATGAATAGAAGGGAGACCAGAAGCATGGAGCCAAATGAGGAAACTAATGCTATAGTCAAGGCAAGAGAAGTTGAAACCATCAATGAGAATGGGGGCCATGTGACTGAAGAGAAGAGGCTTGTTCTGAGAGAGGACATAGTATTGATAAGACTTTGACAAGGGAAGGGGGGTGAGGTACAATGAAGAGCTGAGAATATTGCAAGGTTCTGAATGTGAGTGGATATAAGACTGGTGTTTCTCAAAGGAAACCTATAAGGAAAGCTGCATTTGGGGGGATATCATGAATTCTTTTTTGTTCATGCTAGAGATGAAAAGATCTTAGACAACTAGATGGAAACATTCAGAAGACTGTTGGTGAAATGGTGAAACAACCAGAGAGAGATAGAGGAACTATCTGTACATATGATAGTGACTTATCTAGAGACACTATTTGAACCATCATTAGGATCTGATCTAATGTTTTAAGGAGCAAGACAGATGCAAAGATCCAGGATGGGGAGTCGTATCTCAGTCTGGGTAATTTGGGGTGATTTGTAGCATTTATCCTTTTCTGGGATGTCAGTTTTAGGAATTACTATTTATACAATTATCTGATACAATTCTTCTAAATGCACTTTCATTTCCAATAGGGTCACTTTTTGCCAGCACTTTTCAGAGGGATGTTTACCATCAGGTAAGAAAACTCTAAGTATCTCTTATCATCTGTCTCTACCAATTAATCCATTCATCCATACTTCTTTCTCTCTACTTATCATCTTTTAAGTCTATCTCTACATATTTTACTTATTTTTCCTTTTTTTTGTTTTTCCTTTTTTGCAAGCAATTAGCTTAAGTGACTTGCCCAAGGTCACACATCTAAGTAATTATTTTTTTAATTATAAAGATTTTACTTATTTTGAGTTTTACAATTTTTCCCCTAATCTTACTTCCCTCCCTCCACTCCCCCCCACAGAAGGCAATCTGTTAGTCTTTACATTGTTTCCATGGTATACATTGATCCAAATTGAGTGTGATGAGAGAAATCATATCCTTAAGGAAGAAACATAAAGTATAAGAGATAGAAAGATCAGACAAAAAGATATCAGCTTTTTTTCTAAATTAAAGGGAATAGTCCTTGGTCTCAAACCCCACAGTTGTTTCTCTGGATACAGATGGTATTCTTCATCACAGACAGCCCCAAATTGTCCCTGATTGTTTCACTTGTGGAATGAGCAAGTCCATCAAGGTTGATCATCACCCCATGTTGCTGTGAGGGTATACAGTATTTATTTTTCTGGTTCTGCTCATCTCACTCAGCATCAGTTCATGCAACTCCTTCCAGGCTTCCCTGAATTCCCATCCCTCCTGGTTTCTAATAGAATGACATACAGATACCACAGTCTGCTAAGACATTCCCCAATTGAAGGACATTTACTTGATTTTCAATTCTTTGCCACCACAAACAGGACAGCTAGGTAATTATTAAGTGTCTGAGGTCAAATTTGAACTTAGGTCCTCTTGACTCCAGGGCTGGGTGTTCTATCCACTACACTAACTAGCTACCCCTACTTATTTTTTTCAATCTGGATGTTTCTACAGCCAAAAGTTCTCAATACTTTAAAATTTGAAATAGGTACCTAGGATGTTCTAGGAGCCTTTTTAGAAGTACTATTTCATTTGTTCCTCACAGCAACTATGTGAAATAAATGCTATTATTATCAGAATCTTACATTTAAGGAAATCAAGGTAAAGAGGGGTGAAATGTCTAATTCAGGGTCACAGAGTGAACAAGTGATTGAAGCTGGATTTGAATTTAGGCCTTTCTGCCTTCCGTGGTATCCTATCCACTGCGCCACCAGCTGTCTCTGATTAGGAAGGCAAACTTGTTTTGGATTATGTAATGGCAATGTTTCATTTCCTTAACCCTTCGATGGGTATCATTATGCTGTAGTTTCTTCTTCAATTTGACTCAGAAGAACCATGATGATGACAAATTATCCTGTCCCAACATTCAAGCATCTCACTCCTATCAAGCCAAAAAGCACCAAGATACAGTGGGTCAGAGAAAGGAAAACATTTGCAAATAACTTCCTAGATTTTTTTTTTTTATCAAATGAAAAGTGGAACCATCTTAGCAGGAAGAGAGATAAAACAAATGTGATTTAATTATGTAACTTTGCCGCAATGATGGACTAAGTAATCAACTCTGCTGGTTGACCAGGGTGCAATCTCCAGTTGCTAATGGAAACAGGGACAAGTCTAGAAGCCAACAAGGTCTAGTCTGAATTTCAGGATTTTAACACCAAGAGAGCTTTTCCTTGGGACTGTTCTTTCTTTCCCTCAATCTTTGTATGCATGGTGTGCCCAGACTGTCTCTTCCAGAGGCCACCGACGATGTATGGTGGGAAGGGCTGAAAGAAGGTCATTGTTATTCCATCAGAGTTTGAAGGGTTCTAAGGAAACATTAAATATGATGGGGGGTGGGGGAAGAAAAACAATCTGAACCTGTCAGGAAAGCTAACATTAGGCTCTCATTTGACATGAAATAACAACCACTGGTTTCTAGCTCGGGGGCACCATTTGTGCTGATCCTTCCAGCCTTCTCCTAGCCTTGGATGCCACATGTGGGTCTGGGAGCTTCCCAGACGTTCTTAACTGGTAGCTTTCTTTCCGGTTGTCCCATATGGCAGGGAGGAGTCCACACCCAGAGGAACAGGGACAAGCTTGATTTTGAAGCTTGTGTCCAACGTGTATTTGCTTAGGTCTGAGATGGCCCAGCTCATTTCTCCTTAACAGATCGTTCTGTTGACTACTCTGAGTGGCTCTACTGTTTACCTGCCACATTTTGGAAGTGGGGGAAAAAAGGGTGTTGTCCATGATTTCATCTTTGTAGAGATGCAAAGTGAGTTTCTTCTGAAACTGGAGTACTTGGTGAAATCAAGACCGACAAACCAGTTTGACAACTCCCCCCTTCCCTTCCCTCCCCCATACCTGCATTTCTGATCCAAGAGCCCATGTCTGGTCGTCAATGAATTTGACTGATAGCACAGGCAATGCCACAAGATTAGGAACAGATCTCATATTAGTTCAGTTTCAAGACCTTTAAATACTCAGTTATGACCCTGAGGCATCCTGGACTGCCCCTCTTCATTCTACAAACCTACCCAGAGCCTGGAGGGGGAGTTTTGGGGGGAATTACAGTCTGGATTGTATATTTTCAATAGAGTCAAGGTTCCAGATTTCTATAGCATTAATGAAAAGGTTTTCATGGGTTCTCCAAAACTACATGTCAGTCCATCTTAGGATGGTGGGAAGGTTTCCAAGAGGCCTCTGGGGATGGATGACCTCTTGTTGGAGGACTTGCCTAGCTAAGGCTCAGGAGACTTTTCACCAGGTTGCTTTCAAGTGATGCATTTTTTGTTGCTGTTAAAACACTTCATGAGTGGTGAATCTGGAGTTAGGTAGAAGAGAATTCAAATCCAGCTTCAGACACTTAGTAGCTGGGTATCTCTGGGCAAGTCATTTTGCCTCAGTTTCCTCCTTTGAAAAATGGAGATAATAGGACCTACCACCTTGAGTGACTGTGAAGATCAAATGAGGTCATATTTGTATAGTACAGGGTGCAATGTGAATGCTGTTCTTAGTATTATCTCTGGGACTTGTGCCTACAGGCAAGAGGTGGGAGAGTTCTTCCCTCTGCTGGTTGGCAATCCCGCCAGGTTTGGGGTAGAAACACTTAGTGAAGGACCACACCTTTGCTTTTGCGTGTAGTCCTTCCCAGACTCTGTTGGTGTCTTGTGAGGAGGACTGAGCTAGGAACAAGATGAGGTAGACTGTTCCTTAGAATGGAATTCATCTTCTAACTAGTCTCTCTTTATGTCAAATTGATGAACTCAAAGCCAGAATTTTCTCAGATTTGGAATGCTTTACTCCTCCCAACTGAGAGGTCTTTCCTTCTATAATTAATGTCTGTTCAATTTTAATGTGTCAACTTTTCAAAGTCTCCAAATCATCACACAGGTATCCCTCTTCACCTCTGGAACCATATGGTACTGGCATTCATCCATGGGGAGAAATGAAAGCTCAAGCTTGCCCCTGGGGGCTTATAGTAGTGAGTAGAAGTCCCATGTCATTTGGCAGAGGGTTTTGTTAGAAACAGAATCTCACCATTTTAAGGTTTAGAGGAGTTTTTATATATATGCTCTCATTTGACCCTCTCAATAAATTTGTGAAATGGCTGATCCATTTTTAAGATGAAGAAATTGTAGTGTTGAAAATAGCAAAATAAATGAGAAACATTCAGAAATATGAACATTCTTAGACTTCATGCAGAAATGGATCTAGGTTTATATTCCTGTGCAAAAGAATTCAATTACCCAGAAAACTTGTTAGGAGTTGAGGGTTTCCCCTGCTGTCTCATTTGCATTGCTTCTGGGAAAACCTCTCAGATTTGAATTCTCTAAGCATCATCTCCCAGAACCTGTCTGGGTCTTGAAGCTATTATTGGTGACATCTCCTGTAGCTTCAACAATCTAGTCTTGCTCTTTGACTCTTCCTCAGTAGTTGCCATCTGCTGCTGATGCTCTCTTCACCTTCAGCTGTTACTCTCTACCCTGAAGCTGCTTTCTGTTCACTCTCATTGAGTCCAAATCTCTCATGGTTGCATCTTAAAGGGCATCATGCTTGGGGGAGCTAAAACATTTCAATCTTTACAGTCAGCATCACCACTCTAGTCTAGCTTTGGTAGGAAAAAAAGCCTGCTAAGGGAACAGAAAGACTCCCTTCACACCTGTCCTGGATGGTTCCTGGTCCCCTGATTAAGGAAAATGAATTTCTTACCTCTTCTCTGTTTTCAGATACAAGTAGAGTCTACTTCTTTGCCAATTTACCACTTCCTACTGAATCTCTCTGAATTTAAAAGCAAATATATGTACCACTTTTCATTTACCCCTTCATTCACCATCATTCCCTCTGGTTATTCAAGCTTGGCCTTGCCAATTGCCTCGAAAATTGGTTAAGCCTCAAGAAGGTGCTAAAAACTTGAAAGGAGGATGGTAAGCTGTACCCAGCAAAGTTCTTATCCCCTTTAGAGAAATAGAAGATGAGGGATAAGTTTTAGGCTATTATGACATTGGGGAAGTTTCTTTTTGATGCCTCCCCTAATCTGTGTCCCATTTTGGCTATTCTCTTTTAAACTCTAGGTTACCACTGTCACCATCATCAACATCACTACTGTCACCATTATCACTATTATCATCATCATTATTATTTTCACATCATCATTACTCCCGCCACCATCAACATCACCATCATCATCATCATCATCACCACCAGCATTAATCACTATCACCATCATCATCACTATCACCACCACCATCATAAGAGAAAATTCTGTTCACTGACAGATACTGCTTTTTAAAAAATAATGGATTCTACCTGGTCAGTTCTAAACTCCTTGGTGTCTCTGCCTTCTCCCCACACTAAAACAAACAATAGCCCACAGCAATGACTTCTTAGGAATCTAATCATGCATAAAACAATGCACATTGAGGGAAGGATGAAGGATAAAGGATACGCACTGGATCCTTACAAGAAACTCCTTCTGAAGGTCAGCAGGGAAAGATATGTCCAGATGACTATAGGAGTGAAAGGAACCCATTGGGCTCTGGTCAGTGAACACACAGCTATCACACTCTTATGCTAGTGAGAATGGATTGTCTGATTTAGGGGTCTCTCCTTTATTTGCTCTCTTATTGCATGGCCTGTAATTAGTGTGAAGAGGGAGGTCAGAGAGAAGTGATTGAAGCTGCCTGTGGTCTTCTCTCAAACTGTTTGGTCAGCCTTTCTGATAACATGGTAGGTTCACAGAAGTATCTTTCTTTTGCTTCCTTTTCACCTGTTCCATGCTTCTTCCTGTCAGTTCAGCCTGTAAGCTCTGTTTACACAGGAGGTGAAGCTAATATTTACAGAATCCCCAAAATCTAAGTAGGCATGGAAATTAGAGGTTATCCGGTCTAACTGGGAGAGGAATGAGAATGCCCTTTCCAAACACAGCAGGTGGCCACCCAGTCTTTGCCAGAAAACCTCCAGGAAAGAAAAACTACTACTTTTTGAAGTATCCGATTCCACTTTTGGATAGTTCTTTCTGGATGATCCATTGAGCCTTGGGGTTGGATTTTCTACATTGTTTTAAGAAATCTAGCCTTCAGAGAAATAACCCTATTACTCCACTTTAGCATAGAATGAAATAGATGAGAATCAGGGAAACTGGGGAGCTTAGGAATCAGTCTTCCTTAGTTCTTTAGTTCCATTTTGACAGTTTTAGTAAACTGCTGCCAAAGAAAAACTCACTGAAGAAAATAATTCCTTAACAATTAGAATTGAGCCCATGGAAGCTAATGACTTTACAAGAAATCAAGAAACAATAAAACAAAACCAAAAGAAGGCAAAAATAGAAGACAATGTGAAATATCTAACTGGAAAAGCAACTGACATGAAAAATGGATCTTTTGAAATTATTGCACTACCTGAAAACCATGATTTTTTTTAAAAAAATGACCTGGACATCATCTCTCAAGAAATTATTAAGAAAATCTGCCCTGATATCCTAGAACCATAGAGTAAAAGAGAAATTGAAATAGCAACTTAAATCTTGTAACTCTTTGGTTCTGTGCTTCTAGTTTTGTCCTTGGAAGAATAAAACAACACCTGTTTGGGCTAGCAGGTGAGATGTTGGATCTCTGAAGCTGTTGGGATTTACAATCTCTTTTAGAATTTCATTCTTATTCCTAGGCCCCTTGACTGTCTTTGAACCCCAAACACTCCACATATGTATACCCAAATCCATCTTTGTTAATGAAAGGTATCAAGTCTTATCTATTGATAGCCTGCTTATATAGTTATGGGACTAAAAAAGGAATAAATCACTGAAGATTTAAAAAAATGATTTGGTGAGAATTCTTGTCTTTTGGTTTAAAGGAGATAAAGAGGGGTGGCTAGGTGGTGCAGTGGATAGAGCACCGGCCCTGGAGTCAGGAGGACCTGAGTTCAAATCGGACCTTAGACACCTAATAATAACCTAGTTGTGTGGCCTTGGGCAAGCCACTTAACCCCATTGCCTTTCACCCCCCCCAAATCCCCAAAACCTAAAGGAGATAAAGATTCAGAAAATAATTGGCAGTGAAAGTAAAGGAGAAAGGAAAGAAACTGACTGTATAGGGGAATTAGAAGTTACTTTTGGAAAGTAAGGAAAGTGAGGTTGAGAAATTTTGCTACTGGTGGATGTCTTAAATTTTAACTGTGTATATTTTCTGCACCTAGGGTTTGTGATTCCATTAAAGGTAAACTCCATTTTTCTTTTTAATTATCCCATGTAAAGACAAATATGATATGAAGACTGCTTTTGTTTACATATGATCAATGTTCACTTATTTTAGTGATTTTGTATTTTCATGTTAAGAAGGAAGAAGATAAAAAGCTTTAAATTCCATTTGTCCATATTAAAGGATTGATGAGAAAAGAGATAAAAGATTCATGGTCAGTTAGTCAGTCAATAAACATGCATTATGCTAAGCACTGGAATCATAGGATTTAGAATTGGAAGAGACCATGATATTATAATAACTTGTCTGAATGTTTCATTTCCAGTTGACTTTTCTGAACTTCAATTTCTTTAAGTGACTTGCCCAAGGTCAAACAGGGAGTCAAGGCAGCATCAAAACAGCTTTTTCTAATCATTGAGATGATCTCTTCCAACCTTCTCATTTTACAGGTGAGGAAAAGGAAATCCAATGAGATTCGGTGACTTGCCTAATACCACCTACATAGTAAGTAGCATGCTGAGACTTGGCCCCAGATGGTCTGATCCTAAACTTTGTTCTTTTCAGAGTTTTAACTGAATTGGATTTGAGTTAGGTAGAATGAAGGAGAAGAGGATGGGGGGGCAGAGAAGCTAATTTTATTGCTGACTTATTTTCCTGGACCACCACTTTTGCAAAGCTCCTACTATCGATCACTCTTCTTCTTCAACCACCTCCTCCATTGACTTGACAGCTCCTCTTTTATCTGTCCTTTGTTCCAGTTATGAAATTATGAATGTGAACAAATAATGTCTTTCTTTGTCCCTTCTTGGGTATGTCAATTTAGCTACCTTATAACTCTACTCAATATTTCTTTCTTTTTTTAAATTTATTTTTATTAAAGATATTATTTGAGTTTTACAATTTTCCCCCCAATCTTGATCCCCCCTCCCCCACAGAAAGCACTCTGTCAGTCTTTACTTTGTTTCCATGTTGTACCTTGATCCAAATTGGGTGTGATGAGAGAGAAATCATATCCTTAAAGAGGAGAAGAGAAGTCTAAAATCAGACAATAAGATATCTGGTTTTTTTCCTAAATTAAAGGGAATAGTCCTTGCACTTTGTTCAAACTTCACAGTTCCTTATCTGGATACAGCTGGCACTCTCCTTTGCAGACAGCCCCAAATCACTCCCAGTTGTTGCACTGATGGAATGAGCATCTACTCAATATTTCTATATTAGTCAGGTCCAAAAGACTGTTCCCTACTTATGACTTCCAATGTGTATTAGTTCCTGTACTAGAATGGAAACTCTTGGAGGGCAAGCACTGTATTTCCTTTGTTTTTCTATCCCAAGTGTTTTAAATAGTGCTTGAAAAAAGGTAAATCTTAATAAACATTCATTCATTCATTCATTCATTCATTCATTCTTTCATTCATTCCTCTGAGAGGTGACAACCAAGAGAATAGACTCCTTGGTATGCTGCTTAATGAATGACTGCTACTATAGCGGAAGAAACAGTTGGAGAGTTTGGAGGTAGAGTGGGGTGAGAGGGATGACCCTGGGATGATCCTCTTGGTACTCTCAAAATTCCTGAAGGCAAAGTTTTCATTGCTTAGCTATAGTTACAGTTATTTTTTTTGCCATTCCCTTTGTCAAAAAAATGGAAATGAAAACAATATATGAAGGGGCTCCAAGAGAACAGAGTGCAATATCGCCTTAATAATGCATTAAACAAAACCACAGAAACTATCACCAAAAGCAGTCTGAATCTATAAAGTAATAAATTGGTGGAGTTGAGAATGAAAAAGTTAAAAAAGACATTTAACAAGATTTAAGAAAGAAGGAAAGTAGGTCAAGACCAAGTTGTGTGGAATGTTGACTGAAGTCATTATAAAGTTCCAGAAGCAGAGAAAAATTCTCTCCATGAGAAGGGTCTGGGGAAGAGGAGATACATTACCAGCTAGTCTCCAAGAATATCTTACAGTGGCACATTTTTGACTCAAGATCACAGAGGTGGGAGGTGGGAGGGAAGTGAACAACCATAGCCAAAAGAATGAGCTTCAGGCAAGAGAAAGGGAAAAGGGAAAAGAAGGAGAAAAAAGATTAGGATCAGGGAGGTAAAAACTCTTTGGAAAAGTAAAAATGTGTGAATGAATCTGAAGAACTGATCAGATGGTAAAACAAATTCTAGAAAAAAATGGAAGCAGAGGTAGCAAATGCAAATGGAAAAGCAACTTTTTCTGTTTTGGGGGCACTGAAAAAACTCTTAAATTACTTAATCTAGACATTTTTAATCACAAAAACCTTTGAAGGGTCAACAAATATATAGACGAGATAATTGAAGTTCTATGCCCCATTGGTAGTTTTTGCTAATAAATGACATGGTTTTATTTTCTGGCTTTTTGATGTTCAGAGACAGTTAAGTTCATGCCAAAGACACAACTCCTTGTAGACAGTTAGTTCACAATGTTTTATATTACTCATCTATTTTAAGATATCCTTTTTTTTGCTGTGCTGTCTATTATGAGCCTGAGTTTGCTTACTGAAATAGAAATGTTGTCAAAAATTCTGAATAGCCTGCCAGTAATTAACTGGAATTACATGCTGGATGCTGGCTAAGGGGAACACACTATAAACCTAGGGTGTCATCTTGGAAATCTGCAAAGTCTGATTTATTGAATTTCTGTAGCATGGTGACTTCTTAATATGAAGGGCAATAAATACATAGCAAATAACTGATCCAGTGAGCTATTCCTCTATGGATGCAGTAAAATATAGTTTCCCAGCAATGAAAGTAGAACAGCTATGTCTCCTCAGAATAATGAACTGGATTTCAAGAGTCACAGAATGTCAGAGCCAAAGGAGACATCAGAAGCCATCTCGTCCTATCTGAGAAATCTAATTGTCTTTTCTGTTTGAATTCTTCTTGACCTCTTTTTGGCATTTGCTGCTATTGATCTTTTTTTTCTGGATACTTCCTCTGCTTTGAGTTTTCATGACTACTTTCTCTTGATTTTCTTCCTACCTCTCTGACCACTCTATTATTTTCCCTTGTTGTAGTATTATCTATATTATGTACTCAAGGTGGTTACGTGCAATGGCTAAATGCTGGGTCCTCTTATCTCCTCTCTCCACATTTTCCCTTATTTTTCTCACCAACCCTTACCAGTTTCAGTTTCATCACTATGCAGATCTAGTCCTAGTCTCTCTCCCTCGCATCCCAAATAGCCTTTTGGGTATTTTCAAATGAAACATGCACAAAACAGAACTCCTCCATCTCCTCCAAAGCAACTCCTCTTCCAAACTTCTCTGTTTCCAGGAAGGAGGACGGCCTCCTCTGCTCATTCAGGATATCAATTTTAGAATAATCTTCCACTCATTCTAGCTCACTTCACATATCCAGTCAATTGCCAAATTTTGCCATTTTGATCTGTGCAACATCTCTAGTATCTGACCCTATTCTCTCAATGGTTCACGAGCTTATGGTATAGTCCCTCTCACTTGTTGCCTAGATTACAACCTTCCTCATTAGAATGGGAGGTTCCTGAGGTCAAGGACCATTTTTTCTCATTTCTTTATATCACTAATGCTGTGTCTTGCCCATAGTAAAAACATAATAATTACTTGCTGCTCCTATTGGGTCTCCCTGCCTTAAGTCTCTTCCTGGTCCAACCTTTCATTCACATGGCTGCCAAAGCCATATTTTTAAATCAAGCATTGGTATTCCTTACCCATTGAATTCCAGCATCCCCTTGTTTATTCTAAGATAAAATATGAGCCTCTTTAGTTTTAAAACCCCTTTTTAAACATGTCCACTTTTAAAGCCTTTCTCCTCCTGACCCCACTTGGATTCTCAAACTTATTCTCTATTACTCCCTTTTGATAAGGCACACTCTAGCCGGACCAATCTGGTCATCACCTTGTTTCTCACCCGTAGCACTTTATCACTTGTCTCCATTCCTTTATACGGTGCCTACCGCAAGCCTGCCTTTATCCACAGGTCCATTTCTCAGAATCCCAGGTTCCTTCCAAGATTCAGACAAAGTTCTGTTTTCTACAGGAGGCCTTTCCTATTCCTCGCCAGCTGCTATTGCCTCCTTCTACTACACCATTATGACAGATCCATTGTGTATCTGGGGAATCTAGGAAGTGCCATGGTTCGAGCATTGGGCCTAGGGTCAAGAAGTCCAGAGTTTAAGTCCAGCCTCCGACAATTATTAGCTGTGGAACCCTGAACAATATTTTATCTACTTTGTGTAGACTGATAGAGGTCCCTGCTATCTTCTCAGTAAGAAAGCTTTACTTCTGTCTTTATTTCCACTGTGCAGCCCATTCTTTGATACATAGTAGGCACTCAATAAATGCTTGATTGAAGACATAACCCATCCCTTCTACAACATTCTTGACTATTATGATTTGTCCAGCCTTGGCTGAAAGATTTCCAAGGAAGAAATACTTCCTTCTTTATTCTAGGTGAAGAGGGCAACATCATTCTAACTGGGTAATGAGTATGGGCCATATAGGTACCTAATGATGAAGGGGAAGGGGAAAAAGAAGTAAAATTTAAGTGACTATATAAAGTTCTGTAGGATGCAAAGGAAGGGTGGGGGAACCATCAAAGCAACTCTCTCATTCCACCCCAAGCTCTCATTGTGGGGAGGTTTTTTTTTCTGACTTTAGTTTATATTTCTCCTTTTGCAAATTCCAACCCTGCTCTCTGAAGGTAGGCAAAAAAAGTCAAAACTCTTTCCCACATATTCCTAGGACTTTAATTTCTATTATTTTTCTCTTTATGACTTTTTGAACAACCCTTTTTGAACAATCCCATTTTGGAGAAGAATTGGGCAGGGGCTGATGTCCTGGTCCTGCTCTTGAAAGAGACCCAGGTTCATATCCAGCTCTGATACTTCCCTGCTGGGGGACTGGAAAAGTTGGCTAATTGCCTGAAGCCTCAGTTTCCTCCTTTCTAAAATGGGAATAAAATACCTGGTGCTCCACCATCTCAGGATTGGCATGAAGCCCAGTGAGTTGACTTAGCTCCTGAAATATCAACTATTGTCAGAATTATTTCCCATTCTCACACAATGGGAGAGATTTGTTCCCTTATAGCTCAATCAAATTCTTGAAAACATCTCCCCATGAGCTGGTTTTACCTTGCTTGTCTTCTGCTATGGGACCACAGACCCTCATTCTGACTTCATACTGGATAAGAAGCATGGGCCATAGAGGTCCCTAGTGGAGGGAAAGGGGGAAAAAGAGATATAATTTTAGTTCACATTCATTAGCTACCTTGAACTGAGTTACACCAAGGTCCTGTGTCCAAGCCATAGGCTGGAACTGAGGGACTTTCTTACTCATTATTTCACATTTCTTTTCCTTATGCTGCTTTGTTGTTGAATTGTTTCAGTTGTATCCAATTCTTAGTGACCCCGTATGGGGGGTTTCTTGGCAAAGATACTAGAGTGGTTGCCATCTCCTTTACAGGTTCATTTCACAGATGAGGAACTGAGGCAAACAGCATTGTGACTTGTCCAGGGTCACACAGCTAGGAAGTGTCTGAGGCCAGATTTGACCCTAGGTCTTCCTGACTCCAAGGCCAGTTCTATCCATAGCTCCACTTTTACCCTGGTCATTTGCCAGGATCAAGAACAACTCTGCCAACAGGCTGGTGTTTTATTTCCAAAGTCAGTTTTTCTCTGTTGGTATGTCATAAGCCAGAATCATTGATTAAAATCCCAAGAATCCTGGCTTTGCCACTTTTAACCAGTATGATAGTAGTCAAATCACCTAACCTTTCTGGGTCTCTGTTTACTTATCTATAAAAACAAAACTGCTTCCTTCCAACTCTAAATGCAGGTCATTCAAACGCATCATCCCAAATGTTGAGAATTGCAAGGGATCTCTGCACTAGGAGGCTACTCGCTCTACTCAGTGGAGAGAGGACTAGGACTGGTCAGGAAAACTCATCTTCCAATTTCAGACACTTCCGAACTGCAGCTTGTTTGCCTCAGTTTCCCTGTCTGGAGAAGGAAATGGCAAACCACTCCAGGATATGTGCCAAGAAATCCGCAAATGGATCGTGAAGAGTTGGATGCGACTGAAAAATGATTGAACCATGAAACAACAATGGCACCTAGGCCTGGTGCCAGGATATGGGACTCTACTGGCTAAGAGAGAGCTCTATAGGGTTATGATATCTTGTATTTGAATTAGAGGTTGATTAAGGGCACTTTATATCAAATCCTTCATTGTGGAGGGTCATAGAGAGGTTTGACTTGTCCTAGGTCACACAGGTGACCGATGGCAGAACACAAATGGTAATTAATCCCCCCCCCCCCCCAGTATCCAGATTCCTTGGCCACCCCATCAACTTATCATGGACAAATGTTCTGAAAAACAATGATTTCTTTTGGCTTCTTAGGCACTGTTTTGGAATTGTTCATGATTGCTCCTTTTGCATCCCCCATTGGCCCCCTGAAGCCAACTAGGAGCTGACACAATATGTTAGTGACATTAAAAATCCTCCAAACCAACTCACTCATTTTTGAGTTGAGGAAATAAAGACCCAGACAAACCAAATGCTTTGCCCCAGGTCACTCAGACAGACTTCTCACTTATAACCTTCATCTCCAAAGCCAGAACTTTTCTCATTACACTGCAGAGAACCTCCCCACCTCATTTCCATCCTAGGAGGAGTGGATGAGGGTGGCATCACATTGCAAGCATGTTCTGACTCAAAATCAATATAACAGCAAGTCACCTGAGACCCAATCCGATTATTTTAAACTAATTTAGAGTAATACTCTAGTTGCTTATGGTGAGTGGAAAATATTTAACCATGAAGAATCTTCTTCCCTTCTTTCTAGCCCTCTTTTTTGCAAGGCAATGAGGTTAAGTGGCTTGCCCAAGGCCACACGGCTAGGTAATTATTAAGTGTCTGAGACCGGATTTGAACTCAGGTACTCCTGACTCCAGGGCCAGTGCTCTATCCACTGTGCCACCTAGCCACCCCTAGCCCTCTTTTTCAGTGTAATCTTTCCTCTTCTTCCCAGAAATCTCATCTTGATGGCTCCAGTAAGAAACTCTGTTTAACAAGACCACCAGATCTGTAGAATAGGAGAACACTCAGCAAGGATTTAATATTTATTATCTATCATCTATCAGTCATTGTACAAAGCTCTTGGAGATAAAATGATAAAGATGAAGCAGCTTCTGCCTTCCAGAATCTTCCATTCTTATTGTGGGGAAAAAGGAGGCAAAGGTTAACAGCTGTAAACTGTGATGCTTTCCTCCTCTCCTTCACCTCCATCCAGCCCAAGCATACATGGACATATATCATTTGGCTGTATAAGGAAATATTTTTGTGTTTGTGACAGGACAAGAATTCTTCATCAAAATGAACAAACTCACTCTTTGGCTCCATCCAACAGGCCTTGGCTGTTTTTATTTCAGTTTTCTGAAAAGATGTTTGACGGTTCTTTGAGACATTCCATCATCTTTGCAGCTAGATCCAATACAGGTTCCAATGAGCTGAACTGGTAGATGATGATGTTGTTCCTGAGGATTTTGGAGGATTGTTTTTATCAGCGAAGCTCCATGCCCGCTGTGTCTTCTCCAGGTCCTGAGCCAGCCAGTGGAAATCAAAGGGGCAAAGTAGATAGTTGCCAAGTATTTATTTAAGGATTACTATGAGTCTTAAGCAAACTCGGCAGCCCTCAGAGAGTGCTGGGCCTGGAATCAGGAAGACTCTTCCTTAGTTCAAATCTGCCCTCAGACACTTACTAGCTGTGTGACCCTGGGTAAGTCCCTTTACCCTGTTTGCCTCAGTTTCCTCATCTGTAAATGAGCTGGAGAAGGTAGTGGCCAACCACTCCAGTATCTTTGCCCACCCCCACCCCCCATAAATAAAGTCATGAAAAGGCAGATATGGCTAAAACAACTGAACAAAACAACAATAATTTTCTTTTCTTTCATGTATTAAGTGATGATTAAGAGCAGATCCTACTTCTCTTTCCCTGTTCATTCCCCGTTCCATGACTGAGATCATCTTACAGACTCCACTAGACCACAAACATTTGTTAGCGAATATTACACTAACTTATCTAAGGACAATTTGGGCTCCGTGTAGGGAAAAACTTCCTAACAATTGGAGCCAGACCCAAAAGTCACGGACTGTCTTAAGAGGCGTTATTATCTCTCTCTCATTGATGGTCGAGGCTTAGTGATTCCTTGTGGGAATGGCTACAGAGTTGTTTTTCCAGGGATGAATTGGACTTCTATCTCTGAGAAACTGTGTTCTGTGCTAAAAACTATACTTTTGGTGGTTAAAATGAAAATAAAACATAATGTTGTAATCTGTTAATAAAACCCCTCAGACTTGTGCTAAGAAAGAGTCTACATTAATTCATGAGGAAATGAAGCTTGACACCTAGGGAATGGTCCCTCTATTTCCTGACAGACATGGCTGTCAAGATGGCCCAGTTTCCACTGATGAGGACTACTTACATATTCCCTATTTTTCAACAAACAAAATAAAAGCCTCTCTTACTGAGCTTGATTTTTATCCCATTCTCTTGGACTGAAAAGCTCCCTTACAAAAGAGACTATGGTAAATGATGTATTATAAAGAAGACACTTCCCTGACTCAACAGTGCCAGTGATGATTGGAATCAATCTGAATTCTCTTCTGACTTTCAATTCTTTCATCTCTAGCTTGGGTCAAAGTCTAACTCATCTACCACCTTCTCCAAGAGGTCTTTCTTCATGTTCCCCCAATTCTTAGTTCTTTTCCTTTTTTAAAAAAATTTAAGGTAATGGGGGTAAGTGACTTGCCCAGGGTCACACAGCTAGGCAATTATGAAGTATCTGAGATCAGATTTGAATTCAGGTCCTCCTAACTCCAGGGCCACTGCTCTATCCACTGAACCACCTAGCTGCCCTGTTCTTTTCCTTTTGAAATTATTTTCCATATAATTTTAAAAAAGAAATTAGAATTTTTTCTATTAATGAAAATCTCCTTCTTTCTCAGGTTTGGGGGGAAAGAAAAACAAAATACTCTGCTTAGTCAAGTGAAATAACCTCCCCATTGTTCATTCGCATCTATTTTATATTCATTTCTCGATATCTGTTTGTTCTGCCCAGTAGAGAGGAAGCCACTTGAGGTCAGACTTATTTCATCTCTGTACCTTATTTCGTCTCTAGCTCCTAGCTGAGTTCTTTGCATAGAGTAGGCGCTTACGAGATAGTTCTTTCCTTGTTGAACCAAACACAAGAAACAATAGGTGAAGCTTGATTTAAAGTTGTATGTATGGATTCACGTTTATATTTATGGAGAGAAGGTTGTTCTGTGGATTAGGATTATACTCAAATTGGCCTGACCTGAATAAGGACACCCAATTTTCAAAATTTTCAATAGTGCCAAGCCAATAGAATTTTTAAAAATGAAGGCCCTGAATTCTGCCTAGGTTCTCTCATTAAATGGACTCTTTTCTTCCTAAGCTGGGTAAATGTCTGTGTGGAAATATCTCCTATTTTCAAATCATACAATGCTTTATTGAGGTATAGAGACAGAGAGGGCAGCAGAGTGACATCTCCCTACCTTCACCAAAGACAAACCTCACTGCGTGAAGCTGTTCAATGTGGCCTGAAAAGCTTTCAAGGCTATGTGAAAGAAGCAAAAGCTTTTCTCTCTCTGCCTCTGTCTCTGTCTCTTCTTATTCTTTTTTCTCTCCTCCCCCCCTTCCTTCTCTCCTTTCTCTGCTCTCTGTTTCTGATTCTCCCTGACCCCCCGTCTCTCTCTCTCCCCTCTCTCCCCTCTCTCCGTCTCTGTTTCTCTCTGTCTTTCTGAATCTGTCTGTCTGTCTGTCTCTCTCTCTGTGTTTCTGTGTGTCTCTCTCTTGCCTCTCTGTCTCTGTCTCTGCCTCTCTCTCCCTCCCGTTTCTCTCTCTGTCTCTGTCTCTCTTTCTCTCTCCTTCCATATATATAGATATATCTATATATAGATATATCTATAAAGGCAGATTATGATATAGTTAGATAGAAGCCTAGATCTAGATGCCATAGAGGGCTCACTAATGCCTTTTGAATCTGCTTTTCACAAAAGCCTCAAGATTTTCCTTTCAAAACTATTTTTATTCTCCAAGGCTGCAGCCACATTGGGGACATTCTATTCAACTGCTTGTTTCTGAGAGGGAACTCGAGGTCTTCTCACATAGACAATCCTCTCTGAATTTAAAACAAACAAACACACAAAACACCCTTGAAAGATTCAGAAGATTGCATCTGCAGTAAGTGGGCTACCTGAAAGAAAGGTGGTGCTGGGGTTTTTAAGTGAAAAAGTCATGGCCATTGAGATGCTTTGAATTGTCAGAGAAAATGGTTTTGTGAAGAGGTAGGGGTTGTGTGTGTGTGTGTGTGTGTGTGTGTGTGCGTGTGTATTGTTATGTGTATATGGTGTGAGTGAATCTTTGTGTTTAAGAAACCCTGTGTGACTGTGTGTGTATGCTTACACACTCACATAGGGCTTCTTAAACACAACCAAGGATGCACTCACACACATATACTATACTATGTGAGTGTGAATGTGTCTATGAGAGTGTCTATATGTGTGTGTGTGTGTGTGTGTGTGTGTGTGTGTGTGTGGGAATGTGTGTTTCTGTGTGTCCAGGTTATGAAGTCAAAGATTCAAACACAATTATCTGTGTCTTTCATAAAGTTATGCATTAAAAATAGTGTGTCCTTTTGGGGAAAGGATGTAAGGCAGACAGAAAGATGATAGATTTGTAAGACATTCCTATTTGTGACTTGTGAACACCCAGTTCTAGATTTTCTACCCAACATAAAATATGCTCAGACTAAATGAATGACTTATTTAGTAATTTAACAAAAAGAAGGGCTCATTCACAATTTCACATCTGGAGTTTGGGAAAAACATCTCTGGCAAGATTCTTTCCTTGTGCCTCATCTCAGAGCTCAGCTGTAGTCTCCATGTTTAGGCAAAATCCTTGTTTAAAGGGAAGCAACATTTCCCAGGGAGGGAAGAATCTTATTCCCGATGTTAAATAAGAAATGCAAAAGCATCCAAGCTTAGAAATTTCCCCTTCCCTTCCCTTCCCTTCCCTTCCCTTCCCTTCCCTTCCCTTCCCTTCCCTTCCCTTCCCCTTTCTCTTTCTCTTCCACCTTCCCTTGTCTTTCCTTTCCCTTTCCACTTCCTTTCCCCTTTCCTCTCTCTTTCCCTTTCCTTTTCCTTCCCTTTCCCTTCCCCTTTCTTTCCCCTTTCCTTTCCTTCCCTTCCCCTTTCCTTTCCTTTCCTTTCCCTTCCCCCTTTCCTTTCCTTCCCTTTCTGCTTTACCTTTCTTTCTCTTTCCCTTTCCCTTCCCTCTGAAGACCTTCCCAATTTCAAATCTAGGCTCCTAGAGTAATAGTGGAATCAGCATGACCTGAGATAAAATCCAGCCTCTCCATGCTGTTGACAGTTCTCTCAAATTCTCAGCTGCAGGGACGGCCCCTCTCCGCATTAGTGGAAGGAGTTCGTCAGCAATTCCCTATACCAGAGAAATCAATAGTGCAGCCCCCAACCCATCTCCTGAACTCCCCATACATTGTCATCAGTCTTTAGGACTAAATGCTGAGTCCCTGGTATATGTGGTTTGACATTTCAGTGTATAGAGAGAGGGAATGGGGAGGTTTGAATCGATGGCACTATAAGAATGGGTGAGACCAAGGGCTCAAAAAAACCCTGCAGAGCAACGGGGCATCTTTGCCTCCCAGGTTCACAGGGTGAAGAAGGGAAGATGGTGAGTTTGGCTATTAGAGGCTGCTCTGGTTGGTCATGGTAGCTCACTTGTTTCCTGAAGTCCAATGCAGGTACCTGGCAGGGAACCTGGAGGAGGCATCAAATGGGCTTTATTCCCCTCTCTTTCTCCTTTTGGCTTGGGGCAGCAGGCACCCATTTCTGAGTTCATTGTCTTCCTCTGAGATGTTTTTTACTGACCTAATTTTACTTATCACAATCATCTGTGGGTGACCCAGACATGTGTATGCACTTTCTTTCATCATTTGTTCATGGTTTGAGTAGCAACTGGAGACCTCTGCTTGGTCTAGCCAAATCGAAGGAAATTGAGTAGGAAACTTCCTCTTAGATAAGGATTGGAATCCCAATCCCTGGCCAAATGTTTGAGAATCTCTCTCATTGAAAAGGACATTTTTTTAGCCATGATTAAGTGCGTTTATCCTATATTTTGTTAGAATAGAGTAGATTTGAAACAGAATCTGGGTTTTGGCTTTGTTTTATTTCTACCCCTTTGACCACATCAATGATTTTTCATAGAGAGGTCAAGAGACCTAGAAAGGGATTCCTGGGGTCATATGTTTCCTCACCTTCTAATCCCCAGAGAAATATGCTGAGATGTTTGTTAAGAGAACTCCAAGCCAGACTTTTTTTTAAATTGTATTTTTTTCCTATTACAAAGATAGTTTTCAACATTCATCTTTAAATAAGATTTTGAGTTCCACATTTCTCTCCCTCCTTCTCTAACCCTCCTACCCTTCCAAGATGGCAAGCAATCTGACATAGATTATTATGTCCAATCATGTTAAAATATTTACATATTAGTCATTCTGTGAAAGAGGAAAAAAAACAGAACAAAAGGGAAAACAATCATAAAATACCAAAAAAGTCAAAATATTAGGCTTTGAGTTGAATTCAGACTCTGTAGTTCTTTCTCTGGATGTGGATAGCATTTTCCATCATAAGGTTTTTGGAATTGTCTTGGATCACTGTATTGCTGAGAAAAAGTCTGCATAATTGATCATCACATAATGTTGCTTTTACTTTGTACAGTGTTTTGCTGGTTCTGCTCACTTCACTCAGCATCAGTTCATGTAAGTCTTTCTAGTTTTTTTTGAAACTTGCCTGTTCATCATTTCTTATAAAACAATAAAATTCCATTACATTCACATGCCACAACTTCTTCAGCCACTCTCCAATGGATGGACATCCCCTCAGTTTCTAATTCTTTGCCACCACAAAAAGAACCGCTATAAATATTTTTGTATATGTAGGTCCTTTACCCTTTTCAAAGCTCTCTGGATTACAGATCTAGTAGTGATGCTGATGTGTATTCATAAACATATATAATATAATTGCACAGCTTTAGAGTCCTTTGGACATGATTCCAAATTGCTCTCCAGAATGACTGAATCAGCTCATGACTCCACCAAAAATGCATTGGTATTCCAATTTTCTCATATCTTTTCCAACAATGAGCATTGTCCTTTTCTACCACATTAGCTAATCTGATTGATGTGAGGTGGTACTCCAGAGTTGTTTAAAATGCATTTTTCCAATCTATAGTGAATTAGAGCATTTTTCACATGACTGTAGATAGCTTTAATTTCCTCATCTGAAAACTGCCTATTCATATCCTTTGACCATTTAATTGGGGAATGACTTGTATGCTTATAAAATGGCTCAGTTCTTTATACATTTGAGAAATGAGTCTTTTATTAGAGACACTCATTATAAAGATTGTTTCCCAGAGTTTTGCTTTTCTTCTAATCTTGGTTTTGTTTGTACAAAACCTTTCTAATTTAATGCAATGAAAATTATCTAATTTGCATTTCATAATATTCCCTTTGGCCATAATTTCTTTTCTTCTCTATAGTTCTGACTGATAAAACTTTCTTTGATCTTCTAACTTGCTTATAGTATCACCTTTTATAATCTAAATCATGTCCCTGTTTTGATCTTATGTTGTCCTTCAGTGTGAAATGCCCAAACTCGTCTTACTAGGCACATTTAGACAGCTCTTACTCCTTTTTTGTTTGAGGAGGGCATGCAGAATGTCTGAGCAGTCCAGCTCCACAGTGACACCTACTGATTCCATATGCAAATCTATATCTATAACTATATTTATCTCTCTCTCTCTCTCTCTCTCTCTCTCTACCTCTATCTTTATCTCTCTCTCTCTCTCTATCAACTATGCTGCTATTATAATGATGAACTCATAGTAGCTCATCTTTTGGTTTGGGAAGAATGCTCCTTGAATAGGTGATGTTGACAAATATTCTCTCATTTGATCCTAACAAACTGTGAGGTAGGTATAGCTTTTCTAATACTTAACAATTGAGAAAACTGAAGTGAATGGAGGTTAAGTGATTTCCCTAGGATTACACAGTTGGTATCAAGTAAATGTATTCAAACAAAAGATGGTTTGGAAGGGAGGCCAAATGGCGAAGAGGATTGGGAAGAGATCTTGATTTGGAGTCAGATTACCTGTGTTCCAATCTTGCCTCTCATCCTTAGGACTGAGTAAATCACTTAATCTCTGTTTTCTTCTCTATAAAATGATGGGATTAGATTAATTGTATTATAAAATCCTTCTAAATCTACACCTAGGTCCCATGAAATGATCTTTCTCCAGACTTTCTCTCCCTCCAGTTTCCATATTGGAGTCCAACAAGGGTGGAGGGAGGGGTGGATTGCTCTATCCATGTCCTCCTCTCTAGACAGGGAGTATTTGTAGCAGAAGAACAAGGGGAAGCAGAGAGAGGAGGATACTGCTTCTCCCCAATGTCTTCTATCTTCCTGATGCCTTTTTCTGAGTATATACCAGATATTGGAGAAGTCTTTCCAAAGAGGTTGTAAGGGTCAAATGAGAAAATAATCATAAACTCCTTAGCACAGGGCATGTGCTAATATAGATATTAGCCATTACTATTAGGGGTCAACACCCTCCTTTTACAGATAGGGAACCTGAGACCCAGAAAGGTGAATGACTTGCTCAGGGTGGCAAAACTAAGATGTGTCAGAAATAGGAAATGAATCCAAGTTTTCTGACTTTAAAACCCATCCTTTCTTCACTATGTATCTATCTATCATTTCCATTTTATAGATGGGCACATTGAGGCAAGAAAGTTTAAGTGTTGATTTTTGGTCACACAGCTACTATTAAAAAAATGAAACTTCAAATTCAGGTCTTCTAAGTCTAAATAATGATAAGAATAATAGCTATTCTTTAAAGATTCCAAAGCATTGAACAATTACGTTGGATCCTCATAAACCTGAAAGTAGGTACTGTTATTGTGTCTGTTTTATAGATGAGGAAACTGAGTCAGACAGAGGTTAGGGGACTTGCCCAGGATCACACAATGAGCAAGTGTCCGAGTCATGATTCAAACTCAGAACTTCCATACTCCAAATCTAATAGTTTGCCTTGTGAGAGATTGTAAATTCCTTGAGGTCAGGAGCTGTCCTTTGCCTCTTTTCATATCCTTAGTACTTGGTTTACATTAACTGCTTATTAGATGTTGATTGGTTTATACCAACTCCCTTTTCATGCATCAAGGTTTTTGATCATCCAAATGAAATGATGTGATGTCCTTGTGAGGGGCTTGTCCTCTGTAAAGGACTTTCAGGATTGGATCATATGAGCCCACCTGCCCTTTATGGAGCAAAGGAAGAAGGGTCCAGACTGCTCCTCATCTTTCCCATGAGCCCAGAGTGCTCCCTCCCTCCCCTCCCCTCAGGGACAACAAATGGATTTTCCCAAGAAGAGCACTCAATTAAGAGTGACTGAACTCATTCAGAGTAGTTGGACTGGAAATAAGATCAGTCTTCCTTCTGAGACAAATTAAGCTTCCATCTAAGGGGAGATACAGGATGAAGAGGAGATGGTGACTTTGTCAACTGGAAGCCCTGGATGACCTGGTGGGCTAAGAAGACATCCTAGTAAATTTCAACTTTATGCCATTTTGTTAATAAAAGCACCTATCCTTAAGGCTTAAATAAAACCACTTGCCTGGAGGATCACATTCATAAGTTTTCTCTATCCCTTTTCTACCCAATGGACTTAGATCAGTGGTTCTTAACCTGGAATTTGTGAGTTAAACCTATAAACATATATGATATTTATATTATATACAATGTTATTTATGTTATATATATAATATATATAAATAAATATATACATGTATTCTTATACTTCAAGATAATTTCAAGGATTACTGTAGAAAAAAGAATTCCACCAGTTTCTTTGATGAAATTGAGATGTTCAAGATATGTATGGAATTCTTTTGTATTTGTAAGAAAAATAGTCATTTCCCCAATTGATAACTGATCAAAGGATAGAATAGGCAATTTTCGGAGGAAGAAATCTAAGGTATCCGAAGTCATGAAGATTTTTCAAAATCATTAATACTTGGTGAAATACAAATTAGACCCCTGACTTTGGCAAATTGGACAAAAATAAAAAATGACAAATGTTGGAAGAGCTGAGGGAAAACAGGCTCAGCACTTTGGGTAAAGCTATGAATTTGGTCCAGTTATCTTGGACTGTGATCCAAGGGTTATGAAGCTATGCTTCCTCCTTGTCCTGTAACACAATATTAGATCTATATCATAAGTAGATAAAAGAGAGAAAACTGATCCTATCTATATACAAATATTGACAGCAGCTCTTTTTTTTTGATGACAAAGACTTGGAAACTAATGGGTTGTTCATCAATTGATGAATTATGGAATATGAATGCGAAAGCATGCTATTGTTCTATAAGAAATGATGAAGGAGATGGTTTTAGAGAAACCTGGGAAGACGTGTGTGAATGAATGCAGAGGAAAGTGAGCAGAACCAGAAGCATTTATATGACAAAAATAATGCTATAAAGACAAAGATCTTTGCAAGAATTGGGAACCCTGATTAAGATGACAACCCACCAGTATTTCAGAGGAATATCTAGAGGATATTTTAAAGATGAAACAAAGATGCTATCCCCTTCCTGACAGAGGTGATGATCTCAGGGTTTCGGACATGATTATTGTGGCTTACCTAGGCTGGGAGTTGGGTGGGGTACAGGACAGCTAAGTAGTTCAGTGGATACAGTGCCAAGCCTGGTGTCATTTGGACTCATCTTCATGAGTTCAAATCTGGACTCTGACACTGTGTGACCTTGGGGAAGTCACTTAATGCTGTTTGCCTCAGTTTCCTCACCTGTAAAATGAGCTGGAGATGAAAATAGCAAACGCGGGTCATAATGTCAAACATGACTAAGTTGACCAAACAACAGCAACAAAGCGGGTTAAAGGTATAAGGTGAGTGGGGAAGGCAGGCTATGAAAAGGGCTTTAAAAACCAAACAGCGGATTCTATATTTACTCCTGGTAATGATGGAAATCCAATAGAGTTTATTAAGTAGGAGGTGATATGGACCTGTGTCTCAGGAAGATCAGTTTGTTAGCTGAGTGGAGCATTGATTTGAGTGGGGAGAGATCAGAGGCAGGCTGAACTACTTGCAGGCTATGGCAATTGTGCAGGTGTGAAGTGATGAAGGCCTATACCGGAATGGGGGCAATGTAGGAGATAAAAGGACATTTTTAAGAGATGTTACAAAGGTAAAATCAATAGATTTTAGCAACAGATTGGATATAATAGATAAGATAAAGGGAGAAGCCAAGGATGGCACATTTTCCTAGCAGCCTGTGGAAAATAGCACTTTCTCTCTCTCTCTCTCTCTCTCTCTCTCTCTCTCTCTCTCTCTCTCTCTCTCCTCTCTCCTCTCTCCTCTCTCCCTCTCTCTTTTACCCTCTGTCTCTCTCCCCCTCTCTCCTTTTCCCCCATCTGTCTCTCTCTGTATCTGTCTCTCTGTCTTTCTCTCTCTCTGTCTCTCTTTCTCTTCTCCCTTTCTCCTCCCCTCTTCCTCCCTCTCTCTCCCCCCTCCCCGTCTCTCTCTTCTTGTCCCTCTCCCTCTCTGCTTCTTCTTCCCCATTCCATCTCTCTCTCTTGCTCTCTCTCTTCTCATAATCATTTCTTGATAATATCTCTTTTTTCTTTTAACCTTCTCTTCTAACAATATTAACTTATTTTCAGGCATGACCCCATTTGGCAAAGACATTGAAGTGGTTTGCCATTTCCTTCTCCTGCTCATTTTATAGATGAGGAAACTGAGACAAACAAAAGAAATGATGACTTGCCGAGGGTCACACAACCAAAAGTTTCTGGGGTTGATTTGAACTCAGATCTTCCTTACTCCACTCCTGGCCTCTCTCTACCTGGCCTCTTAGCTGCCAACAAAGAAAAGCAGTTCAGAAAAGTCTAACAGGACTCTGAATTCCCTGTCCCCATTTTTTCTCTAGAGAAGAGCTGTTGTGTGTCATTTGTGAACATTAATGTGTTATTTCCTTTACATTATGGCAACATGTATTCTGCCTCTTTTGTTGAGAAGCAGGTTCTTTCTAAGGCAGATCAAATAAATGAAATTTTGAACTTGAGGTATTTATATGAAGAATTGTAGAAATATATTTTGATTATCTCTTAAATTCTAATGCAGTTGTATAATTGACAAGAAATTTTCCATCCTTTACAACAAACTAATTTGGCCCTTTTTGATAATACTGCATTTGAGATCAGTGTTCTAACTCAAATAACCTCCCCAGATGTTGGATTAGATTCTAAAAAGATTTTTCCCAAATAAAAAATGTTTTTAAAAGGTCACATTGCTTGGTAGATAAAAGATCACGATTAGTGACTGGCATTCACTGTAATCCTTGGAACTATGATTCACTGACAACTGTTTAACAGCTGTATAAAGATAAAGGAACCTCATTGCTATTCAATGGGAATAATATCTCAGAGGTAGAAAAGTAGAAGGCACTTATTAATTGACTTTAATTACGCTAACCCCTGCAATTAAAGCTTCCTTATTCATCGAAAGAAATGACGACTTTCTTTGAAAAATTCACCCATTTTATTACTTCTTTTAGAAATTGTAATTTCAAGAAGTAAAGGGGTGGGGCAAACAACCTTCTATGACAAACAGAGAGAGTCATGGTAGCACGATCAATGGAGTGCCGCATTGAGAGCTAGCAGCCTTGGGGTAGGGACCTGGATTTGGTGGAAACCATTCAGTACTGGTCAGGATGCATAATCTCCCTGGACCTCAGTGGCCTCTTCAATAAAAGAAGGTATTGGACTGAGTGATAGTTGAGGACAATTCTAGTTCCAAAATGCAAATCTTTGCTTCCAAATTTTCCAGAATAAGCCTACACTACCAGGTTTCACAATGATAAGGGACATTATAATAAAGGATTGAACAAAAGCGGTTTTAATCAGTATCCTAATTGGGAAGGATGGGAAGCTAGGTGGTTTAGTGAATAGACTGACAGATATGGAATCAGGAAGACTCATTTTTCTGAGTTCAAACCCAACTTCAGATATTTATTAGCTGTGTGACCCTGGGGAAGTTCCTTAGCCTTGTCTGCCTCAGTTTCTTCATCTGGAGAAAGAAATGGTGAACCATTCCAATATCTTTGCTAAGAAAACCCCACATGGGGTCAGAAGGGGTCAGACATGACTGAACAACACTGAAAATTGAGGTTGGCCATTTGGACAGCTACAATAGATGAGCAGACTGGTCCAGGTACATGGCCCTGTGTTTCTGTGACTTCCAGAGCCAGATAACTGCTATGTGTTTCCAAAAGGGTGATTGAATTACACTCCCCGCAGAGGAGAAACTGTTAACATGGAAACTGTTAAGAATCAAGAGAGGTCTTAACACTACTTTGACATCCAGTGTATTTAATAACAAAACCTCTTGATATATCAATGTACATTTCAGTCATTGAAAGTTTCTGCCTCTATCCATCAATTATTCACTCAACTGAGTAAAAAAAATACTAAAGTAACCTTAAGCAAAAGATAGATGAGTGTTTTGGAAATACACCATTTTTTAGTTGTCTCCTCATGATCTAAATTGCATTTTCTTTACATTTGAATTAAAATAATATCATTTATTTACTTAAAACAATATTATTGGGGTGGCTAGGTTGCATAGTTGCATACCTGGGTTCAAATCCAGCCTCAGACAATTAATAATTACATAGCTGTGTGGCCTTGGGCAAGCTACTTAACCCCATTTGCCTTGGAAAAAACCTAAAAAATAAAAAAATGAAAAAAATTATTAAATAAAACACCATAACCATCTTCTGATAGTAACTCCCTCCTCCCTCCCTTCCTTCCTTCCCTTCTTCCTTCCTTCCCTTCCTTTCATTTTGTCATATTTCTTTGTAAATTTTTCTTTTATTATTTTATCATTTTGATGCCATAATATTCAATCATTATACCATAATTAATTCAACTTTCTCCAGATGTTATGCCTATAGTTGTTTTCATGTTTATTTTTATACCACTCTGGGCCCTTTTGTTTATTTTAGTTTATTATTTTTGAGATAGATTCCAAGTAATGGAATTCTTGGATCAAAAGGTGATATTACTTTTGGGATTTTTAATATACATATATATATATATATATATGTATGTATTGTTGTAATACTTTCCAAAATGGTCAGATTCCCATCTACAATGTATTAGAGAGCATCTTTCTTCATTGCTCCTACAATATGGGATTTGATCATTTTTTTGATTTTTCTTTCATTCTCATGGTTTATATAGTATGTTAAATTCAACATTCATTTATATCATGTTCCTTTGGGGAATATTTACATATAAATATATGTATATATATTATGATCCACACATAGAGATAGAAATGAATATATATGTATATAGTTGTACAAATGTATATATAAATATTATGCATATATATAGTTGCTTTGAAAATTTGTTCTTGATCCTTTCTCTTAATTTTAAGTCTATTGTTTTTATGCAAAATTTCCTTTTCTGATTTGCATTTTTATAAGTTCATGTACAAGGATGACTTATTTCATTGATTTTTAACTGACTCAGTCTTTTCTGTTAAGAAATAGCCAACTTTTAACAGTGAATGTTTTAGTTAATTTAAGAAAAATAAGGAGCTTCGTCTTTTCATCAGTCAATCCAGGCTCATTGTGACCTTTTCACATTTTTAGCAAACATAAATGGTTGATTAGTGCCATCTTCACACCAGCCATAGCTAATTAGGTAATTTTCATTAGATCTAATCAGTCGGATATGAAATGTGTGAGAGCTAGGCCTATAGTTAGAGAAGAATGGCAGGAAAATAAATGTCAGAGGGAAAAGAGGTAAATATCAAAAAAAGAAGAGAAGATGGGAGGGGGAGAGGCCACTGGGGATAAGAATAATGAAAATATAAGAACAAGACAAAGGAAGAGGCCAAAGAGTCTGGAATATCTTGGCAATCTTAAACCATGGGTGATGCCAGAGCCGACTACTGCCACATCATGGTGAGGCATCAGTATATGCAAGTATTGCTTTTTTAATAAAAGAAAGATTTTATTTATTTTGAGTTTTACAGTTTTCCCCCTAATCTTACTTCCCTCACAGAAGGCAATCTGTTAGTCTTTATATTATTTCCATGGTATACAATTGATCCAAATTGAATGTGATGAGAGAGAAATCAGATCCTTAAGGAAGAAAAATAAAGTATAAGAGATAACAAAATTACATAGTAAGATAACAGTTTTTTAGAATTAAAAGTAATAGTCCTTGGTCTTTGTTCAAAGTCCACAATTCTTTCTCTGGATACAGCTGGGATTCTCCATCACAGACAGCCCCAAATTGTCCCTGATTGTTGCACTGATGCAATGAGCAAGTCCATCAGGGTTGACCATCACTCTCATGTTGCTGATAGGGTGAACATGATACAACTATTATCATCTCAGTTTAGAGCAGAGAAGGCATGGTGACACCCTAGAAGAGATTGCCATCTTCCTGGACCCTTGTCAGGGCTTGTTAGAAGGTATCCTGCTAATTCTAATCTCCCAGAAGCTCTCCTATGAGCCGTTAGTGCCACAGAATTGTAGATGGCCATTTCAGCAGCTACAGCAGGTGAGCAGACTGGTCCAGGAACCTGCAGAGATGGTCCTATCTTTGTGTGACTTCCAGAGCCAGGTAACTGCTATGTGTTTACAAAAGGGCATTTGAATTACGCTCCCCCCCAGAGGAGAAAATGAAAAAGCTGGAGGGATCTCTCTTTACTCTCTGGCTAACCAGGGAGAGAAATGTTATTGAAAGAATGGGAAAAAATGCTTCAAGTAGCAAAGATGACAAAAGATCTGAAAGGGCAGGAGGGAATTCATATCTGTGCCAGAAATTCGGAGGATGGAAAGCTGACAAATAAGAAAGGAAAACAACAGCAACCCAAAGGAGAAAACCCTATCTAAGAGACGAAAAGGTAGCACTGGATTCTGGAGCAAGTGAATAGAATGGCGATGGGGAGCCCCTGGGGTGACACTAGGAAGCAGGTTATCCATTCCGGAATAAGGCAAGAAATGAAAAGGGGCAGTGATGTGGTCAGGTCAGGCTGGCATCACTGATCAAGATGTGCAGTGTTCCAGATGCCATAGAGAATTTGTCTATCGCCGTCCACTGCTCACTTGTGCTAATTCAGATGAAAACGAGTGATGTACATAGAGAGAACCTAGATAGAATCTCTAGGGATTTTGAAGCCCTGAGCAGGAAAAAGGAAAGGTTAGGCAGTTTTATTGTTATTGTCACCCACTGAGGGAAGACTTTAAAAGAAAAAGATCAGGTAAAAAATGAGTAGATGGTCCAGAAGGTGTTGAATGACTACCGCTTAAGTGATAGTGTTTAGTGAAATGCTCCCATATTGATTTGATGTGAATAATCATGACCATTCTCAATGACTGAAATTTCGGATAAGGCAACTGGGTGGTAAAAGGTCAGATGGTGCAGTGGTTAGAGTAATGGAATTGGAGTCAGAAAAAAAAGTCTGAATTTGAATCCTGCTACATGACTATGAGAAAGTCACCAATCTTTTCTCAAACTCATAATGTGTAATGAAGCTCATCACAATACCCTCTTTGTAGCATTGCTATAAGAATCAAATCTCATATGCATCATACTTTCCAATCTTTAAAATGGTGTACAAATGTTGTGCTTCTAAATATTAGGGAAGATGGAAAAAAGAATAAGGTCTTGGAAAGGACTTGGTGATGAAAAAGTAAGGCCCCAGTGGTAGAATGCACATCTGTCATCTCATAACCACCCTAATTCAGAGACATTTAAAACAAAATAAGATGGAGGGAAATGATGTTTTTTCAGTCACAACTTTGAAGACTACTCAAAAGAGTTGTGATCTGTATTGGCACCAAGAAAGGAGTGGGGCACCCACCAGTTGGATCTGCTTTGTCTTTGATATATTGAAGTGAATAATGAAAGATTAGTGCTTCTGTCAAGAGACTGAGAGAACTTAGAACCCGTGTTCTATTGTACCGCAGCAATCTTAAAATTTAATTCATAGGTTGGAAAAAGGGGGGCTACCTTGGTAACTTGATAAGGCAGGATGATATAAGGGATTGGGAGAACCTTAGGAAGAGGCTAAATGACATGAAAACTACACGAATCTTGGGGAACAGGGGCAGCTAGGTGGCACAGTGGATAGAGCACCGGCCCTGGAGTCAGGAGTAACTGAGTTCAAATCTGGCCTCAGTCACTTAATGATTACCTAGCTGTGTGGCCTTGGGCAAGCCACTTAACCCCATGTGCCTTGCAACAAAAACCCTAAAAAATCTTAGGGAGCAAAATGCTTTTAGCTGTGAATGTCAAGAGGATGACCAAGTAAGCCCTGACCTCATTATACAATTCTGATCATCCAATGGTGTCTGTGATGGTTTTGGCCACATTGCTGATCATTTGAGGTGAGCAGGCTGTAATAGATACATAGGATCTCATATTTTAAAATTTTATAGACAGAGTTAAATAAAGAGTGATGAAATATTCTCAAAACAAAGTCTGAGTGTTAGGAATATGTTGTCTACAATAAAGAAGAAAAAGAGAAAATCTTTAAAGAAGCCCATGAATTTTCACAGGGAACTCATAGAGCAATTCAAGGCTTTTTAAAAAAACTTGTCTATATAGAAGATGGATTAATGGATAGGTTATGAAAGAGGCAGCAAAATGTTACAGTGGATAGAGTGCCAGCCTTAAAGTTTGTGTTCAAAGTCAGCATTCAACACTCACTAGTAGTTTGGCCCTGGGGAAGGCACTTAACTATATTTGCCTCAGTTCCCCATCTAAAGAATGAGTTGGAGAAGGAAAGAGCAAGCCAAGGTATCTCTGCCAAGAAAATCTGAAATGGGATCACAAAGAATCAAACACAACTGAAAATGACTGAACAACAGCAGTAATAATATTCATGCAATTGAGAGTTATAGTACTAGAACAATATTAGAAATATAAAATTCCAGAATGAGTAAAAGTTCATGATGAATGCTAAGAATGATTAAAACTAGAATTTAAAATAAAAAATAGCTACTTTAATGGCATGAAGGAGATCCAAGAAAGTATGTTCACAGAGAATGGAAAGAAGAGGTATATATATATATATATATATATATATATATATATATATACATATATATATATATATGTATATATATATATATATGGGAATCAAACTCCAAGATAAGTGTGATGGTAAGAGATCACTTAGTTGTCTCAACACACATTTACGATTGATATGAAAGCAATGGTATTTATATACTATTGGCAGTGGTCTTTGAAAGGACTGGAAGATGAGAAAGATTCCAAAAGATCAGAAATGGGAAAAGTTGTACTTAGATTAAAAAAAGCTGGATAATGTAGATCCTTTAAACTGTAGCTGAAAAATTTGACTTACATATTTGGCAAAATCCTAAAATGTTTTTGAAGTAGAGAATTGGTCAAGACAATGGTGATCATGGGGATCTCAGGGTGAGAGCGGTATTTGGTAGATTTAGAACTGATTGAATGCCTGAACCAAGAGAATGGTGATTGATGGATCTACGTCAACCTGGCAGAGATCTTTAGTGGAGGACAATGGAGCTCCATACTTGTCTCTCAACTGACATAGAGGTATACTTATCAAATTTGTAGATAAAAATGAAGCTTAGTAGAGTAGTACACACGTGGATTCAAAAAGATTTTAAAAGACTAAAATGATGGGCTGAATATGAAAAGAACTTAGAGATAAAAATTCCTATACTTGGAAACAAATAATCAAAAAACCAAATAAAAAGTGGGAGAAAAATGTTAGATAATTGATAAGTATTAGATGATGTGGAAAAGAGCTGAGCTTTTGTTAGTCGACCAGTCAACAAAACACTTATTAAATACCTACTATGTGCTCCTCACTGCTCTTTCAATAGAATGAAAAGACAAGATGGGTCAACAGTGACTAGCCAAAGTGTTATATTTGATTTAAGATTGCATAGTGTTGAGTATACAGGACAAGGGAAGTAATAGTATAGATGATATTTGTACTCTCTTCTTTATAGAATACATATTTTGTCTCGGCTAGTTCAGTTCTTGGTACCATTTAGAAGGACAATGACAAATGAACATATATCCAGATGATGGAGAATACTGAGGAGGTTGGAAATCTTTTCATGAGAGTTTTTAGATTAAGGAATTGAGAATTTTTAAATAGGGAAAAAGGAAGAAATGGCCAGCATGTGATAATTTGCAAGGATTTGAAAAGAAGAAGATTGTCTTATGGTACAGTGATTAAAGTGATTTTTCTTCTTTTTTTCCCCAGAAAATAAAAATTGGAGTAATAGGTTGGAATCTCCAGATTCCAGAGAAGAAAATTTAGCTTGATAAGGAGAAAACCCCAAATCCTTGATGTTTAGAATTGCCCCAGGCAATAGTGAGTTTTCCATCACTGGGGCATTTCAAGCAGATTACTCCAGATGGGGATTCCAGATGCTGAGTTATGAATTTGGCTAGATGAACTCCATGGTGCTTCCCTACACATCACACAAAAGGGATAAAGAAAATTGGAGAATCTTTATGTTATGTAGGAGGAAAACACAGCGAAAGAATCCAAAGAGATAAAGCCACACTTGAGCACCCAGGCTATGTACAAACATTTGCAGTATTTGCTGTTTCACTAAATTCACTTAAACGTTTACCATACAGTTGATCTTGAAAGCAAACCTTTGAAAGATTTAATCATCTGGAGCTCATCTAAGAAATGTCACATGGCTAATGGTGCAGAATTTGCCTGAAATAACCCCAAACCATCACTTAGGTTTTTCCTCAGAACAGCAAAGAAACTGTCAGCAGTTTACAGGTTCCAGGACAAATTCCCTAAAGAGAGTTCCATAGAATATGGTGTAGATTAACTATAGGGAGGGACAGTCTGTGGCATTTCCAACCGCCGGCATACCCATTGGCATTCCCGAAATAACATTTCTGGAATCAATGTCTCTACATCAGCTAATCTACATGTCTGTCATAGGACAATAAAAAAAGCATATGGGACAAGGAAGATGCATTTTAGTTTTGCCATATTTGGTCACAGAAGAATGATTGGTGACAGTGGAACACATTTCCATTGGTACTTTGGGTGTCATTTTAAAATACAAATAATTATTAATATCTATTTGAATTTTTTCTTTTTATTGCTTAAATTTAGGTCATTGTGTGATTTTATTCTAAAATGAAAAAGAAACCAAATAACCCACAAAGAGAAGAAATATGATATTTTAGGGGCATTTTCATCAAATAGAGTTGGACATTTCTTTTTTTAGTTTATTTTACATAGGAGGAAACTAAGGCAAACAGGATGAAGAAACTTGCCCAGGGTCACATAATCAGTTAGAGTCTGACACTAAAGTTGAACTCCTGACTCCAGGGCTTTGCTCTGTCCTTTGCATTACCTAGCTGACTCCTCAAGGATTTTAACAACATTCCATCTTGACACAGAGTGATGGATAGTTTTTACCTCTTGGTAAATGAGCCAATGGATCTGAATGGGTGCATAGTGAATTTGGGTCCTAGCTTTAGGTAGCCTAAATGAGGAGTAACAGACCAAATTCCACATGAATTATGATCATTTTCATTGAATGCAGTGTATTTTTCCTTTAATGTTTTATTGTTATTAATTAGTTTGTGATACCTCATGAGAATTGGAGGCAGAGAAATTAGTTTGACCACCTGTGATCTTGTATGAGCTTAAACAAATCACTTAGCCTCTGTGGAATTCAATTTTATTACCTGTATAATGAAGAGATTGAACCAGAGGACCTCTGAGGGACTCTCCAGTTTTCAGCCTATGAAACACATACAGCGGGGATGGATGATTTTGCCCATATGGGTATCCCCTCTACAATCACATATGAAAATCCCTTTATACTTCAGTATATGGTCTTTGTGTTGCTCAGAAGCAAATTCCCATGATCCCGCTGATGATGAGAGTCTCCAAGTTTAATTAGCCTGGTCCTTAGGCAGAGATGATCAGTCCATTGCCAGGTCATATTGTATTTTAGAGCATCAAGAGTCCAGTCCCATCCATGACATGTGAATCAAAGGAGTAAGACTCGAGACAAGAAGAAACAACTTTGAAGATCCCATAGTTTAGGCTCACCTTTTCAATTTGACACACTATCTTAGTGCCAATGGCAAATCACTACAGGAACTTTATGAAGAAAACCCTAAATAGGGCCACAAAGAGTTACATATGACTGAAAATGGGAGAACAAAAATATCTCAGAGTAAGTCTCTGAGCTGCCTCCACCCTCCACTTCTGCTGTTTCTCCTCAGTTTAGGTAACACTAAGAAAATGCGTCAAAGGAGTTGTGATAGGACTCAGAAAAGCATTCTTATGAAGGATTTCAAAGAATATCACCCTTTGTTGGAGGAATGTTGGAGACAAACTATAAAAAGTGACAATTCAATTATTTTCTCCTAGTTTTACCCACCAACGTTTCAAACTAAGGCTCAAATAAAACAAATTTCAGAAATGCATCTTTAACCCACAGACTTTATTTAATCTAACTACACCAACAATGATGTTTGAAAATTTGTCCATTAATTTTTTTTTAGGCAAATGGGGTTAAGTGGCTTGCCCAAGGTCACACAGCTAGGTAATTATTAAGTGTCTGAGACCGGATTTGAACCCAGGTACTCCTGACTCCAGGGCCAGTGCTTTATCCACTGCACCACCTAGCTGCCCCCATCCAGTAATTTTTTAAGAAGCAAATATGACTTTTTATTCATGGTTGCTAATTGTTTTTTCTATATTTTTAATGTTTTATTGATGCTTCTCTCTCATAATAGTAATAGCTAGCATTTATAGGGGGCTTTAAAGTTTGCAAAGGGTTTTATATATGTATCTAATTTGGTTCCCTCACTAATAATTATCTTTCTCTCCCTGCCTCTGTATTTGTTTCTCTTAATTCTCTATCTCAACTTTATATCTCTACACCTAATCCCAAATAGAAACCCTCTCTTGTAACGATGAAATACAAGCGAAGCAAGTTAACGTGTTAGTCACGTCTCAATAAAATTCCGCACCTCTAGCCCATCTCTTCTTCTTTGCTAGTGGTCAGGAAGTGTGCTTCAACCTCAGCCTTCCAAAGTCATAATTGATCACGCTATGCTCATCAGAGTTTGGAATTCTTTGTAATGTGTAGTATGAAAATTGTTTTCTTGGCTCCATTTTTTTCCCTTGCATCATTTCATAACATTTCCTTGAAACATTTCACTGAAATTGTTATATTTATTATTTCTCAGGCCACAGTAATATTTTATTTTATTCATTTAGTGTGCTTGATGAAGTCATTCACTAATTGATGAACAGAGAGAAGATGGACTTTATTTCCAGTTCTTAGATACAGCAAAAGTGGTGCTATAAATAATTTTTGCTTATGATTCCCCTTGCTCTGTTTTTGACCTCTTTGAACAGTTAGGTGGTCTAATGAAAAGAGTGGAGTCAGGAGGACCTGAGTTCAAATCTGGTCTAAGAAACTTACTAGCTGAGTGATCCTGGACAAGTCACTCACCTTGTTTGCCTCAGTTCCCTCATCCATAAAATGAGCTGGAGAAGACAAAGGCAAACCATTCAGTATCTTTACCAAGAAAACCCCAAATGGGGTCATGAAAAGTGGGATACTTCTAATCTATTAAACAACAACAAATGATATTTTTTATACTTGCCTAATTCTGGCATTCCTGAGTGTAAATGTATACGCATTTTAGATGCAGTCCCAAACTGTTTTCCAGAATGGCTAGAACAATTCTGACCCTCACTTGCCCTGCATTTATATGTCTATCCTCTCATATCTCTTCAAAAATTTTAATTTTAATCCCTTGTTAAACTTTTCCAATCCAATGGGTGTGGAGTAGACTCTCAAATTGTTTTAATTGGAGTTTCTCTTATTATTAGTGATTTACAGCATTTTATATTATTGTTGATTACTTGTAATTCTTCATCTAAAATTATCTGCTATTATTCTTGGGATCTTAACTATTGACATTTTTAATCCTTCAATTCAAAATTGCATTCATTATGTGCAGTTATAAGCACTGGCAATGCCAAGACAAAAATCAAGTAATTTTAGCGCAGAAAGCTTTCAAGGGCACGAAACATTAAAAGGTCTTTTCGTTTGGTTGGTTTTGGTTTTCTCAGAAATAAAGCCTGAGCACAAATGTGGGGTAAATGATTAAGGCTATGGTGTCAGAAGAGTGGGGTTCAGATCCGACCATTCTATCAGAATGGTGAAATTTGACTTCTTCAACCATCCTGTGTCACCCTTTCCACCCCAAAACTTCTGATCTCTCTTGAAAAAGGATTTTCCATTTTATTGAACTAGAAAAGATAGTAACAAAATTCATTTGGAGGAACAAGGTCAAAAATATCAAGAGAATTAATGAGAAAATATGTAAAAGAAGGTGGCCTAATCATTTCAGATCTAAAATTGTATTATAAAGTGGCAGTCATCAAAACCACCTGGTACTGGCTAAAAAACAGAGTGATGGATTAGTGGATTAGATTGGTACAAAAGAAGTAATAGTAAATGACTACAGTAATCTACTTTTGGATTAACCCAAAGCTTTTGGAATAAGAACTCTCTATTTTCTAAAAACTGCAGGGAAAACTGGGAAATAGTATGGCAGAAACCATGTAGAGACCCACAACTCACATTCTCTACCAAGATAAGGTCAAAGTGGGGGGAGGATTTAGACATAAAGGTGATACTATAAGCCATTTAGGAGAAAAAGGAATAGTTTATCTGTCAGATCTGTGGAATAGGGGACAGTTCATGACCAAAGGGAAGATAGAGAAGATTATAGAATGCAAAATTCAACCTCAGACAATTACCAGCTTTGTGACCCTGGACAAGTCATTTAATCTGTCTGCCTCAGTTTCCTCATCTGAAAAATGAGAATAATGATAGCATATCCTCCCTTGGCTGTTTTGAGGATGAGACAATATTTGTGAAGCATTTTGCAGACCTCGAAGCAACATATAAATGCTGGCTGTCTAAAGTAGTACAATCTATTAAAATCTAGCATTATCTGGTACATTCTAATACTGTGCTAAGAACATTACAAAAGTACTAACAATAGTTCCCATTTTTTGCAAGTTATTGAGATAACCTTAGGTTATATTGGCTGTGGTCCATCAGCAGAGGTCAGGACTAATTAGGAAAAAAAGGTTGACTGTTCCTTTGGCTCATAAAGCTTCTACTTGGAGATTATCCTGGGTAATTACTGAATTCTGAATGGCAGACTGCCTAGTGCCTTTCTTAGAAAGACTCCTAGAATATTCAAGTTGAAGGAAATCTTAGAAAGGGTCAGCTCAATCCCCACCACCCTCATTTTATGGGTGATGAATTTGAGGATAAGAGAGGGGATATTTGATTCATTTTCTTGACTTAATTCTAAATTGCTTGGACCAATTCAAAGTAATTTCAGAAGAGTTAGAACACTAACACTGGGGAACAAGGAAAAACCTGTCCTGATGTTTCCTGCCAGGGCTCAGAGATGTCTAATCAGTATTGGTGAACTAGAAAAATCTATGTTATTGTTATGAGCACTTAGGTTGGTATTTACTTAACAATAATTCACCTAAATGTATATGCCAATATCTGCACATATTCATGCATTTATGATTACATACATATGTATCTGTCATGTTCACACATATGTATATAGGGATACCCACAGAGAAATACATATCCTATATGTAAGCACACACATGTCATATATATTATATATAATTACCTACATAGACATATTATGATTAACCCAAATGACCAGAAAATACTATATGAAATTTGGCAAATTTTTTATATGTAATATCTCATTTGATCCTCCCAATGAGCCAAAGTAGAGCTTGTATAGACAACCCCTTCATTTTCTAGATCCCATTAGATATGATACAGTGCCTGCATTTGGAGTGAGGGTAGATCCAAATTCAAATCCTTCTTCAGATATGTATAACTTTGTACCTTTAACCTATTTCTGCCTCAATTTCCTCATCTGTAAAATAAAGATAGTAACAGCATCTGAGTCATAGGGTTGTTGTGAGTACCAAATGAGATAACTTATGTCATGGGCTTTGCAAACCTTAGAGAGGTTATCATTGGTGGTGGTATTATTATTATAATCATTATTTTAGATAAGGAAACTGAATCACTGGGAGGTTTAGAGACTTGTTCAGAGAACACAGGGATTAAATGTCAAAAGAAGGATTCAAATCCCAGAATTCAAATGGATAAATAGATGGATAAACTGAGGCAGAGTACTTAAGAGATTTGCCCTCACAATTGGTGAGTGAATGAGTCAAGAACCAGACCTAGATCATCTGGTACTAAGCCTCAGGCTTGCTTTGACTATACTCTAATTTTCTATTTAGTTAGCCATGTAAAAGGTTTGGATCCACCCCAAAGAGATCATCAGGCCAGTATATTATCATGTTATCAGAAATGGTACCCTTGTGGGTTTGTTTTCCTGACTCCCAACAAGATGAATTCCAAAGGAGATGAACAATGACATGGGTTCAGTTAAATAGCATGTCAGGGTGGGAGAGGAGAGTTTGGGCACAGTTCCTGGAGCTCTTTCAAATCTCATCAGACTTGGACTATAAGGAAGTTTGACTTTTGAATTCTTCCCTCCTCTTCCCTACTGGGGAGGAGACATCGGAGGGGTTGGAGAAGAAGAATGCCAGCTGTATATTGTAACTGAGAGCAGTGATGGATTTCTAGTCCCTTCCCCCACATAAGATACAGAGGGATCAAGAATAGGGGTTGGGTGAATCTCACGGAGACCTGCAAAGGAACTCACTCAAGTCTGAGAACTGATGGGCAGCTACCGGTTCTGCTGAATGTAGGTACAGCCAAAGAATATCATAAATTGGCTGCCCTCTGGTCACAAGGGACAGAGTCAGGAGAGAACATGCAAAGAACCTCAAATGAGGCAGACGATATGAGGAAGAGATAAGAAAGGGGGAAGTGCAGTGAGAGAAGGGAGGATAGAGGCAAAAACCTTGTCCCTTTCTAAATAGTAGATGATTTTTTTCCCCCAACTGGAGAAAAGAATGACCATAGATAAAAAAAAATATATTCTATCAGATCTATGGTAAAGGGACAAATTTTTGACCAAACAAGAATCAGAGCAGATTTTAAACTTCAAAATCAATGATTTTGACTAGATTAAATTAAAAAGGTTTTGCACTAAATAAAACCAATGCTGCCAAAATTAAAAGGAAAGCAGAAAACTGGGAAACAACCTTCACAACTAGGAGTTCTGATAAAGGTTTCATTTCTAAAATATATAGAGAATTGCATCAAATTTAGAAGATCACAAATCATTCCCCAATTGATAAATGGTCAAAGGATATGAACAGACAGTTTTCAAATGAAGAAATTAAAGTTGTATATAATTATAGGAAAAAAATGCTGCAAATCACTATTGATTAGAGAAAAGCAAATTAAAACAACAATGAGGTGTCATCTCACACCTATTAGATTAGCCCAGATGAGAAAAGGGAAGATGGTCAATGTTGGATAGGTTGTGGGAGGATTGGGACATTGATGGTGGAGTCTTGAACAGATCCAACCTTTCTAGAGAGCAATATGGAACTATACCCAAAGAGCAATAAAACCGTTCATACCCTTTGATCCAGCAATTCTAATTCTAGGTCTATATCCAGAAGAAATTATAAAAAAGGGAAAAGTCCCACATGTTCCAAAATTTTCATGGCAGCTCTTTGTGTAATGACAAAGAATTGGAAATTGAGGGCATGATCACCAATTCAGAAATGGCTAAACAAATTATGGTACATGAATACCATAGAATATTATTATTCTATAAGAAACCATAAATGGTCAGATTCTAGAGAAGCATGAAATTACTTATGGGATCTGATGCTGAGCCAAGGGAGTAGAGCCAAGAGAACAATGGACACATCAACAGCAACATTCTGAGTTGAACGCTCTTGATGGAAGCAACTCCCCTCAACAGTGCAGAGAGCTGGGTCAACTGCATTTGACTGGTTATGGACTATATTATCCCCAACCAGAGGAAGAAAAACAAAACAAAATACAAAGAAACCCAACCCCTCTGAATCTGACGAACACTTTATAAAAATTATCTTTATCCCTTAATCTCTTTTCCTTCATCCTAATACCTCATGACAAAAATTATTCATTTGTAAACATATTTAACAAAATATGTATGTCAAATGCTAACCTGACTGTTCCCAATTGAGGGGAGGTGGGCAGGAAGGGAGGGTGGAGGGAAATTTTGTAACTTGGAAATATGCATGTACATATTGAGATGAAAATAAATTTAAAAGAGAGAGAGAAAAGAATAATGCTTAGGCTAACCTAGATTGGTCTGTTAGCAGATTTGGGTAGCTATTAGAAAAGGGAAAAAAAAACCAAAGGTAGGGAAAAGGAAGGGGAAGGGGAAGGAAAAAGGGAAGTGGAGAAAATCCAAAAGGAAATGAAAGGAGAAAGGAAAGGAAAAAGTAAAAGAAAGGCAAGGAAAGGAGATGGAAAGAAAGTAAAGAAAAAGAAAGGAAAAAGGGAAGGAAAGGAAAGAAAAGGAAAGGAAAAAGGGAAGGAAAGAAACAGAAGGAGAGAAAAGAAGAAAGGCACTTTGTAAATTTGAGCTAATGATATGATTTCTCTATGGGAGAAGAGCAGGAGTGTGTTGTAAAGGCCAGGGCACTGAATTTGGAATCGGGAAGACCTGTGTACAAGTCTCAACTTAGATACCAAGTGTGTGACTCTGGGGACATCCTTGAACATCTTTGTGTTTCAATTTCCTCACCTATAAAATGAAAGACCTCCGAGTTCCCTTCCAACTTGAAATCTGTGATTTTAAAAAAGAATTGCATTGGGAACCAGCATGGGTCAGTGGGAAAAAAGGTTAAAATCTTGATTCTGTCTCTTATTATTCATGTGACTTAAGCTGAACTCTCTCCCTTCCTTTGGGCTTCACACCCCTCTTCTATAAAAGGAGGCAGTTCTCAGATCTTTCCAGCTCTCTAGGACCCTGGGTTGTGAGTTGACTTAGATGGAGAACCACCCAAATCTGACCCATTTTCCTGCCAAATTTCAGATGTGTGTGAGTATGTGGGGAGGGGGGGGAGCATGTCAAAAGTTCTCCGCAGTTTCCCAACTTTGCAATGGGCACATGAAGATGTTTACCCTCAGAGCAAAACAGAAACTGTTCACAAGCCACATCCCCTTCCCTAAGCTCTCCTAGTAGTCTTTGTTCCATAGCTTTCCAGGGCTTTCTCCTTCATCTCCATCTGCTGGTTACGAGGAGAACATGGGCACCTGGACCAGAGAGGACCTGGAGAAGAGTTGTTGATCAACCTGGTTGATATGGGAAAATAGTTTGGAGGTGCATGATGCCTACTGATGTCTAATCTTTAGTCACCAGTTATCTTTTCATCTGCTGATGTGGACTCAGTCAGCCTCCTTGAGGGCTGAGCCTCTTGGTTTCCTTCCCATGAAGCATCCCCAAAGGCTGATGTCACTTCTGTCACCCTTCTCTGCTCTCCTTCTGCTTGATCTTGTTCTGGAGTACAAATGGCAAGCCTGGGAATCTCAGGAATAAGGAAGCCCCAGTGTCTGCTTTACTTGATGGGAGAATGAGAAGAATAGATATGGCCAGGGTCATTTACCTGGGTAGACAAGAAATGGTGACCCTTTGAGGAACAGAGGGAGGAAGATAGAGGGAACGAGTTAGGGAATATCTTTGAAACCTGGAGTCAGAAGGCTTCTAAAGAACCTGCTAGCAGGAGCATAGAGACCCTAAAGGCAGCTGCTCAGTGGTTCCCCACCTCCAGACTGAGCAACTCTGGGCACATCTTCATGTGCTCATTGCAAAGTTGGGAAACTGGGGAGAACTTTTGACATGCTCCCTTTCCCCCATCTGTATTATTGCGATTTTTGCAGGTGAATAGGCACCTGAAGTTTACCAGTCTTTCAATCTCAGAAAGCACCAGGACAGCACCAGCCACCTCCCTGAATGACTCAGTCTAATAAAGTAAATTTCTCATTGTAGATGCTTTATGAATAAATATGGAAGTGAAGAAAAGAAGGAAAGGAAAGAAGAAAGGCATGGACAGGTGAGGAGAAGAGAAAGAAGAGGGGAGGAGGGAGAAGAGGGAGAGGAGAGGAGAGGAGAGGAGAAAGGAGAGGAGAGGAGAAAGGAGAGGAAAGGAAAGGAAAGGTGAAAGGCACCTTGTAAATTTGGCTTAATACTATGATCTCTCTCTAAGGAAGAAGAGCAGGAGTGTATTGTAGGAGTTAGGGAACTGAATTTGGAGTCAGAAAGACCTGGGTACCTAAGATGTTAAGTGTGTGACTCTGGGAATGTCCCTTAACACCAGTTTCCAGAGAACTACCTAGGGAACCTAGATCTCTCTGCAGATCCAGATAGAAGTGTTCTAGTGCCTGTGTGAACATTTAAGGTAATAGCATATTGGATACAGGATAATATTTTCCCCTCCAGAGAAAGAATCAAGAAAAACAGGACTCAAAAAAGTCTTTAAAATCATGTCAATCTCTTCTTTGTTGAATCCCATTTTCTATTCCACAGGCCCTACAGGCCTTCAATCTTACGGTTCTACATTATTGATTTGCACTTCTCCCAAAAGGAAAATAAATGGCATTGTGAGAGAGGAAAGCTTCTGATTCTCCAATTCTGGAATCACAGGGTCCATCCTTAACCATCTCGAGGAGGCTGGATTTTGAACAACAACAATCGCAATAATAAACTAGCATTGAGAGAGAGAGAGAGAGAGAGAGAGAGAGAGAGAGAGAGAGAGAGAGAGAGAGAGAGAGAGAGAGAGAGAGAGAGAGAGAGAGAGAGAGAGAGAGAGAGATGCCTTTGATCTTTTCTTTGTTTCTTTCATAGTCTCAAGGATGTGCCAGGGGAGCCTTCCTTAATCCGATAATACTAAGGCTTCAGTTCTTCATCCAACCCAGGCTTTCTCCTTCTGGATAAGGGCAGGAACTCACGGACAGGAACTGAATGAGCAGAAGCCACTCTGAGGCAATCCTGCAGGAGCCTCAGTCTCATCTCCTGACCTCCTCAGCTTCTTTCAAATTCTAGTTAAAATCTCATTTTCTATAAGAAGACTTTCCTTATCACCTTAAGGCTGACCCCTCCCCTCCATGGATTGCCTCCAAGGTATCCTGATGATGACTTGGTTGTATCCAGTGGTTGCATATTCTCTTTCCATTACATTGTGAGCTCCTTGAGTGCTCATTGTTTAGGGGTCCACTCTTTGTAGGATTTTTCTTGACAAAGATATTGGTTTGCCATTCCTTCTTCTGCTCACTTTACAAATGAAGAGACTGAGTCAAAGAGAATAAAATGACTCACCCATGGTCACACAGTTAGGAAGTTCCTGAGACCATATTTGAACTCAGGAAGGTGCGTCTTCCTGACTTGAAGGCTGATGAGCTCTGGGCCACCTTATTGACTGGGTAACTAAAATAGTAGAGCTAATTCTAACTGAATTTCTCTGATTCCAAATTGGAGACTTTCCCATTATTCCATCCTATGCTCCAGTCCTAACACCAAGAATGAATAATTCAATTCAAAAAGCAGATAGCAACTGCCTACTCTTCTCAAAGCCCTAAGTGGGGGGGGGGGGGAAAGGAAAATTGAAACCAACTCACAGCTTCAAACTTGTTTGCATCTGGCTGGTTGGTTGCTGTTCTCCACTCAATCACTAAGCATCCATTGAAGTTCCTGTCATGTGCCAGCTATTCTGGGGCTTGCCGAAGCTGGTTTCAGTCAGCAGGACCCAATTGTTAAATATTCAGCAAGAACATCTGAACCTCAGAAATCAGCAAACACCACACATCAGGACTTGATTTATTGTTCCGTGATTGTCTAGACTTAGGAAAGGGATGGAGAAAATCTGAATATTGCAGATCCAATGTAGAAATGTGTCCTACCCACCAATTTTATTTTTCTGGGAATACAGTTGTTAACCATTTGCCACCATGGTGTGCATTTTGTTAAGTTCTGGGAGCTAACAAAGGTAAAAAAAAATGAAGCAATCCTTCTCCTTGCAGAATTTAGAATCTATTTATTACATTATCCTGATTTTGGACTGTGGAAAGGTAGAGGATGCTACCTGCTAAGAGGTAGAAAAATCTATAGAATTATAGGATTTCAGCTGCTTGTCATATTCTGAAACAATTCTCATATTTTTCTGGGTTTTTTTGGAATCCCCATATTTTTCAAGGGATTGAGGAAAAGGGAAAGGAGTCAAGGCAAAAACGTTGGAGATGAAGTTATGGTGAAGCGCACATATTTTTTTCTTTACTGCCAGTGAATTCAGTCATGAATAAAATTTTTAAACCCTTGAAATGAATTATGGAGTTAAATTATACACCCGTCTGTTTTAAAGGTTGAGAAAATCCCTAAAGGAAGCCATGGGACTGATATCTGGAAGGGTTTAACCAATGTATCTCCTGAGCAGAGATGAAAACATTCATCTCTAGGAAAGTTTGGTAATTGATGGACACCCATTCCAATAAGTCTGGTCTGACCAGCACGCTACTCTAGACTTCAGTTGTAATGACCAGACTGAGCATTAGAAGGAGCTATTTGTCTGCTCTGTAACAACAGGAGGCTTCATTCTTCACAGCAGACTTGGTTGGAACCTATCCATGGTCTGCTCTTTTGGGAGATGGATCCTGGCCAAAGCTTAATCTTGTCATTTGAGTTGCTGCAGCAAAGACCTCAAACTGCCTTTCACCTATGGGAAGATTTCACTCACTGAAGAACAATGAACAGGCTGCAGGAGATGATGTGTTTATTCCTTCCTATTGAAACAACTGAAGTCAAAGTAATCTCTTCCCTTGGGAAGAAAAATGGGATCCCAGGAACTTTCCCCTTTGAACAAGACCAGGAAGACATTGCTATTATCTGCTAGCTGGGCTATGGGCTCATCTCACTTTAGAGATTGAATGAGCAGTTTGATTTGAATTGACCTCAAGACTTTTTTTTTCTAAGGGTCAGGGTAAGCCAAGAGATTTTTCCTTTTTGGAATTGCTATTTCCATAAACTTGTTATAAGGAAATTCAATCTGGATTTAGGAAAGGAAGTATAGGAAGTTCTTGTGTCAGAGATGCTCACATAACAAGAAGGTTCTTGGCATTTGGGAACCCTATGTGATTTCTCACCTTTTTGTCTTTTGGTTTCCATGGGATGGATTATAATATGACCTGCAAATGGTTGTTTACCTCCCCTTTAATGCACAAAAATTGTAAACCCCCCATGTTTTTCTGGGTCAAAGAAGAGACTTCAAAGAAGAAATAGAAAAATAACTCAAGTTTGCCAACAGAAACCTTGCCTCTGATCCTAGTTGGGCTTCATCACTTTTATGATACACTAGGTTGATATTTTAACAGGAAATGCCTCCTAGAGGCATTGGAAGTGACCAGCAAGTAACTTAACTCTGGTCCTCATTTCGACTGCTCCCACAGTTCTGGGCAACTACAATGTGATATTAACACAGCTCCCCAATCTGATTCCTCAGGTTGTCAAGTCATCAAGCATTAATTAAGCACCTACTATTTGCAAGGCTCTGTACTAAGCCCGATCTTTGTGCACAATGAAATTCCTCAGAATCATTCCTTTTTGATCTTCTGTGTTAGAATAGTGGTGAGTATCCCTGCCTGTCATGCATGAGACTAGGGTTCGATTCCCCAATGGGGAGAACTTGTATCTTATGGGGCATCTAGGTGGCACAGTGGATAAAGCACCGGCCCTGGAGTCAGGAGGACCTGAGTTCAAATTTTGCCTCAGACACTTAATGATGACCTAGCTGTGTGGCCTTGGGCAAGCCATTTAACCCCATTGCTTTGCAAAAAAAACCCCAATAAATAAATAATTCCCCCCTCTCTCTCTCTCTCTCTTTTTTTAGTTTTTTGCTAGGCAATGGGGTTAAGTGGCTTGCCCAAGGCCACACGGCTAGGTCATCATTAAGTGTCTGAGGCTGGATTTGAACCCAGGTACTCCTGACTCCAGGGCCAGTGCTTTATCTACTGTGCCACCTAACCACCCTAAAAATAATTCCTTTTTGAAAAGAAACAATCCACTTTCAGACTAAACTGTCCAGGATTTTCCCAAATTGGCATACGAGACCCAGTTTGATCCATGGCACTGGGCAAGTAAAAGAGGCTACAATCTGGAGTCTTTCCCTTTTGCTACTCTACCTGCTGACTCATGGTTTTTTATCCCCCTCACAATAATCATCTATTTATTTATCTCCCTCCTCCCTGAAAAAGTAAGTTATAGTATAAGATATAGGTTGTACATTGTGCTATCATGCAAAACATATTTCCACATTAGTCATGTTGTGAAACAGACCTAGAGGGGGAAACAAGAGAAAAAAAAGAAAAATAATATGCTTCAATCTTCATTTAGCCTCTGTTAGTTCTTTCTTGGGAGATGGATAGCATTTTTTCCTCATGAGTCCTTTGGAATCATTTTGGATCATTGTCTTACTGAGAAAAATTAGGACATTTGCAATGGATCATCGCACAGTGTTCTAGTTAATGTGTACAGGGTTGCCCTGGTTCTGCTCATTTCACTTTGTATTAGTTCATATAGGCCCTTCCCTGGTTTTCTGAAAGCATCTAGCTCATCATTTTTTATAGTACAGTAATATTGTATCACAATTCTATACCACAACTTGTTCAGTCATTCCCCAATTTATGACTATCTCCTCAATTACCAATTCTTTGCCACCACAAAAAAATTGTTATAAATATTTTTGTACAAACAGATCTGCCTCCATTCCATTTTTCATTTCTTTGGGATATAGACCTAATCATGATTTTTCCTGGTCAAATAGTTTGCACAGTTTTAGAGTCCTTTGAGCATAGTACCCAATTGTACTTTAGAATGGTTGTATCAGTTCACAACTCCACCAATGGTGCATTCGTATCCCAATTTTTCTACAAAGCCTCAAACATTGAATATTTCCCTTTTCTGTCTTTTTGATCAATCTGAAAGGTATGAGTTGATACCTGTATTTTAATTTGCATTTCTCCAGTCAATAATTATTTAGAGCATTTTTAATACTATAGATAGCTTTGCCTTCTTTGTCTGAAAACTGCCTATTCATATTCTTTTAGCATTTATCAATTAGGGAATGAGGTCTTATTTTATTTTTTGAATTTCATTCATTCATTTACAAGGCAATGGGATTAAGTGACTTGCCCAAGGTCACATAGCTAGATAATTATTAAGTGTCTGAGGTCAACTCAGACAAAACTGAACTTGTGTCCTCCTGACTGCAGGGCCAGTGTTTCATCCACTATATCACCTAGTTTCCCCCAAATGAGGTCTTTATCAGACATACTGACTATAAGAATTGTTTTTTAAGTTTTCTACTTTCTTTTAAACTTGGTTATGGTTTTATTCAATTATATGCAGGAATCAGGGCTTAGCCAATTCCCCTTACGATCTCCAAAGGCATCTATGTCATTGGCATCAGGTAGAAACATGGACACTTCAATGTCTGCTGTTTCCTTTTCCCAAGGTACCTCAACACTGTGTATACTGCCCACTTGGACTCTTTTCATAGGCCTAGAGTAGGGGGTCTTAACTTTTTGCATCATGTTTGAGTAGTCTGGTGAAGCTTAGGGACCTCTTCTAAGATAATATTTTTAAATAATTTATAAATATGCACAATTTCAGTCAGAGATAAGTGAAAATAAATGTGTCATTGTTCCTATTTGAATTCATAGACTGCCTGAAATGACCACTGTCCATGGATTTCAGATTAAGAATTCCTTCCCTAGAAGTTTAAAGAGATACCCTTATACCCTCCTAATTATCTCCCAACTTTATGAAAGTAAATTACCTGGGCTCCTTCTGCCATGTCTGGAGGCTTGAGATTGGACACTTCACTCTATTTTTGTACTAATTTTTTGAGTTAAACACTAGGTAAGAGATGCATCAATGCTATTGGCTGACCAAACTGTCCATTGGCATCATACCAGCCAACAATGACTTTAATGAATTGTTAAATATATTCTCACTGCCAGGACTATGCTGATGGGCAGCTCAATCAGCCAAAGACGGGGGGTTTCAAACATGGGGAGGGATTAGATTTTTTCCTCCTTTTGTATCCTTTTCATGAACTGACCTAAAAGAAGTCATTTCTGGATCACAGAAAAACAGTTTTAGAGCTGCAAGGGACCTTAGAGGTTCAACAGTCCTCAAGAGACTCAGAGGTAAATGAATGAAAGAAAAAAGTCATTGATCAAGTATTTCCTATGAGTCAGTCATTGTCCTAAGCAGGTGCAAGATGCAATCTAGCTCTTTATTTTCCCCGTTACAATTCTATGGCCCAGTGTCTTCTCGGATAACTTGAAAGTTAGACGCTGTCATCAGAAAGGAACATGAGGCCTTAGGAATTGGTCCCAGGGATCTGTCTCCTTTTCTGTTTGGGGATTTAGGAGTAAAAGAGTTGGACAAAGAAACTTTTCCAACAGTATTTTCAGAGGATGGATGTCCAGAATCTCAGATTGAAGCCCATAAATAACAGTTCTGCAATAGTTTGATTCCTAAGGAACTCAACCTTGGGGTTACTCTGGACAGAAATTCCACTATTAAATCACGTCACTTGAGGCTGAATTTAAAAATCAGCACCAACAAATAAGCTAAATGGATTATATACTATTTGTTGGTGCTGTTTCGATATTCAATGCAATTTAGCATTTCTTATCATTGGAGAGTGAAAAAAATTTTCTTTTCAAGGTAATCTATAAATCCAAGCTAGACTCATTGGCCTTTCAGAGATCTTTTCCTATACACAAGTGGCTGGTTTTTGGCAGGATAAGGAAAGAGAGCTGACTGCAGATGTTAAATTATGATTTTAAGAGAGGAAAAAAAAAGGATACAGTTTTTAAAATGCTAGAACCCAGAATTCAACTGAGAACATCAGTTGCATTTTTTTCTCTTCCAAATATGGGAGAACCATTTTAAACAACACATCTTATTCTCTATTAGTAGATGTCTTGACATCTGATTTATATAATTAAAAATCTCACACTTCATAACCTCATGAGATATCAAGTTAAGAGCAAATTAGCTTAAGACTAGCTGCTGATTCTTCTCTAGGCCATTTCGATTCACGTGTGATACCTTAAAATAGAATCACTGAATTTGTTGCTCTTCACTCTGACAAGCCACAGGAATATGTTAGCATTGTGTCACGGGGAGAAACCCAAAGGTATGTTTTTTTCCTGATGTATTTTGATGAAATGTAGCCTGTGGTTTGATTGACTTGTATGGTCACCAATGCCAATAGATTGTATATGAGAGAGAAAACAAACAAGCAAACTCTTAATTGTAACTATTTTTTTACTTTAGAATTCAGTTTGGTCCATTTATTTAGTGCTTCCTCTGGTCCAGTCACTATGCTGCATGATATGACTGCAGAGGAAAAAACAAAACAAGGTCCCTGTTCCGAGGGTTTCTCTTCTAAAAGGTGAGACAACAGATACATAAAAAAGATAAAACAAGGTAATAGAAGAATAAACAAAAGTTACCATTGTTTAAATCAACACACCAATAAACAAACTTGAGTTCTCAAAGGATTACTATGACAAAGAATCAAAGAATTATAGCAGGAAGAAATCATATAAATACATCTAAATTCCTTATTTGACAGATGAGGAAACTGAGGCTTACAGAGATTTCCCAAGATCACTTGACAGTGAGCATGAAGATAGCAAGTGATAGGACTGGGATTTTGAATCCAGTTGATCTGATTGCAAAGCAATGGCCATTTCCACTATGCCAATCTTGACTGTTGTGCAAATTGAGGCTAATAATATATGTTGCTTTTAATGGATGCAGAATGGGGGATTGTTTTAAGGTAACTATCCAACTTCTGCTCCCTTAAAAAAAACTTCTCAGTTTTTTCACTAATTAATTCTGTGAATTTAAATTCTACTTTATGCTTCTGGGTCTCATTTTCTTAATCTGTAAAATGGAGGACTTGCTTGTTCTCCCCAAAGTCCCCTTCCAACATAGCATTCTGCATAACAGTTAATGAACTTATGAGCTTGTCTCTACATTGCATTTGTCCTTTGCCAATATGGCAGCTTGGGGAATTAGAAGGAGCCTTGAGCTTAAGAATCACAGAAGCCGGACCCTGTGGAGTCCCAGTTTTGTGATCTTGGCCAAGAAATGCCATATTTTTCTGTTTCAGTTTTTTTAGTGGGCTTGAATTTGAATCCTTCACCTTGTGGGGCTATGTTTTGTAAAGCTTAACTATAGAGATGGAGCTTTGATTCATACTCATCAATGACACTGTCAATGCTAATGACATGACTAGCCTGTTGGGGCTAGAGTGGGAAAGTGTATATAGTAAAATAACAGAGAAGTTGGATTCTTCTCTTCCCTAATCCCTCCACACTCACAGTCCTAATTGTTCATCATTTCTGAAATTCAACCATTAATGTGTCATTTGTACTTCAGCATTTTTCTAATTCTTCTATTATATTATTCCCAATGAAAAGTTATTGGTCCAGTGGTCCTTGGCTTGGCATCAAGGAGACATTAGCTCAAATCCAGATTTGATTATTTACTAACTGTGCGACTCTAGGAAAGTCACTTAATCTGTCTCAGTTTCCTCAATGGTCAAAATAGGATCAGAACAGCATCTACCTCCCATGGTTGTTGTGAAGATTAAATGAGATAATACTTGTAAAGCATTTTTCAACATACTTGTTATATAGTAGGTGCTTAATAAATGCTCATTTCTCACTTTATACCTACTTTGTCCATATATTCAGTATTAATTTCCCGTGGTACGTAGATATTCTGCATATATGGACTCTTGCTGGTATCAGTCAATCAACACTCAATCCACAAGTATTCATTTAATACTGACTGTGTACTAATATCTTCTTGAGAATAGGAATCATCTCACTTTGCTCTTTATATTTCCAGTGCCTAGTCTATTGCCTGTCACAGCTAAGTTTCCAATATATCCTTGTTGGAGAAATATAGATATGAAAAGACAGATAATAGCGAGCTGTAGGTAGCTAGATAGACACAGCATTTATTGAGTGTTTATTGTATACTGAGCATTGACTAATCCTGAAACTAGAGCTAGTCCCTTCCCTCAAGGACTTTTCATTCCACTAGAGGAAGTCTATTTCTAAAAGTTAGAGATTCCTACCAGGAAGGCAAAATGGAAAAATCTGGAGCATGTTGTTGCTCACTGTATTGATTTCAGTCAAAATATAAATTCCCCTGGAAGAAGAGGAAAAGCTTGAGTCAATAATCAGCATTTTATAAATTAGTGGGATGGGGTTCCTTGATCCTTTTCAGCTATTTAGATGGTTCTTTTTGGATTTCTTTTCTTATTTCAACAGACCTCAAAAAATAATCCAAGGAAGGTGTTCCTTAGATTTAGGAATGTCTATCTGTGAAATTTGATCATCTGGAAAGAATTTGGGAGTCTTAGTTCCATTTTCCACCAGTCGTTATGTTGAGGGTTTTAGCATGCTAGTATAATTAACCCTGGGCTGCTGGAAGGGGAAATAGGATCATTGGTGAAGGACTGGAAGGAAGTTCAAAGCATAATTGCTCCATCTGCATCTGGCTGATGGGGCAATAGACTCAAAAAAGGTTAACTTGTCCAAGGTCACACAGGTTGGAAGCCTCAGAAATGGGATTTGAACCCGAATTCTCTGACTACATGCAGAGCTCATTCCATTCATAACTCCATTCTGCCTCTCACAGAGTAATGTACTTTAAGGCCAACGAGAGACCCAAGCCTGTCATACCCAAACAGTGTGGATCACTTGCCCTGGAATGCCATCTTGATTCATCTGTCCAAGCAGATGCTTCTCCTATCTGCCTCCTATGGCCTGGGCTAGAAGGATTGTCCTTTCCTAGGAACCTATGGACAGATGGCAAGGCAGGCTGTGAAGACAAGAGAAATGATCTCTCTGTTGCAGAGTGTGAGCTCATTCATGTTCCTGAGAGTAGGTGCTCCCGCTGTCATGGCTAATAACCACTTAGAGGTAGCTTCCATCTGGGCCACCATTTGTTAAATACCCAGATCCAATCAGCTCTAAACAAGAAGTCTAGGAAAATGGTAGGAGCTCTTGGGATTCAGCTTTTGGGGTTTTGTTTGGCACCATTCTATGACTTGGCAGAGGATGGCATATTTATAGTGTGAAATAAATGGTTAAGATTATTAAGGCTGATGGGAATAGTAAGCACCCATTCCCCACATTGTGCTTCTTCAAGCATGGAAGCATGAACACACACACACACACACACACACACACACACACACACACACACACACTTACATATATTTAGCTTCCATTCAAAAATCCTCTTCCTGCCAAGAAGACATATGTCTCTATAAAAAGAGACAAAAAGTAGTAAATATTAAAATCTTAGTCTTGAAAAAAACAGGTTTTGCCAATGATGACCACAACTCAAAGAACTTGTTTTAATTCTTAGTTGGGGGCGGAATCCAACTGTTGACAAAAGCAAAAGAGATGAGGAAATAAAAGAAAAATTGATTAATTCTACCATCCCCCTCTTACCCATAAACCCCCACTGTTATCACTTTCATATGGAATCAAACAATCTTTTAAACATGTTTACTTCTATACTCAATTTATTGACTGGATAACTATTTGAGAAAAGCATTGGGCTAGTAGTTGTGTGCAGGTCCAATAAAGCAATATGAGAAAGATGCTTATGGAGTTTCTAATTGAATTCTGTGGATAACGTTTCCCCATAGAATGTCAGCTCCTTGAGGGCAAAGACTAATTCCAATTTCTCTTTGCATTCCAGAATCTGGCACAGTGTGTGACATATAGTAAATATTTGTTGTTTGATTAAAAGGAAAGACAAGATAGAACTAGATTGAGTCAGTGTTTAATATAGTGTCTGGTACATAGGAGGTGCATAATACATGTGTTAAATAAGGGAACTCAGTTGTGCAAATGGATCTTTGATCTCATCCATGTATGCTTATTAGGCATATTCATCAGTGATGCAATTGACAGCTGAGCTATGACTGTTCATCTGTGGACAACTCTTGACTACATACATTTGTAAGAATAAATTCAACAATGCTCCAAAACTACAGTGGAAGAGTTGGAAAAGGCAATATTCAATGAATTTCCAAATAAATTGTATTTGATATTGGGTTATTCAGGGAAAACTTCATGAAAGAAATAGGTCTTCTCTGCGATCTTGGAGGAAGCACGGTATAATGAAAAAAGCCTTAAGCCTGAAAGTCAGAGAATTTGGGTTCAAATCCCATCTTTATTACTTCCTGAGGGTGTGATCTTTGGTAGGATTATCTCTTCTCTCTGTGTCTCAGTTCTGTCATCTTAGAGATGAGGAAGAGGATAGATAAGATCAAGGTGGATTGTAGGTTCCTTTGGCAAAAGTTAGGTGAAGTCTAGAAAACTCTTCTCAGAATAATATTTTTAAATGCATAGAATAAAATATGTATAATTAGAAAGGAAACCAATTATATGGAAATAGTTATTTAACAAAAAATTCACAGAATTTAGTTAAATAACCCAGATTCAACTGGAAGCTCTTTGAGGGCAGGGACTTTCTTTTGCCTAAATCCCTAGGATTTAGTACAAAACTTAACATATAATACATGTTTAATAAATGATATTGATTGATTTTGAAGAACTCTTGGGTTGTGTAAGCTCTAAGTTCAGATCTAATATTAAATCCATGGTCCTATAAATGATCAGTCTTTGAATAGATGGAGAAGACTTCTAATTTTATAACATTATACTTTTTCATCACCATGAAGAGTCATGAACATCTGAGTTTCAGACTTGTCTCTGATGCCTACTAACTGTGTGGCCCATGGTAAGTCATCTATCTTTTGACAGTGTCCCAAGTAACTTTTTAAACATTTTTTGATTTTTGCAAGGCTATGAGTTACTTGTCCAAGGTCACACAGTTAGGTACCCATTAAGCATCTGAGACCATAGTTGAACTCAGGTCCTCCTAACTCTGAGGCCAGTGCTCTATCCTCTGTGCCACCTAGGTGGTCCTCAAGTAATTTTCTAAGACTAAAAATTACATGTAGAAAAAGTTGCTTATCTGTATCATTGGAAGAGGTTTTCCCAACCTTATCTCATACTTCTGGACCAAAATAAAGAAAATTGTTTCTTGGTTTGAAATAGATTTAAGTCTGATTTTCAGTTTTGGGTAGTTTATTGGAGGTGTATACATACCCTCTGGTTGTTCGTTAGTTGATTTTCATGACTGGTCTTTGTGGAGGTAGTTTTGGATCAAGGATCAAGGATCAAGGTTTGGATGAGGTTTGAGTTAGATTTGTTCACGTTTAAGGGAGCAGCTAGGGGTGGGGAGCAGGGAACAAAGAGTAGGCATCTTCTCTACCGTTGGTCCAAGTCGTTTCCCCATATCTTTGAGACAAGCCCATCCATTTATATAAGCAAGAAAAACACAAATTGTTCAACTCTAAATCTGAAATGCAACCTAGTCTGTATTTTCTTTTTTGCACAAAATAAGCCAGTGCATTTGGAAATCATATGATCCCTACTCAACCGTTCTTGTTAATATTTGAAACCACATATGGTGCCGGCAAAGAACTTTCAAGCACTAGTGAATACAATTCCCTAAATTCACTTTACATGCAAAACAGTGGTGCTTTCTGATTAAATAATTTGGGTTGAATTCTGCCTGGAGACACACACAGCTCCCCTCTAAGCCAGGAAGAGATGCATGTTAGAATCTTAGCAGAACTTGGCCCAGATCTTACTTGGGGGAGGAGGGGGAGACATGCTACGGTTGGCAAAAACAGAAGGTTTTGTTTTTATTAAATCAGGAAAAAGGCATCTGGGAAGGTGTTTTGGGGCCAGGTTAATGCTTCCCTAGTTCCAGCAAGATCCTGACCCACAAAGAATCTTGGTTAATCTAATCTTCACTGTCTCACATCAAAACAACTGTTATTTAATTTTTTTTTACTTTTTTCCCCAGTGGTATTATAGAATCCTACATGGAAATATGGAAGGATCTCAGTGACCATTTAGTCCAGCTCTTATTTTATATGTGGGATAACCAAGGCATAGGGAGTAGAGTTGCTCAAGATCATACAGTTAAGTAAAATGCAAAAAAGTAGGATTTGAATTCAAGTTTTCTGTCTGTAGAGCCAGTGTTCTTTTCTATTGTAATGTTCTCTCTCTCCTTTTTCTTTTCTTTGTTTTTGGGAGAGAAAGGGGAGCAAGGATTTTCTTTTATTGTTTTTTTCTTCTTTGGAGGAGAAAACATTCTTCCCCCCTTTTTTTAATTAGTCATGCTTATCAGAACAGGACTGAATCAGACCTCACCCTTTTGGGAACATCTACTTGCTTATAGGCATTATAATATACAACGGTAGCCAAAGGTAAAGACATTTCCACAAGGTAAAGTTTTAAGGGCAAGTTTCATGGTATCTAGCCATTCTTGAAAATAACAGCATTTCTGGAAATTGACTTTTCAGGGGAGACCACCATTTTCCTGCTTGTGGCATTTGGCCTGATGCTAAAAAGCAAATTTGTTATGGTGTATTTGAATTTCTGGCAAATTTAGTGACTATAACAATATCCATATCTTGCATTTATTTCTACCAATATTTTTTTCTAGATGAATTCTTAAAACCTGAGGCATAATAAGGGGCAAGATTCAATGAGCGAGGTCCTCCTAGAGTAGGGACACTATGAAGGAGGCCTGGCCTTCTTCCAACTGCTTATTAAACTCTGCAGTATGAGATGATTTTTAAAGCCAAACCAGGGGAATTAGAAAGTGTTCCAAGTTGGCAAAACCTCTCCGATAGGGGCTGGCTATTTCTCACCATTTACATAGTTTATCTCAAATCTTAAAACTGCTCTTGGCTCACTCCAGTCAGAACATAATATCGCCTTTCTAGAAGATAAATTTTATTGTAAATCAAACTTGAGGTAAAGACTGCCTAAATCACTCCTTTACATTCTAAGGTTCTGAGAATTTAATTGCCTCTAGGATTAAATAGAAACTCTTTAATCCAAAGTAAAGAATTCTCTCTTACTAACCTTTAGAGCCATTTTTATTTCTTCCTCATCTACCATCTTCCTTTTCAGTTAAACTGACCTGCCAACAATTTCCTTTACATTCAAATCCAGTTTCTTCCTCTGCCCTTTAATAGAGGTTGTCCCTCATACATGGGATGCTGTCCTTATCCTCTACCTCCTAGAGTTCTTACCTTTTTTTGCAAGATACACAGTGGAGGTGAGATGGATAGAATACCAGGCCTGGAATTTGGAACTTTTGTTCCTGACTGCAAATTTTGCCTCAGACAATTGATAGCTGGGGGACCCTGGATACATCAATTCAATCTGTTTGCCTCCATTTCCCCATCAGTAAAGTGAGCCTGTGAAGCAAATGGCAAACTGCTCCAGTATCTTGGTCCAGAAAACTCCATTAGGGTCATGAAGAAGCAGACATGACTGAAAAAATGACTGAACAAAGGTCCTACATAATATCCCTCCAATTATTAATGCTGTCTTTCTATTGAGGTTATTATCTATCCATCGATCCATCTTTTTATCATCTATACTCATCTATACACCCATCTATATACCCATCTATCATCTCTCTGTTTCTGTCTGTCTCTATTTGTCAATCTCTCTCTCTCAGTTTCCTCATCTGTAAAATGGACAGGAGAAGGAAATGGCAAACCATTCTAGTATCTTGACCAAGAAACCCCCCCTAGAATCAAGAACAGCTGGACATGATTGACAAGTGATTGCACCAAGATCCTACACAACAATCTTCCTCCAATAATTAGTGATTTTTTCTCTTGATTAATCCTTACACCCAGCTATCTATCATCTGTGTTGCCATTTATCCATCCACCCATATATCCATCCACCCAACCATCCCATCCATCCACCCATCCATCCCATCCATCCACCCATCCATTCCATCCATCCACCCAACCATCCCATCCATCCACCCAACCATCCCATCCATCCATCCACCCATCCATCCATCCACCCATCCATCCATCCATCCATCCACCCATCCATCCCATCTATCCATCCACCCATCCATCCCACCCATCCATCCACCCATCCATCCATCCATCCATCCACCCATCCAATCCATCCCATCCATCCACCCATCCATCCCATCCATCCACCCATCCACCCAACCATCCCATCCATCCATCCACCCATCCATCCATCCACCCATCCATCCATCCATCCATCCACCCATCCATCCCATCCATCCATCCACCCATCCATCCCATCCATCCATCCATCCATCCATCCACCCAACCATCCCATCCATCCACCCATCCACCCATCCATCCATCCATCCATCCATCCATCCATCCATCCATCCATCCATCCATCATCTATCAATTCTGTGTCTCTTTCTGTTTCTCTTTCCCTCTATACATGTTTTATTCTCCCCCCCCAGTAGACTCAAGGACAGGGATGGTTTTGTTTGTTCTTGCCACATCATATGTACCTAACATTTCTTAAATCTAATTTATCTGTAGAAAAAACAGAGAATCATAAATGGAATGGATCTTAGTGGCCATTAAAGCCATCCCCCACTTTACAAATGAGGGCATTGAGGTAGAGAAAGTGACTTTATCTAGAGTCATGCAGCTAGTTGGTGTCTTTGCTAGAATTTCAACTTCTTCCTACTTTCAAGTCCTGTGCTCACTCCACAATGTCATGCTGCCCTTTTTTAATTAAACTGAATTGAATTTGTGCCTTTTCCTTCCTCAGACTAACAGTTTTTTCTATTGAACTCCTCTTTCTCTTCTTTCCCTTCCAACCTCACTCCACTTCCCCACGACCATGCTGATAGCTATGCCTTCCATAGACACAATATCTAGAGCCTCTGTGGATGGCAATTTTAAATTTATCACTATGATTGCTAGAACTCAATGTAAAAAAATACCAGTGTTAGGTCTGAATGCTCCGAGGATGATGGAGAATGATGACTGTGCAAAAAATTTCAGATAAAACTTTAACACCCACCCATTTTTCCCCTTTAAAGTTTCTTTTTATTATGTGAATAAAACATGAGAAAAGTAGAATTGTTGCTCACTAGGGTAGAAATGAAAACAGAATAGAAACCTGGAGCATATACTAAAGGTTCTGTTCAAGATGAATGAAAAAAAGTGAAATTTGTTCAAAGTCAGAGAGATAGCTCACAAAATTGCTGAGTTAGTGATGTGTGTGACTATTTTCACTTGGGCAGTTCTGGCCAAAATCCAGGAATAATTATTGTCATAGAGGGGACTTTTATTGTATAAATTCAGAACTTAGTACAGGACCTGGCTCATTGTGGATGCTTTTTTGGTTATTGTTGTTCAGTCATCATTGATGCCCAAGTCTTTGTGACCCTGTAGAGGATTTTCTTGGCAAAGATACTAGATCGATTTATCTTTTCCTCCTCCCGAGATGGTGCTTGATAAATGTTTATTAAGGGGACTAATTTAATGCTTCATATGGGTGAATTTGTATTTTTGGGTAATTGTCTCAAATATGGGGATTATAGGTACATAACTGCAAAACACTTCACACAAAGTCAAATCTAAACTGTAGACATTTTAATTACTTATAGGTAATTTGAACCAATATAATAAAAATGACTATTCTACCTAATTTAATTTACATATTCATTACCATGCCAATTAAGCTAATTATTTTCAGGGGAGCTTTGAAAATAATAACAAAATTCACCCCAAAGTATAGAAGATCAAGAATACTTAGAGAATCAATACAAAAGTGAAGGAAGGCAACCTCCCAATTCCAGATTTCAAACTATATTACAAAGTGCTAATCATCAAAACGATTTGGCAGTAACTACGAAATAGAGTGGTAGATCTACAGAATAGATTAGGCATACAATAAGTCAGTAGTAAGTAGTCATAGCTATCTGGTGTTTGAGAAGTCCAAAGATCCATGCTTTTGAGTAGGAATCCACCAATTGGAAAAAAATTGTTGGAAAAACAGGAAAGCAATTTTGCAGAATCTAGGTAAAGACCAATATCTGGTACTAAGGTAAGTCAAAGCGGATAAAAGATTTAGATGTAAAAGGTGATATCATAAAGAAATTAGGGGAAGGGGTGGCTAGGTGGCACAGTGGATAGAGCACCGGCCCTGGAGTCAGGAGGACCTGAGTTCAAATCCAGCCTCAGACACTTAAGAATTACCTAGCTGTGTGGCCTTGGGCAAGTTACTTAACTCCATTGTCTTGCAAAAACCTAAATAAATAAATAAATTAGGGGAACATGGACAAATAGAACTGTCAGATCCATGGAGAAGGCTAGTGGTTTTGACCAAATAAGAGATAGAGAGGATCACCGGAAGCTTAATATAGATAATTTTGACTACATAAAATTAAAAAGCTTTTGCACAAATAAAACTAAGGGAGTCAAAATTAGAAAGAAAACAGGAAATTGGGAAAGCATTTTTAATAGTGAATTTCCCTGATAAAGGCCTCATTTCTCAACTGTATCTAGGGTACTTACTTAAATTCAGAAAAATTAAAACCAACCAATTCCTAGTTATTAAATGATAAAATGATATGAACAAAAACAGTTCTTAGAAGAAATCAAAGCTATCTATAGTCATATAAAAATGCTTTAAATCACTATTGATTAAAAATGCAAATGAAAATAACTGAGGTACAATTTCATACCTATCAGATTGAATAACATAACAGAAAAAGAAAATGCAACTGGGATATTAATACATTGTTAGTGGAATTGTGAACTAGTCCAACCATTCTGGAGATTCTTATCTATACTTAAAGACCTATAAAATTGTGCATACCCTTTGACCCAGAAATTTGACTTCTAGGTCAGTTCCCCGAAGTGATTTTTAAAAAAGGAAAAAAGATTTATTTGTATAAAAATATTTATAGAAGGTATGATAACAAAGAATTGGAAATTGAAGCTAGGACCATCAACTGGGGAATGGCTAAACAAGTTGTGTTGCATGATTATATGTAGAGAAAAACAGAGAATCATAAATGGAATGGATCTTAGTGGCCATTAAAGCCATCCCCCACTTTACAAATGAGGGCATTGAGGTGGAGAAAGTGACTTATCTGGATTATGATGGAGCACTATTATGCTACAAGAGATGACAAGCAGGATGGTTTCAGAAAAACCTGGGAAGACTTATTAGAACTTGTACAAAGTGATTAGAGCAGAACCAAAATAACATTATGCCCAGTAGAAGCAATATTGTAAGGATGAACCACTGTGAAAGACTTGGGCTATTTTGATTAAGATAATGATAAAGGCAATTCCAAAGAACTCATGATGAAAAATGCTATACACCCTTAATGAGAGCACTAATGAACTCTGATTGCAGAGGAAAACCTATATTAAAAAACAAAAACGAAAAACACAATTTTCTTAATTTTTCTAGTTTTTGTTTGCTTTGAATCTATGCTTTCTTGTGTTTTTCATGACTTTATAATTATATTTAATATTAAATTGCTTGCCTTTCCAAGAAATTGGGAGGGGTAAAAGGGAAGAAAGTCATTTGGAACTCATTTTTTAAATGAATGTTAAATTATTTTTTTGTTTTACATATAATTGGGAAATATTTAATGAAATCACTAAGATTTTAAAAGCCTCACTTCATAGAGAAAAACTCTGTTTCAGTCATTTGCTCTTTGTTTACATCTTATTAGCTTCACTAAGCTGTATGCCTATGCACACAGGATAGAAGAATAAGCATTTCTCTCTTTGTGTATAATGAAAGCCTTGAATTGCAACAGTTTTTGTGTTTACTTTACAAATAAATTCCAAGTAGTGTGTGCTATTTAATCCTGAAAACAGTTTGCATATGTATTTTTAAATGCTTCTTATTCCAAAGCCTCCAGAATTGGGAAGGTGGAAAGATACAGACTAGAATTCATGCATGCATTTTATTTAAAAAAAAGAAATGCTCAGGATGACAGCTGTTTACAAGGTCTTAGGCGGCTTCAGATTTTGGATACATGGCTTATTTCATATTGCCAAAAAGCCACCGACCAAAAGCTTTGTTCATGAATGCTAGCTTGGTGATATTCATGATCAAAAATAAAGCCAGAGGATTAATGTATTTCCCCACCCTTCCTCTTTAGTTTCCTATAGCATCTCCAAAAAGGTCAAAGAAGATTAAAGAGCTAGAAAATAATTCTCCACAATTTCACCACCAGAAAATATTTGGTTCTGGGATGGGCTATTACATTATTCTTTGAAATGATCAATTATATAATAATAATAAAAATTATAACCACATTGACAGGACTCATCTCCAGGAAATGGATTTGGCTGCAATCTATTGCAGCTTATTCCAATAATCAAATGGATTTGTGATCTCATTAGCATAGGTGCTCTAGTCAGTGATGCAGATCACAAGATGTCCACTCATTCATTTTGTGAAACCTGTGCCCATTTCTTCCTACAATATGATTGTGAGACTCTAGCCTCTTTTATCCCTTGATCTTGGGAGGAAACCAATGGAGAATGTGGCTTTTCCATTGGTTTCACCCCCCCCCCACTCTCATGGGTTACAAATTCATTACGTACATTGGTTCTTGTCCTTCGTCATCGAAGAAGACCAAAATGATATCACTATGTTTGAATCAAATTACAGGGTGTCCGACTGTGACTGATCAGGTCTATACGAATTTGGAATGCTCCACTGGAGGTTGGGCATAAATTGTCCATGTGAACACCTGGGGTGGGTATTCTAAACCTAGTCATGTCACGTTTCCTTTGAGCTGCTTCATTCTACCTTCCTCATAGAGTGCAGCCCTCTCACGGATGGGGTACCCCATACTGGGTGGTCCTGGGTCAGTGACTCCCAGGCTGTCCAATCAGTTCTAAAGTTCTTCACTGAGACCTTCAGGGGGTTTCAGTATCGCTTCTTCTGACCCCCTTGTGAGCACTTGCCCTGTGGGAGTTCTCCAGAAAATAGTTTGTTTTTTGGCAAGCCTACATCTGACATTCTAACAACATGTCCAGCCCATTGTAGTTGCCCTCTCTATAGTCATGTTGGAATGCTTGGCAGCTTAGTTGAGAAAGGACCTCAGGGTCTGGGATCTTCTCCTCCAGGTGACCTTCAGAATCTCCCTAAGACAATTTAAATGGAAGCAATTCTGTTTCCTGACATGGCACTGGTGGACTGTCCAGGTTTCACAGGCATATGGCAATGAGGTCAGCACAACGGCTCTGGATACCTTCAGTTTGGTTATCACTCTAATACCTCTTCCCTCCCCAATACTGAGGCAATCATACAAACATACATACATACAAACACACATGCATAACATACTTGCACATACATACACCCATATACTTAAAGACAAAATGGAAGAAGATACGTGCAATGCAACTGATTCAGAGAATCAAGAGGGAAGTGCTTCCCACAAAATTTATGAACATACATGCCTAATTTTCAATCCTTCCAAAGGTCTGTATTCATCCATGGATGTGCCCTCTACTCACATGAATGATAACCTTTCCTCATTGTCATGGATGGTGAGGCATTGTTGTGTTACTTTTGTTGTCCTTCATTCTTTTTTAAAAATTTTTTTATTTAAGGCAATGGGGTTAAGTGACTTGCCCAAGGTCACACAGCTAGGCAATTATTAGGTGTTTGAGGTCACATTTGAACTCAGGTCCTCCTGACTCCAGGGCTGGTGCTCTATCCACTGGGCCACCTAGTTGCCCCTGCTACTTTTACTATGGACCCCCTCTGCTAAAAGACCAGGAATGTGAGGCAAAGGGGTTGTTTGAAAACAGATCTGATAGGTTGCACTGAAGAGAAATTGGTGGAGTGTTCCTTTACTTATTTAGAAAATCCAGAAGACTTAGTTTACTCCTTCCTCGAGTCATAAAATCATAGGGTTAGAGCTTAAAGGGACCTTAGTGTTTTTCTAGTTGAACCCCCTCATTTAAAAAAAATTTAATCCTTGTTTTAAAGATAGGAAACTGAGTCCTAGAAAAGTCACATAATCAGCATTTTTATGTGCTTTCTGCGTTTCAAGAACTGTTAATCATATAGAGAGATGCCAGAGCCATCCAGTGCAACCCTCTCATTTTATAGATAAGGAATGAAGATAGGGATAAGCAACTTGCTTATGGTCTCACAAGTAGCTGATAGTACATGGTGGATAGCAAGTAACAGCCAGGATTTGAGCACATCTCCTCCTACTCGGTCTCTTCTTTATGGTGCCCTGCATCCATATGATACACTGATTAAAAGTTAAAAAAAAAAGCTACAGGAAGGTCAGCCTAATATATCTTCCCTGATTTAATCAATCATGAAAAATATTATTTATCTACTGTATGCATATCATGGGGCTATGTACTAAGAGAGAGTTAAATAAGATGTGATTGTCACCCTCATGAAGTCTTCAGTTTAATCAGATCTTCGGATTATCATCATTTCTCCTGTTTTACCTTGTTTCTGGTAGTCAATCACCACTTCCTGTAGCTGGGTGGGGGGAGTATCCATGGGACTGCAGATTGGATATTAAAAGTGAAAAGAAGAGATGTGATCACTGAATAATTGTTTTCAAGTCATCAGCAAGCCTTTATTAGGCTCTTGCTATATTCTGACCAATGAGATAAGCATTAGATGTAAAAGAAGGGTGATGGATGGTCCCCACTGTCAAGGATCTCACAGTGTAATGGGAAAGAACAACTTTCTTTCCACTAAGATACATACAGGATAAACTGATAGTCAGCAGAAGGAAGCCCTATCTTTATGGGGCGCAGGGAAAGTTTTTGTAGAAGATAAGATTTTAGTGGAGACTTAAGGAAGTCAGGAGGTGGGAATGAAGAGGGAGGGACTTCCAGGAGTGAGTTGGGAGATGGAGCAGCTGGGACACCAGTGTCACACAAAATAGTAAGGGAAATAGCAAATAATACAGAAGTAACGAATGAGAAGGGAAGTAGGAAACGGCTAGGTTATGGAGGACTTTAAGAATCAAGCAAGATTTTATATTTTAGCCTGGAAGTAATAGTTCATTGAAAAGGAACATGGAATGGCCAAACCTCTGTTTTAGGAAGACCATTTTGGCAGATGAATGCAGTCTGGAGAGACTTGGGGCAGACAGATCCTTCCTCAACTATAGCAACAGTCCAAGTGGGAGGTGATGACAGTCTGCATTGGGTTGGGGGCAGTGTCAGAGGAGAGGACGGGGCATATTTAAGAGATGCTGCAAAGGTGAAATTAAAAGGTTTTTAGCAACTGATTTAACTTCACTCCTCCAATCTCTCAATTGCAAAGATGGAAAAAAATTAGATCAATTATATATATATATATATATATATATATATATATATATATATATATATAACTAGAAACCTCATGAAAGTAAAGAAATAACATCAGAAAACTGAACTACCTGAAGCCCCCATTCAGTTTCCCCTCTTTCAGTCCAGTCCCTGGACCAGGAAACAGAATGACTTGGATGTTCAGCTCTGGCTATGGTGGATACTACCCTACTTCCAGAAGCCACTTCTATAGTCTAGTCACTCAGGCTAGAGAAAAAAATCAGACAATTCAAGGTATCAGGTATATGAACTCTGGCAGAAGCTCAAGAGATGTGGATTTTCTCTATTCTCTAGTGCATTTTTTTACTCGTTATACTCTCAAGTCCTCTTTCTATTTCTTGATATTGATATGACATAACTTTCTTCATTGACTGAAATGGAATATGGTGGTGGAAGATGGTAGAGTGATGGACTTGAAATCAGGAACACTCTATCCACCGTGACATCTTAGATACTTCCTTTGTGACCCTGGGCAAGTCACTGGATTTTTCTTTGCCTCATCTATTAAATGGGGATGGTAAGAGCTCCTCACTCACCAGGTTATTGTGATTGAATTAAATTATATATGTAAAGTATTTTGCAAACATTAATGTGTTTAAGTTTAAGAGAAAATGATAAATATGACATGGTCATTTCTGACTTTGGCCCTAATTGCCTCTGACTCTATCGTGAAGAAGGCTACTATCCAAATCTTTTGCCTATCAGCTGCCCAGACCTGAACTTTTGCAGAAGCTGGGCATACATAACTGAAGAAAACCTTGGGAATGTGAGCTTTGACGTGTATGTGTATGTGTGTGTACACGCATGTATGTGTGTGTGTGCTTCCATAATTCAAGAGTAGCAATTTCCTGTGTGGTTTTGCCTATCCCCAATATGAATATAAATTCCTTTGTATCATAGTTGATAGTTTTCAAGATTTGGTGCATCCTAAAAACATTCTGGGACAGTGGCCAACATAGTGATAAGAGTCTTTCCATTTAGATAGACTGGCCCTTGGATGACAGAAACACCTCCAAGATCACCATTGAACCTCTGCTCTATGGCAAATTCCAGTATTTTTAGAGGAGGACTTGATTGGAAGGTCTAAATGTGTATATTGAGATTACAAATGTGGATAATAAATGGATCCTTTGTATCTGCATTCAATACAATTCTACAATTATGTATTTTTGAAAAAAATCACATTTTACCAACCACTGAATAGAGTTACAGGAATGCAAATCAAGCCCTGAAGAAACTCCTATTTGAAGGATGAATTAATTAAAGGAAAGTGGGAGCAATGGAACATAAAGCAAAAAATAGTCCATTGCTACTGACTTGTATTCAATCAATTAAAAAAATTACAAAGGATCCAAAATGTGATTGAATGACTTAATATTTGTAAAATCTGCTTTAGGTAGTGTTTGGTATAGGGTAGGTCCTATGTGAATGCCTATTCCCTTCTCCTTCCTTATAGGTTTCAGCCATAATGCTAGGCTGTGGTTCATCTCTCCTTTTCAAAGAGAATGAGTGACATTACAAATGATGCCTTAGAGTCTTGCAATTCAACTGGATTTAAATGAGTTGAGTTGTACAAACTCATCAGCCTCACTATCTCTTCTAGAATCATTGATGTCCAATGGCAGGACAAAAATCAAGATGACTGGAGAAGACCTGGAATGTAGTGGGTGACCTTGATGTCTTTGATGTCTGATCAGCTCTGAGTGCTCCATAGTTTTTTACTTCAGCCATCTTCATGGACATTGGAACAAATTATTCCATCTGTTTATTCCACCAAAAGTCTTTGCATGGTTAGAATAGACATCTCCCTAACTTGTCAACAGGTTTGAGGCCATTTATTTATTTTCAACTTGGTTTAACCTTGTCTTCCAAGTGTGGTTTTTGTACACATGAAGCTACAGTTTCTTGGAACCACAGGTGAGTGTTGGTTCACAGGTGATCACCAAGGGTATATGAATAGCCCTGAAAATGACTTGGCAAGTCCTCATAACAAAGGTTCTGGTTGTTCCTGAACACCCCATACATTCTATTGTGCTAGTTACTAGGGATACAAAGACAAAAGCCAAACTAGGACCTTTCTTCAAAGAACTCCAGTTAGAGAAGACATTGTGTAAATACAGGTATATAGAGAACATATGAACCCAACTTTGGGTTATTTGAAGGATATTTGAAGTGTTGCTGCTTAGGCACAATTATGGATAGTAGAATTTCTGGTAGAACTTTAGAGACCAGAAGATAGTCTTCCTTCTTTTTTCAGAATAGAGAATCTTAACCTAGAGGCCTTGAACTTTATTTTAAAAATTGTGATAATCAATATAATTGATTATATAATCAATATGATTGATTTCCTATGTAGCCTAATATATTTTATGCTTTTAATACCCTTATTCTAAGAAGATGTGCACTGGCTTCACCAGACTGCCAAAGGCATCCAGGATACAAGAAAAATGAAAAACTCTGGATCTAGAAAAAACTCAAACAACTTGTGAACCAACACCATTCCACATGCAGGTAATTTGCACAATTATGCTCTCTACCAATGCATATAAATACCCAAGCAGGACCATGTAAAACATCCAAGTCTCTCAAACCCCCCAGAATTAGTTGGAAACCTTACTACCCTACAAAATAGAAGAAAAGTGATCTTGAGGAAAAAGGCACCAGCAGCTGGGAAACATGTCATGGAGAAGATGAACTGAGCCTTGAAGGAAATGAAGAATTCTGGGATTCAGAGATGAGGGGAGAATACATTCCAGGCAAGGAAGGTTGACTGAAGTGAAGCCACAGGTGCAGAAGATGGGCTGCCATCTTAAGACCAGGCTAATTGTACTGAAATATGGTGGGATTAGAATAGTGGACAATAAGGCCTGAAAGGTTGGTTGGAACTTGGTTGTAAAGGGCTATAAATGATAGACAAGTGTATAGCTGATCCTGAGTCATTAGGAGCCACTGGTGTTTTCTGAGTAGGGGAATATCAAGGTCAGATTTCTACTTCAGGAACCTGAGGCATGGATGAGGGATGGATAGATTAGAGTGGTGAAATGTAAGATATGGAGGTCAGTTAGGAGGCTATTTCAATATTACACAGGAGAGGTGAAGAGAGTATGAGCCATATTGTAGAACAGATGGGAAAGATGATGTGGAGGGATAACACATAAGAGAACCTAACTAGTCCTCATAATGACTAAGCCCATGTAGTAATTAATTTTTAGATTTTTGCAAGGCAGTGGGGTTAAGTGGCTTGCCCAAGGCCACACAGCTAGGTAATTATTAAGTGTCTGAGGCTGGATTTGAACTCAGGTCCTCCTGACTCCAGGGTCAGTGCTCTATCCACTGTGCCACCTAGCCGCCCCTCATGTACTATTTTCTAAGGAGAAAAATGAATTTTGATTTAGGACAGTTCAATTTAGACTATGATTTCATTGGTAAAGTGAACCCCCCAGTAAAGAAACGACTTCTGCCAATATCCATGGATCATCTGCTTTGCAAGTGAAAGAATTGCCTTGGGACATGAAGAGATGATACGCCTTACCCATAGTTTTACAACCGAATCCACATCTTTCTAACTCAAAGTAAACTTACTGTGCATTGCATCATGTTGTCTCTCATGGCCTCATCTTTCATTTCTATAATTGAAACAATGATTTTTCCTTTCCTAGTCAACTTTAAATAGATATTTTCTTCTTTTTAATACAATTTGTAAGAACTCCTAGAGAGGGAACAGTGTACATTGTGGAGATGGCCCATCATGGGATGCTTTTACAGAGGGGAGTGCTATGGGTTCTCCATTAAGTACTAGGTAAAAACTTACTGCTGATAATGGCGGCCTTATGTGCAACTCTCCAACGTCCACCCACCCTTTAGACAGTCCAACCTATGGAGAATTTAATAGCTGCGTGATAGGAGAATGTGACTATGCACAACATCTACAGACGATGCAGAAAGCATTTAAAATTGGTGAGGTGGGCGTACAAATAAGAACTAGCCAATTTTTAGCTCAATAACCTGTTTAATTGATTAAAAGAAACGCATTTAATGTCTCTTGGATCTCTGCAAAGCTTCAGAAATCATTGAAAGCTGAGGGCTGAGCTGCTTGTTGGTTAGGACCACAGTAATGCCATTTATCGAGCACTTTGCAAATATTATCTCATTTGACCCTCATAGCTCAGTTTGTTAAATAGACATTATAACTATTGTTATTCCCATTTTACATTTGGGGAATGGGATGTTTGTAGAAATTGAGAGGCATGCTAAATATTCTGGATAGTTTCAAACCCAGGGCTCTCCTGTCACGTCTCTCACCATATTGTCACCTTTGGGAGGTATGGTTCATCAAATTATCTCTAAAGACCTTCTGTGATTATAGGAGCCTATAGTAGCAATTTGGTTATGGATCCAGAATACATGTAAAGAACAATATATTTGAAGCCAGGAAACCTTGTTCAGGTTCATGTCTTTCTCTCCCACTGACCACCCCAAAATCTCACATACAGCTTACTTCGTAGGAATATACCTTAGTTAGGTAAACACCTCAGGAATCTGACTTTGGGAATAGTATGAAGGATGGAATGGAATAGGTGAAGACTTAGGGTCTATTGCAAAATGTAGGCGAAAATGAATGAGGATCTAAATTACAGAGGTTTCCACCTGTAGAGAGAAGAGTTCAGATGTGAGCGGTGTTGAGATTTGGCAATTGATTGGATATGTGTAGTCAAAGACAGTAAGGAGTTGAGAATAATGCAGAGATTATAAACCAAGGGAACTGGAAGAATCATGGTTCCTTTGACAGAATATAGATTTGTAATATAATTTGTAATAATTTGAACAGGGAAATTTGTAATAGAGGAGGGTTTGGGGAGAAAGTGAGTTCTCTTTTAGACATGCTGATTTTGAGATTACACCAAAATATCCAGTTTGAAATGTCAATCAGTTAGTTATTCAAGCTTGAAGATCACAGAGAGACAGATATAGATATATTGACCTGTAAATCAGCAGAGATGACAATTAAAACAATAGGAGCTGATGAGTTCATCAAGAGCGAATGTAGGGGCGGCTAGGTGGTGCAATGGATAGAGCACCGACCCTGGAGTCAGGAGGACCTGAGTTCAAATGTGACCTCAGACACTTAATAATGACCTAGCTGTGTGGCCTTGGGCAAGCTACTTAACCCCATTTGCCTTGCAAAAACCTATAAAAGAGAGAATGAGAGAAAAAAAGTGTATGGGGACAGAGCCTTGGAGAACCCCTACATTTACAGAGTGTAATAGAAATGATGACTCAATAAGAGAGGCCAGAATGTGATTCAGGGGTTCAGGTAAGGAACCTGGCAAGATGGTGGCCACTTCCTCCCTGAATTTGCAAACAGGTGCAGATCAGAGTCAACACACCCTGAAACAGCGCTCAAGAAGCCCACCATAAAATTATATCGTTTTTCTCAGTTTTTTAGATGCAGGGAAGCCAGTCCTTACTTTGCAGACATGAGTACTCACTTCCTGTTGTGATTTCCCCAGACACTTCTCAGAATCCCTGGGGAGGGCAGATTTTATCAAAACCCATTTGTCAGCTAGATTTGATTTAGGAAGTCCAGACACCTAGTTCTCCCCAGTCATCATATTCCGTATCAGCTGGAACTGGATCCTTCCTGCTTAATGGCCCAGGGTGGTTCGCCATTTCAGGAAACTCTAGTTCCCATATGTTGGGGGGCTGAAGAATGAATCAGAAGAAAAACACTATGTCCGATTGAATGATTAATATTCATGCTTCCCAATTCTGCCAATAATTACAGTCCATATTTTCCCAAGTACTTGTTGCCTCCCCCATTACTGTTCAGTTCTTTGCATTCTTTAGACTTGTATCTCCAACAAAGTTCTTGGCACATTACAGCCACTGACTTTATATTTGTTTATTTAGTCAGTATTTTTTCCCTTATTTAAATATTTCAGGCCATAGCAGCCCCTCACTCAAATCCAGTTTACTTGCTTGTCATGGTAACATCTTTCTGATGTCATGGCCTTCTTCAAGAGTGAAGGATAAACATCATCATCATCCAATATTTCAGGGAACTCTGACTTCTTAGATCCCCTAATCAACCAATCACCAAACATTGATGCTAATCTACTGCAGTGTATAGCACTTGGGGTCAGGACGACCTGAATTTGAATCCTGTCTTAGATAGCTGTTTGACTCTGGAATGTTTGATCCTAGAAATAGGTAATGTGGAGCCAGGGGGATTGATTGAGTAAAGAAGATGACATGCTATGTCTGTGCTTTAGGAAGGTTACATTTGTCAGCTAGGTAGAGCAGTAATGTCACACTCCAATAGGAATGAATCCCTGTCATTAGAAATTAGAAAAGAAAATGATTATATTTCATTTTTCTTTATTTAAACATTTCTCAATTATAGTTTAATCTGTTTCAGGCTGATTAATTCCCCCTTCTCACCTCCCTCCTATATCTGATGTATGGAGATGGTTGCCCAGCTTGAAGCAGGTTGACCAACTAGAGAGAGTCTATTGTAGTAGTCTACTGACAGGTGTTGAGGCCTTGAGCTAGGGGGAGGTGATTAAGGAAAGGAGGAATGAGCAGATAGAAAGGTGGAGAGAGGAGAATTTGCAGCGAATGGAATAAGTGGGGTGAATGAGCATAAAGATGACACCAGATGGTGAAAGTAGAAGACAGTGAGCAAGGTGGCAACCTTGACTTTAATACAGAAGAACTAGATATTTAGAAGAAGAGATGAAGAGTTATGGTTTGGCAATGTCGCATTTAAGATGTCTGCAGGATATCCAGTTTAAGCTGTTCCACAAGGCAATTGGTGTCGCAAATTAGAAATCTGGATCTGGAGAAAAGTTGGGGTTGGATGTGTAGATCTGCTCGTTATATATGGAGTGACAAAATAGAGGCATGAAGTCCATTGCTGTTGACCAAAAGACAGACTGAGGTCAAAACTCATTTCTATACTTTACTAGGAGATCCCATGTCTGGCACACGGTAGAATATCATACAAGTAAAACAACTTCTCTCAGCCTCAGTTTCCTTCTCTGTAAAAAGGCATGAGAGTTCTTATAGCACCTACCTCGTAGGGCTGTTGTGAGGATTGGGTGAGATAATGTACGCTTTGCTAGTCTTGGAGCAGTACATGAGCATCATCATTCTTATTATTACTGTTCTTTTTATGGCACAATTTATTTATTGGGTAGTTTTCTGAGTTAATGTCAAAAAATTCATCACCGACTAGATGCTGCTTTGACAATGAGCATCATCAAATCTCTAGTCTAGTCCTGGGATGTTCATTCAGCACAGAATCTGTGACTAGGTTTGTACCAAAGTTTTTCCAATTCATTTGAATTCAGTCTAATTCATCATCAGTTTCTAAGACACTGGCAACATATTTAAATGATATTTGAGAAAAAAGAAGCTTCTTAAAGGACAACTTTAGTGAGCTGAGGGACAGGTGAAAATAGGCTTATCACGTGATAAGAGATAAATCGGTCCCAGGTGCCATTGCTTCCTCATCAATGTCAAAAGAATGAGAAGATGGCACAAACAAGCTTGATTAGGCTCATCTGGAGGTTTGATGGTAGGATACCAGCAAAATTCTCCAAGGATGGGCAGGCATGAGTAGTTGGTGATTTTATCACCGGAGGGAATACCTAATTGATGAAATCACAGATCTACTGAAGAAGCAACAATTTGTATAAGCCTCTTGGTTTATTCTTATTTTACCCACTTTGTGATAGTTTTGGAGATTCCTCCTGTCAATGGCCATTGGCATCTGTTCTGCAACGTATAGTCTAAGAGTTCCCAGGATAGTGAGAAATTAAGTGGCTTCTCCAGGGTCAAAAAGGTAGCAAGAATCATTTGGGGATAGTTGAATCCTAGTCTTTCTAAACTGGAAGCCAGCCTTTTATCTACCAGTCTAGCTATACATTTTATGGATGAAGAACCTGAGGTCCCAGAGGACTTAAGAAGTAACTTTCTCAAGTCCATAGAGCTAGTCAAGAGAACTGGAACCCACTATGCTACACTGATTTGTTAAGATGAAAATTCAAAGGCATCCTAGCTTTGGTTCATTTTATTTTCTCTATTTTTTGAAGAAAAAGAGGAAAAAATCACTTTTTGAAATCATTGTTTATATTTCAGTTATTGTTGGAAATGTACCATAGCTCATTTACCCCTACGGTATTTTTTTAAATTTCTCTTTGGGGTCACTGGTAATTTTGATTCTTTAGATATTGGGGTATTCTTTGATTCACTGACTGAAGCATCTAGAAAATGTATAATGGAAGGTGATGGACTGGTTATGAATGGAAAGGGAAGGATAATGGATGAACAACTTCCATACTGCTTTGATGATATTCTTGTAGTTTAAAGGTTTAGAGGAGACTCTTCAGTTCAATAAACTTATTTTTACTGAAGATTTATCAAAGAATAGGGAAAAGAATTCCATAGGAGAAGTTGTGAGTAGGTAATATATGGAGGGAACACCAGAATTGGTGGGGTTATGGATGATTTCAGTCTTTAAAGGAACAGATTACTTTGGTTGGCACATGAATGACTCTGTCCCCAAGGGCTGACACTGAGTGAAGATGGCATTACTGTAGTTATAACTGTTCTTTTCTTATACTGAATATAGGAATTCATGACATTTATTTGGCTTTTTTTTAACAATCTCAACATTTCAGTTGCACTTTTATAGACAAAAAAACAACCTGACATCAAAAAGTTATTTTCATCCAAATCCAGACTCCAGGGAGCTGGGTCCTTTTCTGTATCTTTCTTAGCTGGTGGTGGGATGTCTAAATTCCATTAAAATATATAATACATAGAGACAGATCATTCTCAGGAGATTTACCTCCTAGGCACATATCTGGAAACACTATAGAAGACCTTTATTACTGTGAGTAAGAAGCCTTTTCAGAAGTTTGAGTTTTAAAGTATTTTACATAACTATCCTCCTGATTTCTGGCTTGCTCTTATAAATAGAACATCAAAATGTTACTTCAAATAGCCTTAATTTGGAAGATATATTTCCAAGTGCTATAGTCAGCTTAGGATTTGACAATCTTTTTTTAGGTTTTTGCAAGGCAAATGGGGTTAAGTGACTTGCCTAAGGTCACACAGCTAGGTAATTATTAAGTGTTTGAGGGCAGATTTGAACTCAGCTACTCCTGACTCCAGGATTGGTGCTCTATCCAGTTCACCATCTAACCACCCTAGGATTTGACAATCTTTAAACACATATTAAACATTTGAGATATATGCGTGTGGGGGTGGGGTGGGAGGGGACTGGAGATCCCATATTTGACACATATTAGTATAACATAACAGTCAAAAACTTCTCTCAGCCTCAGTTTCCTTATCTGTAGAATAGGCAGAATAGCACCTATAGCACCTTCGTCTTAGGGCTCTTGCAAGAATTGAGTGAGATAATACATGCTTTTGTCAGTACTAGATATATCAACTGATATTATGTGCTATTTTTACTGGGCAGTTTATGTCTATGCATTCATGTAAGATGTGTACATCCACATAGCATGTCTGAATAGAGTAGAGTAGAATAGAATAGAATAGAATAGAATAGAATAGAATAGAATAGAATAGAATAGAATAGAATAGAATAGAACAGAGTAGAACAGAATAGAATAGAATAGAACAGAACAGAACAGAACAGAACAGAACAGAACAGAACAGAATAGAATAGAACAGAAGAGAGAATAGAACGGAATAGAATGGAATAGAGCGGAAAAGAACGGAATAGAACGGAACAGAACGGAACAGAATGGAACAGAACAGAGTAGAACAGAACAGAACAGAACAGAATAGAATAGAATAGAATAGAATAGAATAGAATAGAATAGAATAGAATAGAATAGAATAGAATAGAATACAACACAACACAACAGAATAGAACAGAATAGAACAGAACAGAGTAGAACAGAGTAGAACAGAACAGAACAGAACAGAATAGAATAGAATAGAATAGAATAGAATAGAATAGAATAGAATAGAATAGAATAGAATAGAATAGAATAGAATAGAATAGAATAGTAGACGAGCTCTTCAGCAGGGAGGAATATATTTTAGCTCGAACCTGGAAAAAGTAGCTCTACTCTACTGGAAGGGGATTTCTTATTTATAATCCAGTTGTTTGTAACTCGGGTAAATGAAGAAAACAAGGAAGGAAGGAAAAGGGTTAGGAAAAAGGAAGGAAGAAATTAAAGAAAAGAAAGGGACAAAGAAGCAAATGAGAAGTGAAAAGAATGGGAAAAGAAGACATAAGGAAAGAAAGGGAAAGAAGCAAGATAGGAAGAAAGAGAAAAGACATACTAAAGCTCAGAATAAAAAGTAAGTAACAAAAGGGAAGAATGGAAAGAAGAAAGAAAAGAGAAAAAAACTAAATACAAAAAGGGGCAGCTAGGTGGCACAGTGAATAGAGAGCATCAGCCTTGGAGTCAGGAGGGCCTGCGTTAAAATCTGACATCATACTCTTTTTTTTTTGTAAGACAAGTGGAGTTACATGGCTTGCCCAAGGCCACACAGCTAGGTAATTATTAAGTGTCTGAGGTCGGATTTGAACCCAGGTACTCCTGACTTCAGGGCCGGTGCTCTATCCACTATGCAATCTAGCCAACCCTGACATCATACTCTTAATAATTACCTGTGTGACTTTGGGCAAGTGACAAGCCATTGCCTGGGGGGGGGAAAGAAAAGAAAATAGAGCATAAAGAAGATGAAATGAGCAAGAGAGAAGGAATGAGAAAAGAGCAAACACATGAAGAAGCTTTGGATCTCAGCAATCCTCTCATTCTGAAAAATATATTCTCATAAATGTTTTCAAATTAGAATCAGGACTTTAGATTCAATTGTAAAATATATCACTTTTATCTATCTCTAAATTATTGCTTTCTTCTTTGGAGGAAAAAGCTACAAAGGTAAAGAGAAAAATTCTGTATTCACTAACCATCTCTGCTAAATGTTCAGTCATTCTGGTCAACAAACTTGGTAATGGTCAGATAATTGCAATTTCTGACAAGAAATAGAGTTAGCCTTTTTAGAGGAATATTTTATTTTTTATGTAAATCATTTAAGTTGCCTATAGACAAGAAATGAAGATAAGGACTTTCTGGAGGAAAGGTCTAGCAGAATTTTAGTATTTGTAGATTTGTAATGCCCCTGAAGATTGGAGACATGGAGTACAGCACAGATTCAGAACAATTAAATCAGAATCTACTCTGGCTATCTGAGTGGGAGCTTTGAGTCTCTGAGGCTGCCAAAAGATTTGCATATTGATTTGTTATTCTCTCATGCTTTCCTCTAATCCCATTTATCCTAAGGAGTTCCCATGGAAGCATGGCCCCTCACCTGTTTGAACTGAGAAGTTACTGGACAATCTAACCTGGCAGATAAATCAAAGTTGGAGAAAAACAAGAATTCCTCTCTATAGCTTAGCAGGACAGAATTTGATGTCCATGTAAATTTTTAAAAATGCTCTTCACCTTCTATTTGTAGTCTTAGAAGCCCTGCAGATGGATATCCTAACTCCCATCCATACAGATGAGATAGATCCCTGGAGCAAGGTTCTAAGGGTTTCATCTGAGGGGTTACTGTGGAATTCTTCTCTAAGACGATCAGTCTGAGTCCCTAATTCCAGTATGTCTTTCCATAATCACCATAACTGTTTGCTACCAGTTTCAATTAGTATTTGGTAGCTAATTATTACAATGGAGACAGTTCTGGGTCTGAAGTCAGTAACTGAGTTCAAATCTGATCTCAGATACTTCTGAGCTGTCTCACCCTGAGCAAGTAATTTCTTATCTATAAAATGATCTGGAGAAGGAAATGGCAAAGCCACTTTAGGAGAAGCCTAAACCATGTCACAAAGAATCAGACTTGACTGAAATGACTGAACAATAGTGGTTAGCATCTCCTTTATGCCACCAGTACTTTCCAGTGATTAGTGACCCAATTTCTTTTAAGCAATTGCCTCCAAGTAGCTTTTGCAAAGAAAATATTTACTGAGAAAAATACAAGAGCAACTGCACAAACACACCTCCCCCCTTCTACCTTGGGCATATGTGCCTGGTCTTTAGGAGGGTGGGTTTAGATTTAAAGTAAGTTGATAGAAAACATTCATCACAAATTCATATGGATGTAGGAGAGCAGAAAAAGTCCTTACTGTGTCTCCCCTGCTGTTAATGTGTTCTCCCTCCCTCCCTCTTGACTTCCTTCCTTACTAAGGATGTGTTCCTTATCATTCTCGGCTGTCTGTATAAACTGATGTGAACCCCATCTCTTAGATCTTGAGTGGTCCAAGACCTTTTGAAGTTTAGAAGGTCACAGCCAAATAGATATTCCTTCATCAAAGAGTAGAAAAGATGGACACAACAGAGACAGAAACCACAGCAGGGAAATCTGCTCTTTAGTGACACAGCAGTGGACCGGGTGAGGAGATGTCTGGGAAGATGAAAAGTGAGGGGCGGAGAGGGGGACATAGAAAGAATGGCAATCAGACATTCATCTTGAGAAGGGATATGTGGGTCAAATGAAGACCCTCAGAGAAGTCCCTTGAGCCTGAATCCAGTGACTGTGAGAACAGATGTCTTCCATGATAAAGATATCCGTGAAATGTGTTCTGTTGGGAAATATAGAACTACATGGAGCTAGCCCTTTCCCTCCATGACTCTCATACCAAGGGGAAGGTCCCAATGATCTGTTTCCTCTTATATTCAACAGTATAAGACTGACTCCTTGCAGTTAGAAATCTCCGGCTGGGACAGGTGGGGCATATTGTGGGGGTATGGTTCAATGGTCGGTACATTGTTCATCTTTCTTCCTTACCCCACTCTCTCTATATGTACATATAAAATTGAGTTAGTGTGCTATTTTGTCTTATTGTGTCCTAAATTTGGAAAACATCTAAGGCGGGGAGGAAGCAGAGTGCCTAGCAACTTGACACTGGGGGCAGCTTGTATGGTTAAAGAGGTCGGAAGACGAATGAACCAGCCAAGAAACTAGACTGAGCCATGGGACCAGCAGCCATTGGGTTTGAAGCCGGACCGAGATTGAAGCCCAAGAAAAATAAAGAACAGAGGAAGTGACTTATGCAGTCAGTCATAAATGAGTGCAACATCATAATTCTAGTATCAAATGATGAAGAAAAGGACACAGGAGAGGGAGTGAGTATTATGCGCTTCCTTTCTGAGCACAGATTATCTCTCTCTCTTTTTTTTTATGTTTTTGCAAGGCAAACGGGGTTAAGTAGCTTGCCCAAGGCCACACAGCTAGGTCATTATTAAGTGTCTGAGGCCGGATTTGAACCCAGGCACTCCTGACTCCAAGGCTGGTGCTTTATCCACTGCGCCACCTATCCGCCTCCACAGATTCTCTTTTGACCATTACAACAACCCCCCACCACCACCCCAGGAGGGAGATGTTATTCTGCCAGTTTGACGGATGAGGAATCCAAGGTAGCTTACATGGCTCACCTAAGATCACACAGTTTTAAATACTGAGGCAGAACTGGAACTCCAGTCTTGCTATTTCTGATATCCACACACTAGCTACTAATCCAAATTGTCTCTCAGCATTAATTATATCTACTTTTACCTGTTTCCCAGAAGACCAAAAGATTAATGTAAATAGAAGTGTTCTCCAAAGTATGAAATACTTCCTTACCTAATGGCTTCCTTAGTTCAAGGTAGGAATTCTAGGCTAACACCTTCATTTGCAACTTTCCTAGGAAGAAGCAAAAGCAAATTTTACTCTTTTCATTTTATGCATGAAGAAATAGATTGTGGGAAAGTATAACCAACTCATAAATATTGGAGCTGGGGCTCTCCCCAATGTCCTCTGACTTGAAGGCTAGGGAGCGTGATCAGAAGAACACTGGGCTTTAAAGTCAAGGAGTTTCTGTTAGGGCTAAGCTGGATTTACATCAGGATCTTCCTCTGAAGGAAGGTCAATAGTCGGTGTCATAAAAAGTGTTGAGGGATTTTGTTAAGATGCCCAATGAGGAAATATTTCGATGTTGAAACTTTTTTTTTTTGCAGTACATCAGGAGAGAAGAATCATTACTAAAAAAATACTCTTTTCATGCTATTTTCCACTTTCTTTCATTTTTTTTTTAGTTTTTTGCAAAGTGCCTTGCCCAAGGCCACATAGCTAGGCAATTACTAAGTGTCTGAGGCTGGATTTGAACTCAGGTCCTCCTGACTCCAGGGCTGGTGCTCTATCCACTACACCACCTAGCCACCCCTCTTTCATCTTTTAAAAAATTTGAGTCTTCTTTTACAAAGTGACTCATATGAAAATGTTTTATTTTTTTAGGGTTGCATAGGTATGACTTATAGCTGATTGTTCACCATCTCAGGAAGAGAGGAGGGGAGAGGTGAATAGAATTTGGAACTTAAAACTTTAAAATACTGCTAAAATTTGTTTCAGCATGTAATTAGGGAAAATGTTATCTAGTAAGATAAATTAAAATAAAATGATAGTAGCTAAAAAAGGAAGATTTAAAAAAATCAAAGACCTGAAAAGAACATCAGGGGATTTTTAGGCTAATTTAGAGCAGAACACATTGGCTGTCAACAAGCGACTCAAAAGATCAGTCTGACTTTACTTTAAAGGTTGAGATCTTTAAAACTAGTCCCTTTGAGAAAGGTTATTTCCCTTTTTGGATAGCTCTCTTTGTTAAGATTTTCCCCCCTTACATTTGGATTAACTATGTCATTTTCTAACGTGAGTGAATGCATGAAAAGCATCAATGAAACCCTGACTATGTGCTAAATCCTGGGGTTTCAAATACAAATACAAAACCAAAAATAAAAATGATGTCTGCTTTTAAGGAGTTTAAGTTGTAATGGGGAGCAACTCACTAGGAATGGCCTAGCCAGGGACAGGTGGATTGGTCTTCAAAGCTCTAAGGACAATGAGTTGGGTTATTGGATGTAGATTGACACACCTTATCCAGGAATAATTACAGAATTGATTTGATCATGATCCCAGAATTGGAGAATGTAAGGAAGAATAAAGAGTGTTACTTATTGTCCCCAGTTCTGTTCTTTGGGGCCAAGCAGAGTTTTTCAAATATTTGAAGATGATGTTGTCTTTGGGGAAGCCCTAAGTGTAGTGCAGTAGAAAATGAGCTGGTATTCTATTTTGAATCCTGGCTATGCCACTTTCTACCTATATGACCTTGAATAAATCTTTGAATTTCTCTGAGCTCACTGTTTCCTCAACTGAAAAATAAGAATGAACTAAATGGCCTTTAAGGTTCCTTCTACCTTTAATTTATACTTTTATGAATCTGCTCTTATCCAATCTAACATCCCAAGTCCCTGCAGTCAAAATATTGAATTCTCAGCACTTTGCCATCCTGTGTCCTCTTTTGTTTGTCTTCCAATTTATCAGTACTTTTGCCAAAATGTGACACCAGAAATGGACACAGCATGTCATTTTGGTCCTTAATCCACCCTTCTTCTTAATTTCCCCTATTTCTATTGAGGCTACCCTCTTTCAGTTCAACAGACTTGGAACCATGTTTGCCTTTCACTCTTCCTCTTCTCCATATACTCCATATACAATTAATGGTTGGATCTTTTCAGTTCTAAACCCATAATCTCACATAGCCTCATTCACAAATTTGTTATTATTGCTATTATTGCTAATTACATATATATATATATTTCCCTTTAAGGGTTGCTAAGTTCTTTATAAATTTGCCCAGGTCTCCTATGATCTTGGGTGAGTGGGTTCTGCCAGGCTAAATAATGACAGAATCACAGACCCACAGACCTTTCACCTAAGGGGATCCCACAGACATCTGGCCTCATTTCTTATTTTGTAGTCGAAGAAACCGAGGCCCAGAGAGGGGAGGGTGACTTGTCCAGTGTCACCAGAAGGTCTGGATCAAAGGCAGGTTTTGATCCCAGCTCTTCAGGTTGCAGAAGAAACTCCTTTCAGAGTACCACATGACTCTGATCTTTTCATAATGCTAAAGTAGAAAGAGTCTGGGTTCAAATCTTTTATTTTCTTTCTGTGTGTCTTTGATCAAGTCACTCCCAATCCATGAGCCTTTATCTCCCCAATTCTATAAAGAAGGAGGTGGACTAGCTTCCTGCTGGGGTTCCTTCCAACTCTAGGGTCACAGTCCTGTCAAATAGCGAGGGTTTTATAGGACAGAATCATGAGTGACACCTCAGATATACTGGAGAAGAGTGAAAGGTGGCGAGGGCCCTCTAGTCAGAAGTCCAACATTCAAATACTACTTCAGTCTTTTTTTTGTGATGGGAGACCTTGGCCACATCACTTATCTGAGCTTTGAAGAAAACTAGACAATATGAGATAGAGGTGATAGAAAATTCTAGAGACAGGAGAGAGAATATTGTCAGTGAGAGCAGGTTCCATGAAATAAAGTGCTATATAATTAGGTTGGAGAACTGCATTGGAACCAGGTTAGGAAGAGTTTCAGAAGCCAAAGATTTGTCTGTGATCCTCTAGGAAATAAGGAGCTATAGAGTTTATTGAGAAGCTTAGTAACTGGAATAGAAGAGACTTTTGGAATGAATCCTCTCTATCCTACCGAAGTGCACCCATGCAGTGGTGGTCCATTTTGCTCCTAGATATTCTTATTTCATGTTTCTCTTAACCTCTGATACAGTAAGACTCACTCTACCTCTATCCTTCCATCTCAATACCTGCCTCTCCCTCTGTCTCTGTCTCTGTCTCTCTCTGTCCCTCTGTCTTTGATTCTCTCTGTCTCTCTCTTTTTCTCGCTATCATTATGGCAAACGATAGTTTTTTTGTCATTTGTTCATATTTGCGTGCAAAGAATGATTTTTGGAAAAGTTCAGGAACCTTCCATATTTATCCTTATTAAAATGGATGGACATATGGTCTTCAGTCTTTGCACTTTTTATCTATAGAGCTAGTGTTCAGGAAAGGAATACACAATCTGGGCATGTACAGAATACTACGAGGCCCAGGACCTTCTCTCTGCCTGTCTGGGCTCGGAGCTGGGCTCTAGGTGCCAATCTTTGAAGCCACCACAAGGGGGCACTGATGCCATTGCTGTCCACCCCTTCCACTGGAAGATGCCAGTTGGCCAGTAAAAATTGCCTTTCTATAAAGTGTGGGTCATTAGTCACGATCATCAGCACACTCGGGTCCATTGAGGACTAAGTCCATTAAACACATGTGTTCCACTTCATTGGGAGTTTCCTTTGCTTTACTTCAAAACCCTATTTTCTCAATTCATGACCTGCTTCTCCCCATTCCACTCCCCAACCCCTCCAATATGGCAGACTGCCGAAGGAAACTTCTGGTCAAATGTTTCTGTGATGAAGGTGAAAAAAAAACAAACAAAGCCCCGTGAAAAATTTTTAAAAAGGGGGTTTTGTCTGCTTGAATAAATCAAGGCTGTCCACACTCAAAGTCCTATCTTAACGGGTACCCAGTCTGATGCCCTTTCTTTACAGATGGAGAAATAGAGGCCCAGAGAGAGGATGCCATTTGCCTCTGCTAACACATCCATGAAGGATAAGAGTTTGACTTGGAACCTGGGTCTCCCGGCTCCAAGTCCAGTGATGGATTCACTACCTGAAGCCAGCTTGGAAGCTTTCACCCATTAAAACTGGATAATGGGATTGTTGGCTTAAAACTATAGACACCTTTGAGGCCTTCTATTTCAGACCCTCCTTGTACAGGTGATAAATGGAAACCTGTAGAGGTTAAGTAGTTATCTAGAGTTTCGTAGATATTTTGTGTTAGAGAATGGATTTGAACCCAGGTCCTCTGACAGAGGCAGAGTTTGGAGTTGGGAATCTGGCCTCAGATTATTTGTGTAACCTTGGGCAAGTCAATTAACCCTATTTGCCTTAGTTTCTTTATCTGTAAAATGTACCAGAGAAGGAAACAGCGAACGACTCCAGTATTTTTGCTAAGAAAACCCCAACTTGGGTCATGATCAAGTTGGACATCACTGAAAAATAACTAAAATGGAACCTCTGACTCCAAAGCAAATGCTCTTTCCACAGTGCCACACTTAAGACGCTCCTTTCTTTTTAAAATATTGATTTGTGCAGTTGACTATTCATTTAATGGGCCAGTGTTTATCCTGGGATACTCCGTGGCCTCTACTCTAATATTCAGAGATGGCTGTCTCATAATTAATATGGAAGATTCTGGAACTATGGTGTAAGACGAAACTTCTATAAATTTCCCCCTTTCCCAAAACAATAACCACTGAATTTGTGGTGACATAAGAAAAATAAACAAGAGAGACAAAGAGAATGCAAATCCAATTTTTAAAAAAAATCAGAGAAAATCCTTCAGGAAGGAAAGTAAGATAAGACAGAAAATCAGGTCTCCCAGATCATTGGACTTAGCCTTTTTACATATTTTTTTTTGGTCATTTCTTTTTTCTCTCCTCCAAGTTGTCACCATCACATTTATTTATGTGTTGGCAATTGTTGGGTCATTTCTTTATCAGCTCTTTCTATCCTTACATTAATACAAATGCAGAATTGGAGACTAGGTCTTTCAGCACTTAGCCTAGTGTTTTAAAAAAGAAATTTATGACTTTGCAATAATAAATTGGATTCAGTAATCATAGGATCATAGGTCTAAAATCTGGAGGGATCTTAAAGTTAATGAGTGCAGTCTTTCTTTTTATGAGTGGAAGCAAAAATCCAGAGAAACTTACTCAAAATACTTGCACATGGTCACAAAAGTAGGAAGTTGGAAACCAAAGCTTTTATTTGACCTAAAAGAACTATCTGGAGGAAAACAAAAAATTCAAACATCTATATATGCTATAGTAACAAGGCCTATTGCTGCATGTTAGGGTTAAATGAAACTCATTGTTAGAGCGTTCCGCTTGAAAGTGTTTCTCTGATATCATCCTATAATTGTGACACTCTTTTTCAAATGTTTCTATTAATCTATTCGAAGGTCTTGCATGACCAATCAAACTTGGTAGGAATGGACTTTATTTTCACAAAACCAAATGAGCCAATTGTAGAGATGGACATCATTGAAAAAGACATTTATGATGATAATAACAAAGATAAAAATAATAATATTAGCTGCCATTTATATAGTACTTTAAGGAATCTTTAGATTTTCATCAAGCTGATGAGTTTTCTTTGCACGTAGCATCTCCTGGAGCCATCTATGGAGATGTGGAGGAGGCCAAGATAGGTGGCTTACTAACTTTTGTTATTGTCATTATTGGAGAAAATATTCACAATGATGACATAAGAAATCTGAATTGATGAATTAACATGGTATTCTGAATGATGGGAATGTGTTATCATCATTATTTTCCTAATAATAAAATTTTTTTGGTAGGTTCCAATCTTACAAATATTTTCAGATTAAAATGTTAAAAAAAGACTGAATCCTATTATTGCAAAGTTATAAATTTTCATTTTTAAAGACTCGGGCAAATTTTGAAACACCAAGTCTCCAAGTCTGCATTTGTGTTAATTTAAGGACATAAAGAGTTGATAAAGGAATGACCCAAAACCTCCAGCACATAAATAAATGTGATGCCAACATCTTGGAGGAGAGTGAAAATAAATGACCATAAATAAAGTTAAAAAAAAAGATTGTTGTCCAGTGATTTGGAGGATCTGATTTTCTTTCTTATCTTACTTTTCTTCCTAAAGGATTTTTTCAGTGTTTTTAACCATTTTGATTTGTGTTCCATGTCTTTGTCTTTAATGTGTATTCCTCTGATCCATCACAAATTCAGTAGATAATGTTTCATGGGGAAAGGATGTAAGAAGGTTCAGATATCTTACTATGGTCCTTGAGTCTTCCACACTAATCATGAGACTGTCATCACTAAATATTAGAGTAGAAGCCATAGCATATCCCAGGGGAACTACTGACTCCCTTTAGATGATAGAATAAATTTAAAATTAAAAATAAATAAAATAAAAATTTGGAAAAATTACAGAATACATTGAATAAAAGTTTTGTGGTGCCAGAATTATCTATTTATTTTTAAAAACTATAGGGGTTATTTTTTAACTCAAGGACACTGAGAAAGTTCAAATAGGTATTTGGAAAACCAGTTGCTATTCAGAATTTGTTGAAAAAAGAAGCATTTCTAGATTATCATTCTTTTTTCACCTTCTATTCCCAAAGGTCTGTCTTTAGTGGGAATATTTCAGAGCACATCAGATCTAAAGAATGCAGTATATAATAACCTCTGAATATTAAAGTTTGTGACCTGAAACTAGATGACAGGGATGAAATGGCTAAAATCATAACAATACCAAGGAAATGCTCAATTAGGTGACTCATCTATACTGAGGCAAGAAATCTGTTTGAAAGATAATGAGGAGACTTGGATTTTCCAGTTTTTCCCCCTCCCCTGCTCCATCCAAGGTTTCAAAAGAAAGAGATTAAAGGAAAGAAAAAAATGAAATTCAGAATTGGGAAGTAGGATAGTAGTAAGATCAAAATGGAAATGACACTATGCCAAATGACTGGAAGAAAAATGATAATAGAGCTTCTCATCCATAGGATTACAGATTTAGAGAAAACTGAAGGACTGGCCCAATTAATAAGCATCTAAAGATTTGAACCCAGGTCCTTCAGTTCCACAGCCAGTGCTTTTCCCCATATCTAAGATCTAGGAACACCTACCACCTAACAACTTTGTGACTTATTGAAAGAAATTATTTACCTACTAAATATACTGGAAGCATTGGGTCATTGGAAAGTCTATTGACAAAACTTTCCTTAGAGATCCAGAATGGAACACTGTACCCCAGAAGTGGTTTTAGGGCATCAGAAAAACAAAATATCTAGAGGGTTTTCTGAATATTCCACTTTTCATCCTGAGGTTTTGACATTATAGATATAATAGAGGAAATAAGACATTCAATGATACCAAAGGGAACTAACATATAGCACCAACTCTAACCAGTTCTTCTCAGTGGTCTCTAAATTTATCATAAATTTGGATTTTATGTTTCTATTAAGAAATATCTTAGAAAATTTTGACTTGTAATATACTAGCTTCCTTCAGATATCTGTAACCATATTATTAAATCCTGTGACCCTTAGATAGGAATAAGTGAAAACAAAGAATCTTATTTCATTGACATCAAGGCAAGCCAATTTCCAGATACTTCAATTCACCCTAATAAATATTCTATATGAGCTCATCTCCCAGTTCATATTGGATGCATTCCTTCATGCTTATAAAAGGCTCCCAACACAAGACTCATTGTATTGTATCATCCCCATATTCTAGAGTGCATACACCCAAATAGAAATGATCTCACAGCTCATGAATCAAGCCTTAGATTTAGAAGGGAAAAGCCAGATTCTTGCTAGAAGAAGCCAGAAGCATGAAATGCATTGGTATTTTTGATTAATATTGTACATGCAAAAATGATAAAAGACCTCAGTTCATGCAATTGGCCATAACCAAACAAAGAATGTCTTTCCTTAAGGGGAGGGAGTTCTCGGTATTATGCTGCTCCTTTACTTATGAAATTAAAAACTGAAAACATTACGATGAATAGGCAACAGCAGATGAATGAAAAATAATATTTTAGAATTGCTAAATAATTTTCTTAAAGCAAGAGTTCGGGTTTTCTTCAGAATTCATTTTACCTTGATGGAGTTTTATAAATATTTAAATGTCAGAGAAGTCAAAGACCACCCCCTACCCCCCCCAGTGACTACCTTTCTTTATTTATAATGTACGTGACTGTTGCAGTATTATATCTTCTATTCATGTGTCATTCATCATGAAAGAATGATTCTTGAAATCTCCTAGCTTCATAGACATTTTTATGAAATATATCATTTTTATTCTTCCACATTTACAAGGGAAAGTTTGAATTTTTTACTTTGGCTGCAAATCAGTTTCTGAATTCTATTGGGGGAAAAAAAATCCCATGATTCTTTTAGTAAGTGGATTCTGGTATGAACTGGAATATGTGGTGACCCATGAATTCAATCTGGACTTCCAAGGAAATATATCTATATCTATCTATCTATATATATAATATTAATATAATAAAATGTATAATAAATAGACATTTTAAAAATTAATTAATTAAGGTACAATATCTTCTGAGTGATTTGTTCACTTGAGTATTTTTTTCTTATAAGTAAAAAAGGAGAATTAAATGTGGCTGCAGAACACATTGACCTGGCGGAAAAGTCAACAAACAAACTCATTAAACTATTTGTTAGGATAGTTTGACTTCTATTATAAGTCAAGGGACAAATTTTCACTGTAATGTATCTCTAAAAATAGAATGAAAGTCAGTAAGAAAATGTGATTTGCTATATAAAGATAGATGTCACTCACAAATATCTATGAATCTTTTTAATGGTTAAAGAAAGAGAAGCCAGAATGTGGTGTGTATGAGTTCAAATACAATTTCTGTTAAAATCTCTGCCTAGGAATAGAAGGATCCTAAAACGTCAGATTTCCTGACTCTAAATGGTGAATGTCAGGTTCATATTGCTTAATTACATGAGGATTATGTTGTTGTTTTTGAATCTAGATTTGTGATTTTTATTGATTTAGGCATTTTCTAAAGAAGAAAAGCCTTCTGCAAATACAGATGAACATTTTTACAATTTATATCTAGCCTCAGAGCATTGCCCCATGGGCACCAAGAGATTAAGTAGTTTACCCAGGATAACCTGTAAAATGTGTCAGAGGCAGAACTCTTAAAATCAGGATTTGAAAAGTCAAATTTCCCTCAGTGGCATATTATGTCTTCCCTTCCATTTCCACATAAGATAAATTTAGAGAACTGAGGAATCTTATTAATGAGATCTATGAGAGCAGTGGTGTATGAGATCCAGGGGGAATTGATTGACTACATTGCTTCTGTGTCCCTTCTGATTCTTAATCTACAACCCAAGGATTCTCTAAGCTATGGAGGAATTGTGTATCCATGTCAGGGGGGACCTGCCATGCTGAGTTGCTCTCACTAATGTAATCACCTGTCTCAATCAAAAAATAAAAATAAAAATGAGAAGATTGGATTAGATGAGGTCCCTTCAATCTGAATCTGTAACTATGAGATGACTTTTTCATGAAATAGGTCCCTGTGCAAGTAGGTTTAACCAGGTCATTTTTCTTTTTTGTTAAGAAAGATCCCTCTGCCTCAATGTCACCATCTTCCCATTTGTTAGGGACTGTCCAACCTAACCACATTCATGAATTTACTCCTAATCATGCTCCTACCTGTCGAGACTTCTTCACCCTCTGATTGGTGAATTTTTCTTTGAGTTTCCATTTGGAGGGAAATGCTAGTGATGCTCAGTCCCTCCTTTTTCTGGTTCAACTCTTTATCTTGACTTCTACTTTATGTGGATACCTTAATCTCTTCCTCCCCTTGTCCTCTGATTTTTGGCTTCCTTTTGTATTATTTACCTCCCCCTCCTGCCTTAGAAAAATAAGCTTATTGAGTTCAAGGACTAGTCCCCCCCCTTATTTAAGATAGGACTGGTCAAATAGCATATGATTAAAAAAATGCTTGCTAATATTGATAGAAAGCAATTATTTTAAAAACTTAAATTTACTTAGAACCCTTAGGTTACATCATTCATGTCCTTTTTTGTAGTAAACTCAGGGAATTTTTGCTTTGATACCTACCTAAGATGTGAATAAAAGCCTAAGGGAAGATAGAACTCCTACCCATTTGTGATAAGAACACTTATAAAAAGAAAAGTTCATGACTCAATTGAACTGAAAAGTCAGCTACTGAGCATATGACCCACTCAATACTGGGTTTCTTTCATTAAAGATCAGAGAGTAGTAGTTTCTCTGCAGCTCTGGTAGGAGTAGCATTTTTGGGAACAGGAGTGATACCTTTGTAAATGACTAGACAGCTATTCTGAAATGGTCCCTTGGCCAAAGTTGGTTTTCTAGAAATAAACAATCAAGTCAGAAATGGCATCAGGAGTTCTTGAGATTGACCAGCGCCCTTGGCTTCGACCTTGGTGACTTTTATAAGGTTCTTTATTTCTTACTGTTATTTTTATACTTTTTAATTTTAAATACACTATGGATGTGGATGTGTCACGTAATTGGGGCTTTACTGTGGTAATTACGTGGCATAATAGTAATTACGGAAACCAGCTCCAAAGTAACTGATTTAAGCTGTTGTGGGTGTGAGCTAGACCTGTCTGTCCTTCAGGAGCCTATTGGTTTAATCTATTTTTTTCTCTTAAATCCACACATGTGGTTTGGACTTTAGCTGAACTCCCATATTCTTGCCAAGCCTTCTTTGCTCCCCACTCCAGCACATAAAAATGCAGAGGGGGGGAGGTTATGAATCACAGGGGAGCCTCATTATTTAAAGCACACACCTACTTTTTGGTTGTAATTGTGGAATAAACCCTGCAAAACTATTTCTGATCCCAATATTCCTTTTAGATATAAGTAACACACATCCTTGGCCTCTGACTAATGTCTATATTTAGCATGTTATTGGGGAGAAAACAAAAAATCAAACCAAGAATCAGGGTGCTTAGCAAAGAGCTTCCATTTGGGCCTAATTTTGATGGTAAAAAATCCCTCCCATGCTTGACTAACTGTGGATGGGGCCAAGATTCAACTGAGGTTATTAGAAGTGTATACATTAAAACACACCGACAAAATTATTTATTATTTAACGTTTTGGCTTAGAAAAAAAAGCGTCCCAGTCCTAAATAGTCAAGAATACTTGTAATCCCTTTGAACTGGCCAAAATGACAGCAAGAAGTTATTTCAAATCGACTATGACTTTTCTTCTACTTCCTGGATGTTCACATCTGGGTGATGACACCCAGAATGTTGATTCAGGATGAAGGCATGAGAGAGAGAGGGAGAGAGGGAGAGAGGGAGAGAGGGAGAGAGGGAGAGAGGGAGACAGAGAGAGGGAGAGAGGAGAGAGAGAGAGAGAGTCCAAACCACTATGTTAGCCTAGTTCTAAGGCAGTTTATGGAGAATATACTTGCTATTCTATAGTAAAAGTTAGAATAACAAAGACATTAGTCTTGAAGACATTTAGGGAGGAAGGGAGGGGGTACTTCTAGATGGAAATACCAGAGAAGGCTCCACAGAAGTATCGGTTCCTGAGATGGGTCTAATAGGAAGAGGAAGATGTAGGACAGAAATGTGGAGCTCCCAATTCTAGTTATAAATGACTGAGTTTTTTTAACCTGAATGATTAAAAATGGTTGTAATATCAACATATATAAGGAAGCTAGAATGAAGGTCAGAATATAGATTTTAAATAAATATATATGTATGTTGTAGATAAATATATATAGATAAATTGTAGATAAATATATATTTATCTATGTTGATAAGAATATTTCAATATAGTTTTCTTATTGATCCTGTGTATTTTATTTAATGCATTTAAGAAAATTACTCTGAGAAGAGGTACAAGGGCTTTGCCAGACTATCAAAGGTAGCATCAATCTTGAACAGCACCCTCACTTTACAAATGAAGTGCGGCAGTTATATGGAACAATGTATAGAGCAAAGACCCCGGTGTCAGGAGGATCTGAATTCATTTCCAGTCTCTGACAATAATTAGCTGTGTGACCTTGGGCAAGTCACTTTATCCTCATCACTTCCATAAACAAATGATGAAACTAAGGTTTATAGAAGTCAAAAGATTGTCCAGGGTCATACAGGTATAAGGTAACAGAACTGAGTTACAATCTCATATCTGCCAATTCCTATCCAATTATACTACTTTAAGGGAGATAATAACAATGATTCTATACAGACTTCATTAAGATTGAATAGCAGGTAATCTAGAAATAAAAACAAGAGGGTAGGAGCAAAAGGATCACAGGAGAGCAGAAACAGTGGTGAAGGTAAGTGTATTATTGATGTGGTTGCCCAGAGGGTCAAGGTTGAAGGATCTCTATTGAAGCCAAAAAAGAAGGGATAGGCTTGAGGAACAGGTGTGAATTGAGGGTTTGGAAGTTGTGATGAGACTGAAGAGAAAGATCTGTGAGGGTGGAAAGGAAGATGAGAATGATGAGATTGGTAAAACCAGAGAAGGGCTGCAGCCAGTTCAGACAGGTTCCCAAGTGTCCATAGTTAAATATTCAGTGTGAACATTCATGCCTCAGATGATTAGCAAGTGTTACAAATCAAGGCTTGATTTATTGATGTCTAGACTTAAGAATGAAATGGAGAAAATATTAATAATGCAGGTTAAGCTTAAAAGTATATCCTGTGACTTTGCTTTTTGAGAAAGCTGGTTGATATATACTCCCAGTAGAAGGTTGAGTAGTTTGGGGTAAGGGTGATATCTATGTTGTGACCACCCATGTGAAGGAAAGATGATGGGGAGAGAGGGTAATAGCTTGAGTGCTCAATCTCTTAAACATGTCTGATACAAAATACACATCTTTTAATATGGGTGCTCTTGCTGGTTATGGACATTTTTTATTAGCTGTCCTACATATCTGGAATGCCTTGTTTCCTCATTTCAGCCTCCTTCCTTTAAAACTTCTCTAAAATCTCGCCTTTTTGGAAATTTATTTTTATTTTCTTTTTCTCAATTGTAAGTAAATGGAAATTTTTAGCATTAATTTTTTTAAATGTTGAGTTCCATATTCTAACCTTCCTTTCCTCCCTCATCCTCTCCTTGAGAAGACAAAGCAATTTAATATAGATTATACATGTAGAATATTATAAAACATTTCCATATCATTCATGTTGCAAAAGAAAGCACAGACCAACAGACAAAGAAGCAAACTGAAGAATAACAAAGAAAGTACAAACAAAAGTTCAGTCTCCATCACTTTTTTCTCTGGAGGTGGATAGCATTTTTTTATGGGTCCTTTAGACTTGTCTTGGATTGTTGTATTGTTGAGAATAGCTAAGTCATTCACAGATGATTTTTTTCAATATTGCTGCTACTGTGTACAATATTCTCCTGGTTCTGCTCACTTCATTTCGTATCAGTTCGTATAAGTCTTCCCAAGCTTTACTGAAATCCTTCTGCTTGTCATTTCTTATAGCACAATAATATTCCATCACAATCATAGGCCACAACTTGTTCACTCATTCCCCAATTGATGGGTACTCCCTCAATTTCTAATTCTTTGTCACCAAAAAAGTGCTGCTATAAATATTTTTGTGCATATAGATCCTTTTCTCTCTTTTTTTATTTCTTTGGCATATAAACCTAGAGGTTTATATGGTCCCAACCAGAGGTTGCTGGTCCCAATATTATGCACAGTTTATATCCCTTAGGGTATAGTTTCAAATTGATTTTCAGAATGGTTGGATCATTTCACATCTCCCACAACAATACATTAGTGTCCCTATTTTTCTATATACTCTCCAACATTTTTCCAATTCTGTCAAATTAACCAATAAGATAGTTGTGAAATTGTATCTCAGAGTTGTTTTAATTTGCATTTTTAGGTTTTTTACAAGGCAAATGCGGTTAAGTGAATTGCCCAAGGCCACACAGCAAGGTAATGTGTCTGAGGTCAGATCTGAACTCAGGTATTCCTGACTCCAGGGTCAGTGCTCTATCCACTGAGCCACCTAGATGCCCCAATTTTTACTTCTTTAATCAATAGTGATTTAGGACATTTTTTTTATATTTTACTATAGACAACATTGATTTCTTTGTCCAAAACCTCCCTATTTATTTCCTCTGGTCATTTATCAGTTGGGTTATGACATATTGATGGCAATCTGTGAAGCAAGAATTACCAGAGGCAGAGGAACTAGAGACCAAATTTCCATCATTCATAGGATTATGGATAAGGCAAGGGAGTTCCACAAAAAAAATCTACTTCTGCTTCACAGACTATACTACATTTTTCAACTGTGTGTATCACAACAAAATGTGACAATTCCTTAAAGATACAGGAATACCAGATTATTTTGTCTCCCAAAGAACCTGCATTCAGGCTAATTGAACTGAATGTGTAACAAATGATTGACTTAATACTGGAAAAGGTGAATGACAAGGTTATAAATTATTTCCTTATTTATTTAACTTGTATGTAGAGTCATGGCAAAATGCCAGATGAATGAACCAAAATCCAGAATTAAATTGCCAGGAGAAAGCTCAACAATCTCAGCTATACAGATGATATTATTCTGATGGCAGAAAATGAAGAGAAATCAAGAAGTCTCTTGGTGAAAGTGAAAGAGGAGATGGTAAAAGCTAGCTTGAATTTTAACACAAAAATTTAGGTCTTGGCAATTGGTCCCATCACTTCCTGGCAAACAGAGGGAGGAAAAATGGAAGCAACATCAGAGTTTAAATTCTTGGTCTCAAGGATCACTAAAGATTGTGACTGTCACCATGACATTAAAAAGATATTTGCTCCTTGGAAGGAAAACAATGACAAATCTTGTCACGAGACTAAAAAGCAGAGACATCAACTAGCCGACAATGATCCATAGAGTTAAAATGTGATTTTTCCAGTAAAAAATGTATGGTTGTAAGAATAGAATTATAAGGCAAACTGATTGCCAAGGAACCCACACTTTGGAATTTTTGTGCCGGAGAAAATGTTTGAGCATCCCTTGGAAAACAAGCAGGTCAGATCAGTCAATAATTAATGAATTTAGTCCTAGTTATTCAATGGAAGATGAAACATTAAAGTGAAGATTATTATTTTGTCCACATAATGAGGAGATGGAGCTCACTGGAAAAGATCCTGATGTTGGGGGAAATTGAAGGCAAAAGGAAAAGGGAACAGCAGAGGACGAGATGGATGGTGTGATGGTTACATGAATAAATGACAGACTTTGAGAGACAGTGGGGAATATAAAGACATGATATGCTCTGGGATCACATGGGATCACAAAGAGTTAGACATACTGAACATCGATGTTTTATATCCTGAAACTCTACTAAAGCTGCTAATTATTTAAACTAGCTTTCTAGTTGATTTGCTAAGGTTCTCTAACTATAGCATTAAGTAGTCTGCAAAGAGAGATAGTTTTATTTCCTCATTACCTATTCTAATTCATTCAGTTTATTTTTCTAGCATCTCTAGGATAAAATTAAATGATAGTGGTGATAGTGGGCATCCTTGCTTCACCCCTAAACTTATTGGGATTCCTTCTAGTTTATCCCTGCTACAGATAATGCTTGCTGATTATTTTAGATAGATGTTACTTATCATTTTAAGCTTTGTTAAAAACTTTTATTGAAATTACATAATTTTTGTTGTTTTTGTTATCGATAGGATCAATTTTGCTGATAGTTTTCCTAATATTGAAGCAACCCTGCATTTCTGTTATTCATACCACCTGTTCATGGGGTACGATCTTTGTGACATAGTCCTAATAACATTTTAGGTGGAATGAAATAATAAAAAGTGTCACGTTTAATACCTTTCATTAAAAAGAGATTCATTATTCTAAGACTTGGGAAATTTGGAATGTCTAAATTTGGATAACTCTTTTCTGTGTTTCTTTTTTTAAAAAATTTATTTAAGGCAATGGGGTTAAGGGACGTGCCCAAGGTCACACAGCTAGGCAATTATTAAGTGTCTGAGGTTGGATTTGAACTCAGGTTCTCCTGACTCCAGGGCTCTATCTACTGCACCACCTAGCTGCCCTCTATTCTGTGTTTCTAACTATAAAATCTTTGACACACTCAAAATAAGGGAAGTGGTAACTCTAAATCCAGTTTTCTGCATGTGGCAATTCAAAACATTTTTTTTAGTCCCTGGAGGAAATGACATCTTTTGTCTCAACTTCTGTTTATCTTACATTTGGTAAAAATAATCTATATTGTCACATCTCTCCCCTTAGTAGAAAGAGTAGGTGGACACTATATCTGTTCTTATTTTTTAACTGCTCCTTGTTGTTATGAGGAAAGAGTCAGTTCCAACATAGGATTATCAGAAAATGATGAAGACAGGGGAAAAATTAATATCATTAAAAAAGGTAATAGGCTTTGAATTCCTCAGCTGAAAATGTACTATAATGACAGCATCATAATTCTGTATGAAATAAAGCAAAGTTCACATGCTAAGTTTAAAGACCTTCAGAGTCCACTTTCTAAGACAACGAATTATAGCTGGTCATGATCTACACTGGGAGAGGGAGTTTTCCATATTTACAAAGCCATAGCTTCTTGACACTGATAGATGAGTGAAGTGTTGTGTATAGCTGTGTTTGTATAAAACCATGCTAGTTGAAGGGCATTGAAACGTGAAGAAGTAGGCAATCTTTTTTTTTTTTTTTTTTAGGTTTTTGTAAGGCAGCGGGGTTAAGTGGCTTGCCCAAGGCCACACAGCTAGGTAATTACTAAGTGTCTGAGGCCGGATATGAACTTAGATCCTCCTGACTCCAGGGCTGGTGCTCTATCCACTGAGCAACCTAGCCTTCCCCAAGATATTTTCTTTTAAAGAACACACATAGACAGGCATATATGTATGCTTATAATTTGTCCAAACCTCTTATTTCTTATATGTTTAGGAAACTCCCAGTGAGAAAATTCTCTCTAACAATATGTGTTGACTCTGAAAGTGATAATCTTAGAGCATTGTGTTGAGGAACTAACAGTCAGTGACTCTCCCAAGGTCACATATCCAGTACATAACAGAAGAGAGACCGGAATCCAGGGGTCTCTGATCCCAAGGCCCATGTGTTGGAGTCAAGGTACAGTGTGGCCAACCATGACTGATTAGATCACTTTGACTTTGGAAGGTGCTTCCATGAATTGGGTACAAATAAGTCCTATGAACATTTGGAGTGCTGATGCCTCTAAATTTGCACATCTCACATTTCTTTTGAGTTATTGAAATTCTTGTAGCAAATAGCCCCTTCTTTTGATGTGGGTTTGCCTTGCTCATTGGTCCTTTACCATTCTCTTCTATGTTATGCAATTGATTCTGAAATTCTTAAGCGTGTCCTTATATTGCTTCTTCTGACCGTGTAAAAACATACGTCTGAATATCTCACAAAATTTGGTTCTGACCCATAGGGCTGAGATGTTCTCTCATTCTCTTTCCCTTAAGAGTAGAAAAGAACCCCCATTATATTATAATGTAATTTTACTATGTCATACTTTATATTTCCTCCTTAAGGATATGATTTTTCTCTCTCATCACACTCAATTTGGATCAATGTATACCATGGAAACAATGTAAAGACTGGCAAATTGCCTTTTGTGGGGGGTGAGAGGAGGGAAAGATTAGGGGAAAAATTGTAAAACTCAAAATAAATAAAATCTTTCTTAAATAAAAAAAATACCCTTTGAATTGAACCCGCACACATGATCTGTCTCATATTTAGTTCTGTGGGAGCCTGGCCTAGTGAGAGGGGTTAGCATTCCTTTTCTCACACTGCTTGGTTTATTAACCTTCTCTCCCTCCAGAATCACAGAGAATCTTACATAAGATTTAAGTATTAGCTCATTTCTGGTCTTCTCAAAGGGGGTGGGGAGGAGAAAAGTATTCAAAGTAAAATATGAATTAGATATAGGACAGGTATTTTTTTTTTCCTGCACACAAAGTACTTGGAAAATGCACATGTAGAATCTAAGGGATCCATAGGATCGAACTTATACCTACTATTGCAATTTGCTCAGAGGTTGCTACTTAAAACCATCTAGACCTGAAACGGTTGCAGGCTTTTTTGATTCGACACTTCAGATTTCATTTCTGCTTTGTACTTGGCCAAACTCAGTCCATTTCTTCTGACAATTCAGGTCAAAACTTACATTCATCCTCCTGCCAATAGTTATTTATTTTCTTTGATGAAAAAACTTCCCTCATAGTTAGATCCACCCAAATGGAATGCCCCAAGATAGTTGAAGTCCCAGGACAACATTTTGCCTCATAAAAGAAAAAAAAAGGCAGACTTGAACTCAATTGCAAGCTCTTTTGGTTGAATGGTCTTAGAGGAGACAGGGCAATGATTTAAGGTAGTCAAGATGGCAGTAGTGCCACTCCACCCCATACCCCAAGTTTAAGGAAGGAGAGAGCTACTTGTCATATGGGTGAGTGATCCAGTGACCCACTGAGTCATTGGCTCTTCTTTCTCAAAGGTGAATAGGGATATACATCATTATTTGAAAGATGCAAGACCTTCAGCTCTGACTTAAATATTGTTGGAAGAGCCCCTTCCTCTTCAAAGTGCTCAAAAACTGAATGAGCACCCATTTGGTCATTTAGTTGAGACTTTTTTTTTGGCAAGGCAGTGGGAGTTAAGTGACTTGCCCAAGGTCACACAGCTAGGTAATTATTAAGCAGCTGAGAGTGGATTTGAACTCAGATCCTCCTGAGCCCAGGACTGGTGCTCTATTCACTGCATCACCTAGCTTCCCCTTCCCATTTGGTCATTTAGAATCAGAAAAGACAGCTGGTACATTCCCTGCTCAACTTTCATTTGTACATACATGTATTATATATATACATATATATATATAATATAAATAAAATGTGTCCATGTAGTTATATATTAATGTTTACACATTATATATCTGTCTTGGTATACATTTATATGTGACTACACACATGTTACATTACATATTATATGCATATGATTGAGAATTTATGCATCCTGGTTCCTCCAACCCTTTACTGAGAGAAAGGAAAGTGGCAGTGTATTTGAGTTTTATGAGTCTTGAAGTACATGGGAGATAAGGTTGACATTATACTTCCTTTTTGCATTTTTTCATACAAAATGTACAGTTATGCTTCATTCCATTGTCCATGTTTATATTTTTATAGTCTACCATTATTATTTTTTCCAAATTAACACTATTACTTTTTTTTGTAATTAAAAAATTTCCCCCAAATGTTGCACACATTGCATAATTTACCACCAGAGCTGAAAAACTGTACTATTAGATATAGGCAAATCAACTTAGCAAAAGAAAATCCCATGGACAGCCCAGTCTGTTGGTGTGCTGATGGCCATTCAGGTTATTTGAAATAGAGTATTTCTGGCACAGTGGTTAGCAGTAATTAATAAATGATAAACAAAGCAATAAAATGTCACCCAGGAACTAACCTTGTGCTAGCCTCCAAATGTAGCTGTGACCCCTGCCAATCTGTCAAGCTAATTAGGAAGATCAGACATCCATTAATATCATAATGCCCACGAGGTGAGTGGTATGGATGAACGCTACAGTGTGAGGACGGTGCTAAGGCGTGAATCTCCAGGGGCCATCTGTGTGAAAAGCCCACCGCTGACTGTGAGCACGCTTCTCTAGCTCATTCATCATGGCTTGTCATTTACACCTCTTTTATAGGATGTGCTATTCAGATTGTGTCATATTCACATCCCAGAGAAAGCATTGTTATATTTCTATCTCCTGGGATAAATATCACAATTACTCAATTGTCTTTCCTAAGCTGGGAGACTTTTAAATTATACACAATTTTTGGCCACATGGATATTCATTTAGATACTCAGGCAACCTGGGACCTGTATTATTCTCAGTCAAATCACCCAAATATCCATATGATGCCTCCATATCTGCCTAAACTTTAGAGGTTTTTATTTTAGAAAGAAAGAATATATGGTGCTCTGCACATTTCTTCAGTATGAATCCCTAGCAGCAAGAGAACAAAGCCACAATAAGCTCAGTCTAGCAAGACACAAGTGATCAATACAGAATAATTAGAAAATATAATTTTCCAATATGTAATTTGAGGGGGTGGATGGGCTGTTGTGCTCAGTAGAAAATCATTTTCATTTTCAATGCTGTAAAAACTCAGATTATGGGCCCTACATGTCTTTGGTGAATTAGCTTCCCATCTTCATTTGAACTTTAACAGTAAATATGGACAGAGTGTTAATTAAGAGGCCTGCCAATCCAACTGAATAATGCAGCACTACAAATAGCGCAAGGCAGGGATTTGACCTTCTGTGTCAAAGAGGTGATTCAAGTCTGAAGTCTCAATTTTGGTCTGATGACTACAGGAAAATGAAGCTCTAGAAAGGAATAAAAAAGAGTAGAGAGTGGTTCCATCATTAACTCATTAGTTCTCTCCTAATCAGCTTTTAAATTCTGTCAGACAATACTCTATGCTCTAAAAGATACTCTTTTAAAAGATAGTCATCACATTTTGTGATGGCACAGGCAACCCTTTTCCTTCTGCCTAAATAGCTGCCATTTTGTCCCAATGAATGGTTGACTTTGAACTATAGTCAGGAATGGGTTATAGTAAGCAACAATATAAAAAGACATTGGATGCCATTTGGTGAGTGACTCACCCTTTAAAGGCATTGACCATGGCCATGGAGAATGTATAGAGACAAGTTGAAGTCAAAAAAGGAATTTCCTGCATATGAGGAGGTTCTCCAGATTCTCTGTTTGTAGATGACATTGTGTTTGATTGCTCCAGAAGCACTGCTACCTGGAATCCAAAATCACTCAAAAAAAGTTCAGTCAAATTATAAATACAGAGTAAAAGAAAACCCCAAAGGCCAAAGAATGTGGAGACTAGAAAATGATATATAATTGGATGGACATCCAGTCACACTGGTCACTTAGAGGAAGTATCTTGGACAGAGATAGCTGATGAATAAAAATTGCCAGAGAGAACTGGGAAAGCAATAGTGTTGTTGCTGTTATTCTTTTGTTTTCTTTTTGTTTTGGCCAAGCGATGGGGTTATATACTTGCTCAAGGTCACACAGCTAAGTAAGTATTAGAAATGGGCAAGAATTCTTTTTTTTCTGCAAGAATTCTTAACCTAGGACCCAGGAACTTTGTGGGATTTTTGGTTAATTAATTTCAGTATAATTGCTTCCTTTATAATTCTATGTATTTTGTAATGTGTTAGTTATAAGACACTATTTGGTGAAGAGTTTCATTGGTTCCACCAAACTGCCAATGGGATACATGATATGAATAGAACCATCCTGATAAGAGAGTGTGAAAGATAACTGTTTGCTCCATTGGTATTTATGCAAATGAAGACCTCTAGTTTGGGGGTGGATCCCCTCTGGAGTATTTAAGGGAAAAAATGGGCAAGAGGTACACAGAATAGGAAACCAATAGGTCTGGTTTTCATGCTTTTGGGAATTTCCAATGTGTGTGTGTCACAGATCCATCTAAGTCGAGAGTATGAAGATGCATGGGCTCCTGAAAGTGGTTTTGTGTGAGATGTTAGATAAAAATCTTGGCTTCTGGATTTTACTGGCAAGTATCTTAGAAAGCCTCAGGGAGAGTCAGTGATTGGCCCAGGGGCACCATGTCTGAGGAAGGATTCGGGTTCAGGTCTTTCCAACTCCAAATGCATTGCTCTCCATTATGCCATCTGCCATAAACAAGAACAATCTACTAGGTGCACTCTCCATCATTATTAACAACATCAATTATTGTTCCTTGCTCAAATACAACAGTGCCCTAAGGGGCATTGATGAATGTAAAGCTATTAGCTGCTAAATCCAATCACCTCCAAATGTGCTTTAATAATTCTTCTGCCTGTTTGTAAATAGCTTTTTTATGGTCTTCTGCCCAAATCTGTGATTGCTTACTGCCTTCAGTATGCCTGTCTATTTGGAACCTGCTGCCTGGGTTTACACATAATTATCAGAATGCAGATTTAGAGTTGAGGGAAGTGAATTTGATTCTTGGCCAGTCATTTTCCTCACTAGTCCTTAAAGGTTTTTGAGCTGACTTACAGTTGGGTTTGGGGTGGTCAGATAAGCCATCTTCAGAAAGGAGAGGTATTACCATCTCCATATTTATTACCAGGCAGCTAGATAAGAACTGAGTTCCAATCCAGCCTCAAACACTCACTGTGTGACCCTGGGCAAGCTGGTCCAGTATCTTTGTCAAGAAAACCCCAAACAGGGTTGTGAAGAATAAGACATTCCTGGACCTCAACAAATGCTTATGACCAGGGAGGTAGAATCAGGAGGAAGTACATGGAGATCTGGAGTCAGGATGACTTGGACTGAAGGCATAGTTTGTCTGTCTCTCTGAACAAATCACTGGATCTCTCAGTAGCCCAAGGAAATCAGTCATTCCATCAATATTTATTAAGCTCCTACTAAGTGCTGGGCTATGTGCTAACCCGTGACCATGTAAAAAGAGGCAAAAGACAGTCCCTGCTCTCAAGGAGCTCACAATTTAATGGAGAAGGAATCATTTCAGTTGTCAACCTTCATTTATTAAGTGGATTTCTTCACTGTGGATACAGACCTACCCCTAAGTGTCCCCAATGTTTTTACTACTGACCAAACCATCTAGGTGCTTGATATGAAAATGGAAAGTCCTGAATTGAAGGAGTTTCAATTCTAAACAGCAAAAAAGTAGTTAGAAAAAATTTTTTGATTTATAATTGGATAAAAATGAATTCCTTCTATTTGTCTATGATCAATAAGACATGGCTGTATGCATCATTTCTATAATTCAGCTCACAAAATTTAAGTCCACAATGCCTGGGGATGAAACCTCTTGGAAGATAAAAGGCAAATTAAAATATCTCCAAAAAGATGAAAGTTCTCACAAGATATTCAAAGGCTTCTCTTTACATACAAACACACACATATCTATATGGTGATCCATATATCTACAGAAATATATAGATCTCTCTACGTTCTCTTTCTCTCTCTCCATATATAAATATATCTCTACAGGTGTCTCTCTTGACATAGTCATATATATATATATATATATGTATATATATATATATATACATATATACGTGTGTGTGTGTGTGTGTGTGTGTGTGTGTGTGTGTGTGTGTGTGTGTGTGTGTGTGGGTGTGTGTGTATGTATTAGATGACAGCAAGGTGTATTGGAAATAAAGCTATCCTTAAAGCCAAAATCTGATTTCAAAATTGTCATCTGACACAATCTGGTTGTGATCTTGGCCAAGTCATGGAATCTTTCAGTGTTCTAGAATTCAGGTAATTCTTTCAAAGTCTTCAGTTACAGAGAGGAATTAGACTGAATTAGGCTGAGAGAGGGAATTTTCTTCATCAATAGTTTTCTATAGAAATGAAATCAGAAGTCTGATGCAAAAAAATATGTATAGTAACAATGAATAAAGGAAGGAAGGAAGGAGTGATGGCAAGGAAGGAGTGCTTTGGTTGGGAAGTCCCTTTTCAGGGATATGCTCTTTTCAGAATCAGTGGTCTTCACATTTGATTATAATTTCCATGGATAGAAGTGGAAAATGGGGGTGGAGATTGATGGGTATTAACTTGGCCATAAGGCCAATGGCAATGAGATGGCTAGGATACATAGCTTGGTCAAAGGTTAAGAATCGGCCAGATAGCGAGGACCACCAAATGCTCTGCTGGCTGACTCACAAAGCCAGAAAATACAGCCCCAGGTTTGTGGTTCAAAAGCTGAGTGGGTTGTTATCCAATGCTTGGTCTGAGGAGGCCCAATAGGAGGTTCACAGGTATCAGTGGTAGAATCAAGGAGATGGCCAAGGTGAAGAGTAGGATAGGAATTTGTTAAGTGAGGCACTTAAGTTGTCAACCTTCATTTATTAAGTGGCTTCAGAGTCAGAAAGACTTGGGTTCAATCTCTATCTGACATATTTACTTTTGATCCTGTGTCAAAAGACATTTAACCTCCCAGTGTCACAAGTTATTCAGTAAATTGATCTCTCAGTAACCCAAATTCAAATGATTGCCCATCTTTATCAATGGAGAGAATTTCCTTACTGCGCATCATCTAAGCCAATAATATTCTGTTGTTTTCATCCAGCCCTTTCTCTTGTGTCTGATTCTTCATGTCCCTATTTGCGGTTTTCTTGGCAAAGATACTGCAGTGATTGGTCATTTCTTTCTCCAGCTCATTTAACAGATGACGAAATTGAGACAAACAGGGTGAAGTGACTTTTTCAGAGTCACATGGCTAGTAAATAACTGAGGACATATTTGAAATCAAGAAGATGAGTCTTCCCTACTCTAAGCCTGGCCTTCTATCTGCTCACTGTGCCACCTAGCTGTATAGGTTGAGTCAAAAATATGCAAAACCATATTTTCTGGTGTGTTATATAACACAAGAAAAAAAAAGTAACTATACAGTGTTCTCCAAAGTACAATCTTAGAGAAATTTTAAGTTGCACCAAGACTTTTGGGACACATGGTGCCTATTAAAAAGACATTACTTTTTGTCAATAAAAAAACCCATTTCCACAGCTTTTCACTAAAAATAAATTGTGACCTAGATGTTTAAGCTCATTTGCTATTTATTCAGTTAATGAAAGAATGCACATCCATTTCTCAGCTTGCAGCTGTTTGGGTTCCTGCTGTGCCTCTGTGTTTCCTCCTCATCTGGATGGACAGGTTATGATTAATGGTCTTCAAGAGGGAGGCAATCAGAAAGATCGTTTTTGTTGTTGCTATTCCAGAGGATGCCACCCCGTGCTAAGAATGTTCTTCTGCATTGGGACTGCTGAGACCCAGACCTCATTGTCAACTGAGAGCCCTCTTCACCCACAAAGGGCCCTTTGGAGGTAAGAGTGATAACTAAGGTTGTTCCACGCTAATATGCATGCCAAACATTGGGTTGACATTTGGAATTAGGAACAGCAAAGTGCCAGTTTTAGTTTGCCATGGAATTCATTTTAATATCTTCATTCCCTTGAATTAGGATGATAATTTCTTCCACCAGATCACCACATTCTGTCTCTCCGGTCAGAGAATTAAAAGATCAAAACTAGAAGGGACAATTGAAGTTATCAAGTCTACCTCCTCACTGTTTTGCAGATGAGGAAACTGAGTCACAATGAGGTTAAGCGATTAGCTTACATAACTAGTAAGCAAAATAAGCTTTGAACCCGAGTCCTATTGATTTCAAATTTATTAAACCATCAAGGTTTGGATGGCAAGAACACAACATATGCTTTCACATTCCCGTGGGAATCTCATCAATAATATATGTTGTCTTTGTTGTATTTGTTGAATGGAAGAGCCAGGTGGTGTAGTGGATAATGTGCAGAAGTGAGAGCCAGGAAGATTCATCTTCCTGAGTTCAAACCTGACCCCAGACACTTAACTAGTTACGAGTTTTTGGGCAAGTCACTTAACCCTGTTTGCCTCAGTTTCCTCATCTGTAAAATGAGTTGGAGAAGGAAATAGCTAACCACTCCAGGAATTTTTGCCAAGAAAACCCCAAATGGGGTCAGAAGAGTCAAATATACCCACAAAACAACTGAACAAAAACATCAAAATTTGCTGAATGGATTAAATAATTTATTGTGAAATTTCTCCAACTTCAAGAATGCTTCCTAACCTTCCTAGCCAATGGCTCTTCCCCCTCCATTATACCGAGGAAAATAACTTTTCAATTTCAAGCAACTTAGCAACAAATTCTATTTATATTTTTAAAGGTGGACTTTTATTTTGAATATTTATTTATTGTTCAGTCATTTTTCTGTTGCAATTGGCTTTGTGAAGCCTTTTGAGGCTTTTGGTTTTTCATTTCCATTTCTGTTTCCTTCTTCAGCTCATTTGACAGTTGAAGAAACTGAGGCAAACAAAGTAAAATGACTTGCCCAGGATCACACAGCCAGTAAGTATCTGAGGCCAGATAGGTCTTCCTGACTCCAGGCCTGGTGTTCTGTGTACTATGGAGCCTCTTAGCTATACCTTTGGGGTCAAAACATAGGACTAATCTGAAATCTATAAGGAGTTTTTTCAATTTGTGTCTATGGGAAAGGGTGCTAAGATGGATAGTATGCTGACTTTGAAGTTTGAGTTTCAGTTTTGCCTCTGACATGACTAGGTGCCCAGGGGCAAACCATATCACTGAGGCTCTGGCAAGTCTCTAAGACTAATCTATTAATTTATTTTATAAGGATTATGGTGTGTTGGTGCTCTGCCTCCCAAATTAGAAAGCCCTGACATATGTGTGGGAAATGGTCACCAGAACCAGAGTCAGGAGCAAAGGAAGTGATATAATCAGCATTCTCCTTGCCACCACAGTTTTCATGGCCAGTCTCACAAGTAGTTATCAACCAGTTTCTTATGAAGCACAACCAAACTCTCAAGTTTCAAAGCTGCCATTCTTTCTTGCTTATTATAACCATGCCTTTTACCACTTTGAGACCCAAACATCAAATTAAATCCCTAAAGGGTTCTAGATGAATCTTCAACATAGCATGATTAAGAGCCACTCCCTTTCTCTTGTTAGGAAAAAGTTTTTGTGCTTCTTATTTCTTAAGAAAGGTAAAATTTGTCCTGAAGAATGAGGCTACTTGAGTTTTCTTTTCAGAGCAGGGTAAATAAATCATTCCTCCTTCCCTTCCTCCCTCCCTCCCTTCCTTCCTCCTTTCCTTCCTCCTTTCCTTCCTTCCTTCCTTCCTTCCTTCCTTCCTTCCTTCCTTCCTTCCTTCCTTCCTTCCTTCCTTCCTTCCTTCCTTCCTCCCTTCCTCCCTCCCTCCCTCCCTCCCTCCCTTCCTTCCTCCCTTCCTTCCTTCCTTCCTTCCTTCCTTCCTTCCTTCCTTCCTTCCTTCCTTCCTTCCTTCCTTCCTTCCTTCCCTTTCTGTCTTCTCTTCTCTTCCTCTCTCTGACTTTCAATCTAGAAAGCTGCTAGTATCATCTAGGCAATTCAAAATGTTGAAGGCTTGAGTCCAATAAGTCTCTTGGTTTTCATTACAGATCACTGACACTGTATCTATGCTTAAATGACTGAGTAGGACTGAGAAGACCCCAAACTCCCATTCTCTTTCTTATTAGTCTACCTTCACAGATGCACATTAGAAGAATTTTCAGTGGTTGGGGGGAAATGAAAGTCCCCGAAAACCTTGCTGCTGCATCTCTAAATGGTCTTCATCTCATCAGAGACATATGGAGGCTAATTTCAGGTGATGTCACATCTCTCAGTTAGATGTTGCTCAAGACGATATGAAGTAATTTTTCTCCACTTGGTTAGGGGATCATTATCTAACAAGCCAGCATTTCTCAGTTGAAAAAGATTACCCAAACTGATATCACTCTAATCCTATAAAATAAAATCATATGTACTTATAAATAGAGGATAAAGATCTAAGATTTGAATTTCAAAGCCTCAGTTCATGTCAGCCATGTAAATGGAATATGTTCTAGTTAATTCTTGGGGGTATTAACACCTTAGGTTCCAGTTGGTTCACATCATGTCATTTATATACTATCATTCCCAATAATAATGATAAGAAATCGATTGAATGTAAGCACAACATGCCAGACACAGACCAGTTGGAAAGAAGACAACATCAAAGAAAAAAATAACACATCAAGATTTAGTGTTCTGAGATAGTCCAAGATCATAGGTGATTTATGTACCTGACAGGTAATCTATTGTACATTTCTTAATTACTCTGTATTTTCTCTCCATTGCTAGAATTATTGTTACTGGCTGGGCTTCAGCTTTATAACTTAGTATGGGGAAATAAGTAGAAAGATAATTAGGGAATTGCATACATTGGAGTCCCAGATCTCTAACAGGGAGGGTTCAGTTCTAAAAGCTCTATTTTCAGTTAATAATATGAAAAGAAGATAGATTAGTCAATCTGAAAATCAAGTAAATCAGAATAAAAATAAGAGAGAAAGAGAGGGGGAGATGGGAAGAAGGAGGGAGAAAAGGAGGGGGGACAGGAGAGAAAAAGGAGGAGAGGAGGGGATGATGAGCATCCAAATTTCATTTAGCCACTTCACAGTAATTAACTTTTGGAAAAGCAGTTACTTGGAAGACATAGCATAAGCAAATGTATAAACACTTTGGTAGCACATGCTCCTTCAAACCATCTCAAGTCTCTGGTAAGAGTGGTGTCCTCATTTTCAGTACCATTGGTCTAAGAGGTTCATGTTCATATGAACACATTTACCATATAAGCTCTTATCTTGGCAACTACTGGGCTATTTTGCAAAGATCTCTCTTGAAAGTCTCTTTTTAGTCCTTGGAAAATAATATAACATACATACATGTAGCCTTGACTTA